>NW_016690231.1:1575265-1731747 GCF_001604755.1 Lepidothrix coronata
TGAAGAACCCATGAGACTTGAAGAAATGCTTTAAATTTAAGACAGACAGACAAAGATACATAAGACAGAAAGATATAGCTGATAGTTATTTGAAAAACACTGTTTCACCTCCCTCTACTGTCACCAGAAATACTCCCATTGGCTTGTGAGCTATAGAGATAGCTCAGGAACCAGTGAATATTTGCTGAACCAAAGCTTCCAAATATAGTGGCCTTAGTGGAATATAAACAAATATCTTCCCAAGAGTTGTTCTGCGGTAATGAGAATGAAAAAAAAATATTTAGTCTGACATGTGCAAGGAAAAAAAAAATAGATGTACCCTCAGAATGGACAGTGGAAAAACAGGGAAAAAAGAAGAAATTCTTGTCCAGCCTCCATCAGAAATTTTGGAACTGGGCTTCAGTATGCTGGGAGAGAATGAAACCTGCAGCAGATGAACAGTATGTGGCTCACAGCACCCGAATTTTTCTTATTAGAGAGCAGAATATGTAAAATCATTTACAGCAGAAAGGCCACAATACATCACTCGCACGGGACCAACACAGAGCCCTGGGATCAAACCAGAATGCATCCCACAGAGAGATGTTGACTCTGCTACTGATCTGGCCTTTTCCTGCTTAATTAAAGCCACCGAACAGTTGAGCTGGAAAACTGTAATCCCCATTAAAGTGTCATTTTAGCGGTAGGTGATCAGACCTTTCAAGCTACACTAAGTAATTATGCTTGCAGGGACCGTGTGTAGTATTAATGTGACCACAGGAAGACTCTTAATGCACAGCCTGGTAACCTGCTCAGGATTACCAGGTTAACTAGTACTTGCAGCTCCAGCCGTGCCTGAATCCAGACCCAAGGCCAGGAGGCAGCCGAGTCCAGTGCCCTGCAGGAAGATGTGAGGCTCTAACCCCACCTAAGTACTGGGTAAGGTTGGGTAACTGTGTCTGTGGGGGCAGGCACTGCAGGTCGTGTTTGAAACTCAACAAACACGAAATGTACCAAAACAGCAGACAAAAAATAAGGAAATATTCGGTGCGTGAATATTCACTTTTCATCTCTGATGATGCAGAAACAGACGTGGAGGCCTAGAGGCCAAAAATTGGTTGGGTTTTATGGAACAAGAAACGTGACCGAGGAAAAGTCCCAGTAACACAAAAAACATGCAGAATTAAAGCCACTACAGATGCAACACAGTTGCAACTCCAAGCTTGGCAAATTCTCTGTGATCTGATGTCAAAAACACTATTTGGGGGCCAGGGAAAGTGGGGTCCCCTGGAGATGCCCCGTGGGTAGAAGGCAGACTGTCAGGATGCAGAAACCACATTAAACCACTCATTCTCCAAAGCCTGAATTGCTGGAAAGAACTGAGACAGAAGAAAGACAAAACAAAGTAAATCTCCTAATTGCTGTTAAAATGAAACAAACACATTTTCTTATTATGCAGGATGCACATTTGTCTGTAGTGGGCTCTTGTAGAGGTCTAGGACTATCACTCACATAATGTATGAAAGGATCTAATCCCTAGGTATATACAAATCTTTGCCAAGTGTTTTTAAAGCCAGCGTCTGTAGCAACACATATTTTGCAGCAAATATTTAGAATGAAATATTTCATAAAGTACTTCAGCACTTCTTTGAGTGTTTAATTTATCTGACATAAAAGAACAAGAGTGTATAGCATTTTCCTGTAAGTGGATGTAAAATACGCGTCGCATGGATCCCTATAATTAAAAAAACAGCAAATCATTGTCATTAATGCACAAGCAAGATCATAAATGAATACATTATTAAGTCCTACTGAATTAATGTTTAACTGCAATAGAGTTGAAATTGAATGAGGCAATTAATCAGAGGAAGAACCGGGGGGGAGGGGGGGTGTGGGGGGGAAAAAGCCACATCTGTCTCCCTTTGAATACATCGAGCAAAACGACCTTCAGAGCGGCGCTGCCAATCACACCCCGCCACCCACCCACTGCCAGCCCCGCTGCCACCACAGACAGAAAGTTTAGTCAGTGTAACAGATACAAGCCTTCCATCTGAGTCACTTCATGGGTACATCTCGCCCCGAGGGAATAAAACATTCTGTCTCAAGGGTCTTATTTCATAAAATCATGAATGTTCAGATGGCGAAGATCACGCCGGTTATAAACGCGAACTACATCTGCTAGAAAATGAAACCGGGGGAGTTGACACACATTAAGGATAATTTTTAAGGGCTTAATGCTCTTCAACATCCAGGGGAAGCTAAAAAAATTGCGTTCAGAAGCTTTTGTTCCGCGGATTGTGCTTTGATCAACTAAAACACATTAATTTAAATTTCTCCTCATCAGTTTTCAACTCTGTAGTGGAATTTTCTTTAACGGGTTAATTAAACTCCATCAGGTTCCTAACTGTTGAAAAGTCTTACTTCAATTTATTTCAGAGTTTAAGGAGGAGTAAAATGATAATAGTAATGATGATAATGACCCTTATCCTAGCTAAAGCTTTTTGCACTTCCCATGTAAAACAGTATCTATTGTTCACCAGTCCTACCTTTGACAGATTGGTAGGGATATGTACTTTTCTTCGGTGTAACATATTATGAATATTAAACAATATTTAAAAAGAAAATTCCATTGGTATTTTTGTAGCAAGTTCTTAAGCAATAATTATCTTTGAATAAAGAATTTTTTTTCTTAATGCAAATGAACTGCACATTTTCCAAACTGTAATTGTTTTACTACGTTGAATTGATGGAGCGACTGGCATGCAGGTAATCAGCATACTCATTTCCCTTTTAGCAGCACTAAGGACTGGATTCAGGATTTTTCACTTAAAAAAAGGGAAAAAAAAGGATTTTTCCAATATTCACTGATAAAACATCTAATAATTAGGGGTTAGGAAAGTTTGCCAGAGAGCTGAATAGTGGTTAACCTGTTCCTACACTCCTGCTACCATATCAACGAGTGCATTAAAGCCATTGTGCTACTTTACAACACACAAAAATTTGTCATTTGTGCACAACACCTCACGTTTTGCACCAAAAAAAAGCCAAGTCAGGCTATACAGTTATCTTTCCATTAACACTTGCAATCACACATTTGCCCACGGTGCAGAAAATGGGGACTGGAGGTCAGCACGAGTGGGTTTGTACAGCCCACACCACCTCAGCTCATGGGGGAGAGATGGGGTCTCAAAGTCACTGTTGCAGGCTGAGGAAGGTCAGAAAAACACAAAGTTCATTTCAGCTGCTGGAGAAATCCAGACCTCCTGTGCCTCCTCTGGGGTCGTGTTTATTAATGAGCACAGATCAGAGCAGGGCAGGACCTGAGGCTGAATCCTGACCTGGCCATAGCCAAGGGTCTACATTGGGTTGACTTCCATGAGACTGATATTGGGATCTGTACTAGGAAGGGTGAGCGAGGAAGAAGGAAGAGAAAGAAGAGAGCACCGAGTGGGGGCTTCACTGACACACACAAACCCAAAAAGATAAAATCAACACGGCAATTAAGCTTCAACAGAAACAAGACAGTCCTTTTTGTTTTGTTTTGGGTTGGTTTTTTTTCCAGTGTGAATGTTAATTACCGTGCCTTACAGCAGAGATAACGAGAGGGTTTTACTGCCGAGCATTTTTCAAACAAAGACATGAAAAATTCATGAGCAGGGAAGACCTTGGTGTTGAGCTTCAGTTTTCTTGTCAAATATTTCAGCTCCGGAGGTCCTTGGGAAGGTTACACAGCAATATTCAAGTCTAAAGGATGCCTGTCAGCTGGATCTAAAAGGAACAGGAGTTTTATAGGCTACATGTGACCTTGTCAACGTATTTTCACTGGCCAGCAGTGTCTTCCAGCATCATTCACCCAGTTTACAACAGAACTGAACACTAAAATGATTGTCCTGCTAAGGACACAGCACTCACAACACCAACCTGTCCATAACACAGGAACTGTGACAGTTCCCCTGGTGCCATGAAATGCTGATGTCTGCACATCACTCCAAAAATGGTCCAAAAATGCACCTCTGTGCTGACAGTCAGATACTGGGAAAACTTTGTCGGTCCCAGAAAATTTATCAGGACTCTCTGCAGTCCAAAATGTCACCCTTTAACTGGGAAGCAAGATGTCACTATGTCTGGCATGGCTCCTAAGAAGATCTAAAATCTCTTTTCAAGTAACTGGCTTTAGATACGTGAACGCTTTGCAAGTTGGCTGCACCTTTATTAGAACTCAGCTGAGGGGTTTTTTTAAGATTACAAAAGGAATTGCTGTTTGCTGACATGTAGGTCAGGCACAGATCAAGTGTGAGCAGAACAAGGTTGTTTAGTAGACTAACAAGAAACAAGTGTAACACAAAAGCTTTTGGGATCATGTGAAACTCCTTCCCTTCCCTAATCAAATTCACCATAGCAGAAGCAGGAATTTGATGAGGCCTTCAAAGTCTGAACTGCTCAATGTTTTCTTTCCTTGTTAGTTTAATAAAGAGAAACCCCTCAGGTGAGTCACTAAGAATCACTCTTCAAATCAAAAACTTCCTTAGTCTGTGTCCTCATGCTTTCAAAAATTATTCTGCATCAAAATTCTCAACATACCACCTCTTCCAGAAGAGACTATTGGACAAAGATAACAGTCTTTGATGGTCTGTGTGCTCCATCTGCATCAATCTCACACAAACACAATACCTCAGTAGCATGGAACGTGCTGCGAGATGCATGAATTGAGAATTTGAGGTAATTTTTTAATTAATCTCACTTCCCAGAAAGCTTTTTTGGCAAGTAGGCAGATTTAACATATGCTTAAGTCTCTGAACTTAAGGAAGAACCTTCAGCTAAAAGTATTACCACACAACAAAAAAACCCTCTCCTAATCATGGCAGTGTTAAAGGCCTCGGTGGAGCTGAAAGTTCACACACGTATACTGATTCTCACAGCACTGTTTTGAAATTAGACCAAAACTTTCCTGGTCTGAATGGTTTGCAGGTGTTTCCTATACCTGTATTTGGCTCACAGAGCTTAGTTTCATGTGTAACACCACATTGCTGCTTGTCTCTCAAGGTGCTTCTCTTGCCAGTGTTGGTATCACTAAACCCAGAAAGGTTTTGGCACTCACAGAGGTACTTATCAGAATTTTCTAATAATGACACTGGAAGTGGAAGGCAACTTTTGATTAGGTTTCCCAGGACTAAGCCTGCAGGACTAAACCTGCAGCCCATCAATTAGAGCAGAAGACTCTGAACACTCAAGGGTGATGCAGTCAAATCTGTAGCCAGGGCTCTTTTCCCCAAAAGTGTCTGCCACCAAAATCAGGAAGTTCTAAGTTTCCAAGAACCACAAACCCTTACAGGCACCAAATCCTTCAGTCAAAATACTTTCTCCTTCCATCTGCTGAGATTTCACTCAACTGTTGCCATCACTTCCCTGCCCAGAAAAGAAATGGGATTCAACTTCTACTTTAAAAGCAAAAAGTCATTAAGAATACTATGTCTTTGTTTTACAATCAAGTGACAGGAAAGAATGCTAGCAGCTTCTTTCTCTTCTTTTATAAACTGTTGCTGATGAATGCCATCCTGGTCTTTGAAAGATAATCTGTTGATGTTTACAGGAAACATGGTAAACAAGAGAGGAAAAGTCGAAGGCAAAGTAAATAAACACCCTGGTTTCATCAGTTCTGTATCTTTGGTGATAAAGAAAGGTGCAGTGCATTTAACCTCCACATGCTCCCCTCAAGTACCCACATCATCCTCTGTGCTTGTGACCTCACACACTCCCAGCTACCCACACTCAGCTCTCCCCTCCCTGCGCCAAGGCTTTCTCAGCCAGCCCCTCTCAGCTCTTCTGAGTGCAACAAGGCACAGTATTGCTCTTCCCAGCTGTTCTTCTCCATACTTTGCTCCCTGGCTGCACTTCTCCGAGCAAACGATCTCCTCCTGCTTGGGACACATATTTTTGTTGCAGGAAATAACTGTCAGAGATTTGCCTTTCTGGCAAATTGTGAGGATGGATTCTCAGCTGCACTCCAACTCTGCTGGGAACGGTGAGTGGGGAGAGACAGCTGATGTAAAGATACTGATTTGACTGTCCTAAGGCTGACACTACTCACTGTGTCTTTTGGACAGCCTACACTCACAAACCCCACTCACAGACAGCTTGGTGGACATGTGGAGAATTCAGCACTGGCTGTGGGGCATTTTGGAAGTCGGATTTCTGGTCCCAGTCTGAGCCCAACTCCAGAATGACCTAAGCAGAACAGTACTTTCTGACTCCTAAGAAAACACCTGATCTGTTAAAAAACCAGGTGACCCCCACACAAAAAACAAAAAAGAAATATATCTCTGTAATAATTTCTGACTCTGCACTGGGGAACAACAGAGCAGAGTTCAGGTGTCAATCCTTCACTGAGGCCGAGTTTCCCTCCACTGAGATTACCGAGATCCTGACCAGCTTCCTCCTGGAATGAGTGTCTGGGCTCCACCACTCATGTGCAGTATCAGTGAGCGTGAATCCTTCACAAACTGTTTTATTTCAGTCTTCACTCCTGCCAAGTGCCTCCTTTTTCTGTTTGTTTTACACCCAGCAAAGCTGCCTGTCTCTCCCCCTGCCTGTCCTTCCCCTGCAGCCCTGCCTGTCCCTGCCGTGGTGGGAAGCGCCGTCTCCCATCTCAGATCCCCGCAAAGCTGCAGGTGAAATCTCTTGGACCACAGAGCAGCTCAGGCACGGAGGAGAAGTTCTGACTGGAGAAAAGTGCCCTGTAGATTTTCATATCAGTACCTCAGGAGGACCAATTTGTAGCTGGTTTGTGCCCTGGAGCTCCTCACTGAGAACATTATGGGGCAAACCAGGGCAGGTTTTGTGCACTGTTGCTGGTCCAAAACATTTATCAACGTGGAGCTGCAGACACAGCAACTGCACCAATTCGTTCCAGTTCTAAGTACGAAAGTGTCTCTGTGTGAGTCACCAGTGCTACCAGCATGACCAATTTGGTTTCTACTTTACCAGACATCCTGTAACTAAACCTCCAAGGGAGAAGACAGGCCTAATGACTGTGTATAACTTACACATTCAAAGAGTGGCTCCCTCATGTTTTTCCCAGATAGTCCTGGAAATGGAGAGTTTGAGCTCAAACAGTGCTGGAAATGGCTTTGCAAAAATTAAAATGTTCCAGTAGTCAAAAAGTAAACGGGGAACTTAAAGCTGGCCTTTCATTTGCCATTTAAAAGGCATTTACCTTAGGTATAAGGGGAACTTCCATGGGACCAAACTGCAGGCACTCCATCTCCCCTTATACCTTGAGACATCTCTGCTTGTGTATTTTTAAATTATTACACAGTGTATTTATTTTCCAGGTTTGGGTCCAATCTGCAAGATAAAGTCTGATTGAAGAGATACAACTCGGAAAAGGACAAATCCTTCACCAAAGAGAAGCTTTAAAGCATGCCTGTTCCCAGAATTCCTTCATGTAAGAGGTTTATTTCTGTTTATTACTTACTAATATGTTTAAACCACACCAGTATCTAATCTTGACATTTTAAAGATCTAGGTTTAAAAAAAAATGATCTGCTGCTACCAGTAATGCAAATGAGACTCAGAGTCACAGATTCATCTCCGGGGAAGCGCGGCGGTGTCCCCAAAACACGAGACACCTCGGTCCCAGGAGGCCACAGAGGGTGCAGCTGGACCCTAAATAGCTGGGGTGGTTTCAGGTCTGATCTGGGGGGACGAGCAGAGCTCTGGCTGGGTGGCCCAGCAGCACCTGCACGGCCCATGCTCGGCTACCGCTCACGCTCTCGCTTTCATGAGAACCAAAACCCGGCCTCCTACACACCCACCACAAAGAGGAAACTCTCCGCCGGCGCAGCCAAAGCGAGCGTGGCCGGTGGTTAAGAGGAGGGGAACACGACCAGGCAAAGCCACCAGAGCAGTGACTGATCTGCTGGGTGATCTCCACCATGGTCGATCTCCACCATGTTCGTCTCTGAAATCACGGCAGCCTCCAGCCAGAGCTCATTGGCCTGAGAAAATGACGGGGTCAGTTTTATCATGGCTTAAGCTCTTTTCCTGCTGAGCTTCATAAAAGATGGAGAGCACTCAAGTGATTGAGGCGTCTCTTACAGTGGGTTAGTGACTCATCTGGGTTTAGAAAGAATTCAGGGTTTTTCCTTGCTCACAGGCCTATATTTCAAAGTGTTTTTCTTTTGACTATTCCTGTTTTCATTTCATCTGGTTTCCATTGAGTAAAATTAGAAGCATAAAGTTTAAACTATATTGTGGACTGGTGAAACATTCAAACACACAGAGGAGTTTATATTGAATGCAGGCCATTTGCTGAGGCTCATTATCAGCTAAGCATCCACTAACGAAGGCTGCCAGATTAACTGTCCTCAGCCATGCAACAGTAGAACATTTCCTTTGTCTCCAGCCGACTATCCAGGATTTTTTTCATTCATGGATGTGGCTTATTGCACAGAGACCACTAGACATAAGTGGGCTGCTCTGGTTGTACTGAATGTAATCCTGAAGGAATTTTTGAACATGTAAGTCTGATACTTGCTATTCACCATTATCAGAAACATGGTAAGGCACAGGTGACACAAAAAGAAAGTGTATTTGGTGATAAAAGTAAAGAAAAAAGATAAGGAAAAAAGTAGATTTGGTTTCAACATAATGAAAAATAAAGTGACTTCACAGAGTTTAGAGAGAGACAGTTCCCTAAAATCCAGCTGACAGATCATCTTCAGTTCATCCCCACATTCAGATGCTAGATCCTAAACCCTAATCCAGGTCATTCATGGGGTTAAGAACATAGGAAAAGACAGCAAAAAAGACTTTAACTGCAGGCACTATCCAGTCTTACTGCCTAATTCACGTTAAGCATTGCTCTGTAACCTCTGAATACAAACTTTCAAGCAAACTCATTTGAGGGTTTATCAAGCTGTCAAAAGCCTGCACTTTACTGAATTACTTCAGGCTCCTATTAATGAAAAAATGGCTGAAAATTGGATTCATTAAGTCCTGTAGGGTGCAGAAAACTCTTGTCATTGAAAGACCTTTGTGCTGTTGGAGGTAACCACGTATCCATCTGGGAAAAGACAGTAAAGCCAAAGAAGAAACCCAACAGGACTGCTCAGATGTGTGACTCAGCCATGGCAGCACTCTGCAGGATTTGCCCAGCAATCCAGTGCCTGGCAGTGCCCAAGGAAAACCTTGTGAGAGAGCACCTGGGATGGTTCAATCAGGGGTTTTTTGCTCATTTTCCTCTTACGTTATAATCGACACCACAAACCTGGAACTGCTAGTAGTGGGAGTTGCTCTTTTACCAAAATATTGTATCATTTCTGACGTTAGCAGTATGGGAATTCACTGTAACCGTGATCTGTATTCCCATGCTGCTTTCAGATTGGGTTAGCAAACAGAATGTGTGAATGCTGAACTATTACAACAAATATATCTACCATTCCCACTCTTCTGAAAACAACAGAAAAAATTTTCCAGGCAGGGAGGCAAAATCCTATATTTTCTATATGAAAAAACCCCATTTATTTTTAAAGGCTCTGGACTAAGTCTCATTTAAAAATCAGGCCTATCAACACACTATAAAAACTCCTGTCAATTAGGAAAAAGTTTTTATCTACTTGAAGAGAACTAAACCTGTGGTCCACATTATCACACTATTGTACCACGATTCCTACATGGGAATGCTTTTTTTTTTTTTAATAACACCACAACACTTCTTTGAAATGGTATGACAAGTGTCATGGCTCTTAACAACACTTTGTTATCTGAGCAGCTGGCTTTTAAGACGAGATGTGGCACAAGAAACTTCAGAGGCAGGAGCAGGCTGTCAATCACAGGCACATCCCGCAGCCATCACTCCATCTTCGACATAACTCGCCTTTGCCCTATTTTGGAAGAAAGCAAAGCACTGGAATCTGTTATTTAGATGCTATCTGACAAGTCTGTTTAACATTCACACTGTTCTCCAGGGAATTAGTGCTTTGGGATCTGCCACAGCCGTTGGCTGCCGGTTCCAGGGTCCCGGGCCGGCCGCTCGCCGGGATCGTGGCTCTGCCTTGGCCACAGATTGAGAGGAGCCAAGTGCAGGCATACAGCTGAACTCATTATTATATTTTAAATGTTTCAGGAACCTCAAAAACAGATTAAGTAATGCAATAATAAAACTCTCAGTGAACCTGTGCAATAAAATCCATCAACAGAGGAGATGGGTAATATAATCTCTTTAGGAAAAAAAAAAAATCCTCTGCTCTGTGCCTGAATTACCTTGTGCACCACAAGACAGAGGATTTAGACTATGGCAACGGACTGAAATCTCTCTTCAGGGACATCCTTCTCATAATTGTACATTCATGCCTCTCTCCCCAGTAGTAGCCTAAATACAATTTACCGTTGCACACATTTTTATAGGGTTTCTGCAAATCCGCCACTTTATTACCACCCCGGTTATAAGGGGCCACACGGCAATTCCTAAGGGTTCACTAACTGAGCAAGATATTAAGCTTGAATAAAAAGAATCAAAAACGTCTATCTACAATTTATAGTTCTCCATAAAGGACCTTGGGGAACTGCAATTTGAAGGTGAAAAGTAAATGGAAAGCAGATTTCAGCTGAAAAATTCCATATGATCGATGGAAGACTTACGGGGAATTATCCAGAGAGGTTTTTAAGGTGTGCTAGAGGTAAAAACATCCAACTCCAAATTACACACAAGGCACACAACATCCCGCTGTGGATACATCTGATTAATCAGGTCTATTCAGAGCTTGGTAACAGCTGCCTTCTTTATGCTCATCTCGTGAAAACAACCCTGTTTTACATCTTTCTTCAGAGGCAAGAAAGGTAAAAAGAAGATCAGTAAACCTCTGAGAAGGCCCAGAGTACCTATCACCTTCCCAATCTGTCTGAGAGATGTCTGGAGCAGAGGTGAGACCTGTGCTCCAAATCAAGCCACAGGTCACCTGAGCCTCGCTCTCCCTGGTGGGGAGTGAGGGGGTTTCAGATCATTCACCACTGTTGTGTTTTCTGAAACTGGAATGAAAATGTCACAGAAATAAATGCTATTATTTCAGTGGGTTTTGTCTTCCTCAAGTTATAAGAACAATAACATAAAGTCACTGTGACATCTCATTACAACTAGCAAAAACGGAGAGAGAAACTATGCAGCTAATTATAACTAACTACAGAAATTAGGAAATAAATTAAAGTATTAATATGAGCAGAGAGAAGTGAAGAGTAGCTGATGTGGCAGATGCATGCTCCTGCCAAACTCAGAAGGTCTGAACGTGGCAGTCCATCACTAACACCATAATACCTTGTCACACTTGAAAATCAAGATCGGATGTTTTAGTGAAAGATAAACTATCTCTAGTGCTCCAACACCCCTTCATGTTTGGCTGCCTGCAGACCCCCCGGGGCACATGAGGAACCAGGCAATGGAGTCATGATAAATGGGTCTTACTCCTGAAGAGAGGGGCCAAAACCTCTGCTGTCTTATTTCTCAGCTGTAAAGCATCCAGTGACAAGTTTGGCCCCCTGAATCTGTGGAATGGAATATGCCTACAGGAATGAGCCTGTTCTCAAATGGCTTTTTTTCCTGATCCCAAGAGTGTGGTGCAGTGCCCAGCCATTGCTCCAGTACAGGATCTCCTGTGCTGCAGGGATGGAATATTTCCAGGCAGTGAACTTTCTTGTTGACGAGAAGCAAAATATTTATCTCTGAATCTTCAGCAATTTTTGAATAGTGTCATAATCCCCAGAATCTGTGGAATCTGAAACACTGACATATGGTAATTAACCCTCTTTTCATCTCTTTTTGATTCAATTGCACAGGATAAGTATAGTAATGCATAACAGGTGGGAAAATCTGTATTTTATTTATTTATTTTTGCTTCGAGGTGATGGAGATAAAAATCGTAGACTGTATTTGATACAGAACCAAATGAAGGCGTGGTGCATTCAGGCTGCTGTGTATCCACTACTGCCATGATGTTTTTATCAGTTCTCCTCCTAAGGCTACTGCTAAATCCAGGAATAACAGCTCAGAAACTGAGCTGTGAAGGTGACACTCTTCTGCATGTGCTGTGACCTTCTTTATGCCGGTGCTCTGGACAGCAGCACAGCTCCACCAACTCACTTCCCATTATTTATGACATTTCAATTTGAGCCTTAACAAATCATGCTCAGAGACAGTGTGATTTCCTAGCTAAAGAAATGCATACAAGGAGGAGGTGGGTGCAAGCAAATGCCTTGGGAATCCGTGGATGGTGGGCTATTAGAGGAAGATGTGTGGGGAGGCAACCTTGGTTTTACACTGGCAGACTTTCAGTGGAGTTCTTTTCCGGAAATCACATCCCCTGTTGGTGCTTGGTTCGTCATCCAACCCCCCTTCCTCCTCCTCCTCTCCCATACTCCTTCCCCCTTCAGCTACTGAGAAGGCTCTTGGCAGAGCCTGTCTCTAATATGTGCTTGCATATGGCAGAACATCCATCTCGACTGAGGCAACTACGCACTAAAGTACAACACAAATAATGAACAATGATTCAGCTCAACAGCCTTGATAGGAAGGGCTGCTTTTTTCAAATCTGGGCCTCAGTAAAGCTTTGAAGGATAATTTCCACTAAAAATTGGATCAACTCCATCAAGAAGAACACAAATCCCTGTTTCCTCCAGATTGTTTCACTCGATTCACTAAAATGTTTATTCTACACTCAGAAAAAAGTTGCTGGAATTTCTAAACTGCATTAAAATTAATCCTTTGCTTCTTTACAGTTGCCTTTTTCAGTGCTTCCTTTGTTCCAAGCTGGCGCTTACAGGAGCTTTCATAACCAGCAGGCAATCACATACATCCTTCCTGTTTGCAGTTTTTACTGTACTTTACACAAACAAAAGATGTGGAACAGTCCAAAGTACATCTCAGCCATCTGAGAAAGAAGGTGGTAGATGTTGCTTACAGTTCTCAGCAGAAGACAAGAAGCAGATAAAGCCACCTAGGATTTGAAATGGAACTGCCTTATTAACTCATGTCTACCTTGCAAAAATAAGCACAAGGGATAACCCAGCAAAACTCAGATAACCCCATAATGCTCTTAAAGCACAGATCTGCTCCAAAGGGACCATTTGAACACCAGGACAGTGGTCTTAAAATGAGAGGTGGAAATTAGCACACAGAAAGCCCATGTCAGGTCATAAAAGCAACTGGGAAAGGACAGGGCTTGCCCTGCAGCATCTATAACAAATTAACATGCAAAATACCAGAAGTCTGCCCTCCCTGCAGTGCTGTTCAGCTACCTGGCCCATATTAGGCTCTAATTCCAACTGAGTTTTAATTAAGGACTCTTTCCAGTGTGTAACTCCAGCAGGTTGGAATAGCTTGATTTCAAGGTAACGGTCAGCCCTGAAAAATGCTCAGTGGCCAGTGACACTTTTCAGTCCCTCTACTTAAAACATGCAGATGAGATGCAACAAGTCCAACACAGGCCAACAAACCCCCTTCCCCGTCAGCTGACGCTGAAAACAGACACCCACCTCTGCAGAAGGCACTCCAGCATGGTTAACAAACCCTTACTACCTTTTGTGAACCTGCCTCTCATCAAAATTTAAACAGACACGTTGTCACACTTCAAAAACATCCTACTTCCTGCCAATGGAACAGCGAATTGCTGCTTAATATCCTCTGGTGGTGCCTGTTCTAGACCGAGGGGCTGGGTCTCTGCAGCCTCTGGTACATGGCAAAACAGAGTCATCTTTCAGCAGCCCTGCATCTGAAAACAGACAGGGCTCAGGTGTTTTTACTGCGGTGTCATGAAAAAAACTTGCGAGTGCACTGAGAAAACAGGCCTTGTCTACACGAGCAGTTGATTTTTGTTAGCCCTGGTGCAGCTGCACTGCTGCTGGAAACAGGACAGAACACTCGAGCGTACACGGGCCTTTGAGGAAGAAAGATGCTCTGTGGTTTTATGCACCTATCTGACACACATCAGTGGGGAAGGACCTTCTAATTGCTACTCCTTGAAACAGAGGAAATATTTTTAGTTGCATCTTTATTCATATATCTGCCGACCCACCTATCTAACTATCTGATGATACAGCAGGAAAAAATAATTCTCCATCATTTACCCTTCCCCAGGCTTTGGCTTAGGTGCCCCACCAACATATCACAAAAGGTATTTGCTGCTCCAAAGCTAAAGAAGCAGCAGGGAATGGCCATGCCCAGCATTGCAGAAGCTTTGGAAGCAGAGCTGAAGGCAAAGTCCTGCACTTGGAGCAGACCCACCACCACTTCATGCCTAAGGCTCATGGCTCAGCGCTTCAGGGATGGCTGTTTATTCTCTCTGACACAATGCCACAAACTACAGAAGGGTGGAAGGAAGCTTAATCCCATATTGTACTGAGCACATGGATGGAAAGCAGCATTAGAGGGCAAAACTGCCTTTGGTCTCACAGCAAAGGTATCTCTGAAATTACTGTCCCACCAACGTACAGGGTTTGCTGTCACACAGCTACTGCTTTACTATCAGCCAGGTGTTGGTAACATGCTTTACTCTCTTTAACTCTCTTTACAGGAGAAGAACAATCCTTTAATTATGGAAAATAACAGTTATAACGTCTTTGCAAAAATAGGGGAATAATAATAACGATGAGTACATGTATGAGACATTACATAGTAGCAATGGATTAGAGACAGTCCTTTGCCAAGAGGCTGCAGTGGGAAAATCATGTAGCCTGGATGCTTTTTTTTTGTTTATTGCTTGAATGAATGATGTTCATAAGGCTTCCCACAGCCACACAGAGTAGTGACTGATATCAGTGCCAGTCACACAGGTCAATAAAGAGAATTTCTCTATTACCACAATGATTCATGAAAGTGATTACTCCCACTTTGACTTGCTTCCCAAAAAAATCTGCATGTAGCAATACACTTGCCAAATGCTCCACGAGCTCTTGGTGAGCATCCTGGAACTGCTGCAGACATGTTTTTTGTGAAACAGGACTGGAAAGACTGAGAAATGTGGAGGACACGGAGCACATGTGATCTCTAAGAATAACTTTCACGCTGCTGGGCTGACCCAGCCACACAGTGGGGTTTAACAGCTTCCCACTCCATCACACCTCCTGCCACGAGGAATACAGAGAGATGGGATGAAATCAAGTGCCTCTGAGGAGCTTTTGGCTCCGTCTCCAGCCCTGCTTCAGGATTTCACTGAGAAAAACCATCTCTACAGCCGGAACCCAGACCTGCCCACCACACCCAGCATCTCTCTGTCCGTCTCTCTCTCACACACTCAGGCTTACTTTCTTTTTTCCTGCTAGCAGGAGACACCTTATCTAGAAGGTTATGCATTACTGTGATACATTTGCTTTTGAAGTACTGAGTGGCTTTTAGACTCTGGCATTTTGAACTTTCAGGAGGAAGAATGTTACTCTCACAACAAACTTTGAAGTCTGTTTCCTGAACGCATTAACTGTTTACTCTCTTCTTCTCTCTCTTGGACACTTTAACTTCTCTAGAGTAAATGCAGTCCTCACACCCCAAAAATCTCATTGTCTAGGCATCAAATAATATCCCAAACACAAGAAATCAACACATCTATTTAAAACACATGGAGTCTGAGAGAGGAATGACGCCACATCCGTAATGGAGTCCACGGATTCCTCTTCACATCCCTGTCATTTACACTGTATGAATGTGGCATCTTTTGCCATTTCTGTATGCACATCACGAGAAGGAAAAGCAATCACCAAATATTCCTCCTTTTCCAGATCTCAACACAAGCAAATCTGGATCTCAACTATTCTTTCAGGGGCAAGTACTTGGTTCCTAATCCTCACCTTTGTCTTGCAGATTTTTAACAGAAGCTTAGTTGTGTTTTTAAAAACTACATCTGCAAAAAAAAGAAAAAAAAAAGACCACATCAAAGAAATCTTTGGCTGTATTTATGTATTCTACCACTTCCAAAAGACTAGGTCATAATTTCATATTCAGTTACACAATCATCAAATCCAGCAACGACTACAGAAGAACCTGATCCTGTAATTTATTCTATTCCAAACATACGCTCAGGATAACAAAGATTCAGCCTGATAACTTCCCCCATTTAATGCAATTCTTTGTCATGAAAACAGAAACAAAAGCAAGTTCTTTGCGTTAGGCTCTGTTGTCAGTTTAAATACCTTTAAAAAGACTTTTGCGGTTGAGTGACCTGGGCTGGCTACGTGCTCAAAACAACCAACCCTCCATTTAAGAACAAAGAAAAGTGTGCTTTTAATCTGATAAACTTACATCCTGATCTTAATGGGTAAGACCATTTTGCAAAATTCGACTCCTTTCGCATTAAAGGAACAAAATTTCTGACTAATGTCAGGTTGTTTAATTAAAACTGGCAGTTTGGAAGATAATAATGTCAACAAACATAAACCCCCAAAACTCCACCCAACACAGACAGTGGAGTTTTGTCAGTGAGTCACCCTTTCCTCCTTAGCAGCAATTAAAATATATATTGATTCTTTAGCTTCTTTGCAGTAAAACATATTCAAAGCCAGCGTTAATAAACATTTCTCGGTTCCTGCTTCGACCTGATCGTCTGCCTCTTTGTCATCCTTCTAAGAAACAGGAGGAGGAAACTTGCTCAACTCACTGAGAAGAAATGGCTTTTGCATAACTAACTTCAAGAGCAAGCCAGTGACACAACCAGCCCGCAGCAGCAGGAGGTGATGTAAGCCAGGCGGTTTCAAAGCACAACCTCTCGTGCTGCAGTGATGTCTGAGCTGAGGAGCTGACAAAAAAGGTGCACCAGGGGAGCACAGTAGAGAAGACATAAGCCCACCTTGCTCACACTCGTTCTCCTTTCTTCCTCTGTCACCCAAGTGCACCCAAGGAAAATTTATCGGGAAAATGCATCTTGTACCGAAGAGCTCCCCCTCTAGTGCCTTGATCTGAAGAGTACATTCCTTCCACATGTGTATCTCCTCAATCTTACCATATTATTTTCCCTGTGAAAGCTTATGAGAACATTCTGTGCCTTCTTTTTGCTCCCACCCTTCCCAGGGAAAGAGAGATCCAAGAATCTCACAGCTTTTGAGTTCATACTTGCCCTCCAAATTTGGGCGGAATCCCTGCTGATGATTCAGGAGCTCCAGAGGATGGAAACTCGAGTTACATATCTTTTCATAAGCTGGACACAAGGGCTTCTTTGCTTTAAGCTACAGCTAGGGCCACAAGGATTATAAACCCTTCTCTGGGTTTGAAGAGATTTATTGCTTATCTAATAGTTTTTATCCCTTGACGATCAGAGAACACAACAAGAAGAAATGGTGGGATGCTAAAACCGGACAAATTCAGAAATCTGGCGCAAGATGTTGAGTCATTGCTGCTGCTGAAATATGAAAAAAAAAGCTGTGATATGCAGTATGTGTAGGAAAGGAGGCCAAGAGGTACCTGTTCAGCTTTTCCCCCACAGGTGTCCCTCAGAGCACGCCCTGCCCCAGTCCCTGGCTTAGGTGCTACAGTAAATCACTACCCAGGGTCTTCTGATCCAGACTAGGAGACCTGAGTGCGATGTGAACTGGTCAAACAAAAGTTACTGGGCTCACTACAAGACTGAAAGAATAAAATTACCTGGCTTGGGTTACACATAAGGTGTGGAAGGAACTGGTTCCATCTGGCCTCAAAAACTACTTTTTTAATGAAAGAATATTCTGTACTTTACTATGTTGGCTTAAAACTCCCTAAAGCTTTTAGCCACCTGTATTTGATCACCTGCAGTCTGACTGCGAGGTGGCTGCTCATCCAAACGCCTTCCCCCTGCTCAGCCTGCTCTCACACCCACACACCTCCCGTTTCACACCTCCACGGCTGCTCTCTGAGTCACAAGGACCACTTGTGTCCTTCAGTTTAAACATTCTCTTGAGAAACCAGGGCACGAAAAAAATGATGAAAAGAAATAGCTAAAAATTGGCTCGAAAAACCAGGATTTTACACTTGCGAATTCTGTGCTGGCTTGCTTTGTTTTTCTTAAGAAATCATCCCTTCTGCCCCTAGAATGTGCTTTTCGTAGAAGGAGACTTGGAGGGTTCTCTTTCCTTTTCCAAAACCCCAGTGCTGGCTGGTGCCTGCTGCTCCTCTGTGAGGGGATGGGCCCTTCCCCTGCACTGCCTCAGACACCGCCGTGCTCAGCCTCGTCTGCCTCTGGCCTAGAACCTGCTCTCTGCCTCCTGCCTGCCATTTGGCATGTCTTCTCTATTTTTGTTTTAACTCTTTTTCCTTTCTTAGATGGTTTTTCAGGCTGGGAGATTCAACCAGAGGCTGCCCCCAGTGGCTTGGCTGCCAGAAGGGAGGTTTGCCAGCCTGGAGCTGGCAGGGTGAGAATTGGATGCTTCTGCTCCCATCTTGTGCCCCCCAGCTCAGCCTGGGCACTGCTGCAAAGGCACTGAGAATCTGGGGTGTCTCTGCTTCCCCATTTTCCCCAGGGAACACAACCAGGACTCCTGTTTTCCAGTCACTTGGCTATTCCAGTCAACAACAGCAGTTCACAAACTTTGAGGTGCGAGGGAAAAATGCATTCAAGAAAGATTGGACATGTTCTCATCCCTGCACAAATACACTTAATTTAATGATGAGGGCTCTTTTCTTGAAGAGGTAGTTGAAGACCCATCACCATTAAATGAGCTCAGTATCAAGAAGGTGGAAATAAATCCCAAAGGTCCCCATGGCTCATCCCTTCACCCCCAAGTCGCCACCACTTTGGTGTTTTTGCTGACACAGAAGAGTTGGAAACTTCATACATGAATAGCTCTCTCTTCCTATGAAAGATCTACATACAAAAGGTAAAAATCCAGGGTGGAATGAAGGCAGTGCCAAAGGACACGATAAGCTGGACCGCAGTTCCAATGCTGCCATGTACTGACAGCACGTTAGGCATGAAGTGTACAGGACTCAAAAACCCTAAGTAATATAAAATATTGGAATTTGTTCCTTTGGCAAGAGAACTTAACTGTAAGAGCATAAAAATCTTCACGTCTGAAACAAAGTTTCCATACAATTTTGAATCGAGTTCAAAGCCTTAGACCTTATTGCTACGGCACTCCCCGGCTTACATCCAAGTGATCTGAGAGATTATTGAGCGTTCTGGGATGTCAAAGAAAACGTTGACATATTTACAGTTAGCTTTTCTATAACTTTTAAGTTATAGAATCGATGCCTGGTATCTGCAGACAATGTGCATGATACAAACACTGAGAAAAGAAGGTATTTGCTCGTTTGCTCCTTAAGACCTTTCACTGCAAGCATCCACAATATAAATAAAGGCTACAAATATTATCTCACTCCCAATACAATTATTTATGTTCCCCTACACAGCCTAATAACAAACATATTTCTTTTGGGGAAGACAGATCTCAAGTGGTTTAAGGACTGTGCTGCCTTTATCAGAATGGCAAAATGACCCGCGGCCGTGCCGTGGTGCAGACCCAGTCAGGACAACCCGGCGGGTTATTAGAGGAGTTATAAATATGTTTAGACCACACAAAATCCACGGGTGTGTGTATTTTTTCTTTTTGAAGGAGAGGAGTCTTGACAATAAGCTCTGAATGCTCGAGATCAGAACTGAGCTTTCTTTCCTGTGACTGAGACAACCCAGCAGAGCGAGTGGGTCCATCAGGAGGGGCTCGTGCCCGGGGACAGGGCAGCTCACCCTGACACCACTGCACCTCCTGTGCTTCCAACACACCTTTGAAGGACTGCCCTCGGGAAAACCCTGGGGAGGCACTGCTGGCCCTCCTGCAACTGCTCCCTGGCAGGGGTGTCTTTTCCACAGGGAAAGGTGACATTTCCACCTCCTGCAGGCACAGCAGGAGACCTGGAACAACCTCCAGCAGACACGTGGGCATTTTGTGTCCCCACATGTGGTGACATTAGAGAGCATTTGCTCAGCTCTGTGCTGCTTCCATCAGCTCACACGGAAGGACAAGCCAAGGCTGGCTAAGTATTGCAACACATGAAGAAAATACTGCTTTTTCTGCCCAAGTCATGAGCTGTCTCCAGTCTTGTCTTAACTGTATCTGTGTGAGGCGCAAGAGAATTTAAAAGAAATTATTTAAAAGCTTTTTACTTTTCTAAAAAAAATGCCAAAACAAAAAACCCCGAACACTAACAGTATGACAGCAAGAATAACCTCCAGTTCAGTGTCAGACTTAATGGAAGAGAAAACATAAGGAAACATTTTCATTTTGAAGCTCCCAAGAGACTCTTCCAAACAATACCAAGAAAAAACATTGCAGAAGTGCCAAGAATCAGGGGAGCGCTCCATTTACTTATTTTTATGGTCAGTCACTGATCATGCTGATATTTGACTTTGGCTCTGAAAGCTTAGCTGTGTTAAAACAAAGATAATACACAACTCAGGGTAAATCCACAGACAAACCAAGACGTCCAGAGGACTTGAAAAGAACGACTGTTGCCATCTGTAAATGCAAATCTGTAGGTAATATTTTATATTTTTACCTTACAGATTTCTAGGACAGTGACATCCTTTTGTAATACATTCCATGCAGTGGATCATTTGCTGTTAAGATTTCCACAGGACTTTGTATGCAAGTAGCTAAAAAACTTACTCTTTCACCAGAAGAAGAAATCTGAATTTATATATTTAAATTATCACAATGCTAATCCTATGTTTTAAGACTCTCAGTGGCATCAAAGGCTTTCAATAGAAGTATAGGGTGCTACAAAACAGAAAAAATAAAGGCAAGTGTCCAAATAAAAAAACCCTCCAGACTTTCCATATGCTCCTTCAGACTATGGCAATTACGTCTCTTCAGACAATGGCCAACACTGAAATCACCTTTGAGGTGATTTCATGTCTCACATGCTCAAGCCTCTACAAACATTCCACCTCTGCAGTGCCTGGGAAAGCCACCAGCTCTGGGATGGTGGCCAACAGCCCACGTGAACCCTGCAGAGCCCACGGGCTGAGCGGATCACAGAGGCGAGACCTGTCACAACAAATGTGCTCTCCCACAGTACCTAGTCATGTATTATACAAAAGTCACAGTTTCTACTGTATTTTTGTCCCTTGGAGCAACAGGGAAAACCTA
The DNA here is from genome assembly GCF_001604755.1 of Lepidothrix coronata. NCBI lineage: Eukaryota > Metazoa > Chordata > Aves > Passeriformes > Pipridae > Lepidothrix > Lepidothrix coronata. Next base: position 1,596,335 of record NW_016690231.1, read on the forward strand.
CCAATTCTCAGATTAGTTACCACCCACTGAACAAAGCACTCAAGGTTGCTCACAGATGGATTCAAGGGTGGAGCTCTATTCTGATTTTACAACCTCCCTCAGACGAAGCATCTCATGGTGTCTCAGTGACCGTATCTGGGTTTGGTTGATGCTGCCAAATTTCCTCCTCCAATCCCGTCTCTCTCCTCTCTCACTGGCCCCCGTATTAATGAGACTGAGCTAACAGATTGTGGCATGTCAACATGCTGAGCTGACATCCTGCTGCCCCCTCTGTGCCTGTCTGACTTTTAAGCTTTTTCTTTCCATTTCCCTTCTGGATTATGTGTAACATGCTCTGTAGTCCAGGAATGCCTCTTGCTTTGGCTGCCTTGTCTCTCTTTTTGGCATGCTCACGGAGCCAGAGGGAATCTTGCTGAGGCCGCCTAAGTCACATGTTTGCCCTTTAATGAACATTAAAAAGAAAGCAGAAGCTCTGCCATTTTGATGTTTCTATTAATACAGGCCACAAGAAAGCACAGGTTCCTGCTACAAAGATCACAGAAAAACAAAGGCATCTGTAGCAGCTGATGCACAGAAGGGCTTGATCATATTGCAAAGAAAAGATCAATTATTAGGCAGTACAAGCCACGTGCCCTTAGTTTAAATTTGTTCAGCAGAGCAATTTGGCAAATTTTGCTGTCACTTTCTGGCATTTGTGAGCTTCCTCTTGAATGACCTTTACTTAAGGATTTATTTTCACTCACTGAACTAAAGGTGTTCAACACAATGGAAAGGCATTTTTGGGAAGTCACCTTACAGGACACATCCTGAGGCTGGGAGCTGAAACACTGATTTCTTTCACAACCCTTTCCTCCCCTCTCTTGGACCCAGCAAAGGTGGAGAACACTTGGGGTGTTATAAGTTGTTTTTCCATGTTTGCCCCACACAGCAGGGTCTTTTGGAGAACAACAAATGCAGGTGTGCAAAGACCAGGGGGAGGCAGGCAGGGGGAAGGACAACACACCCAGCACCACAATTTCAAGTTCAGCTACAAACCCATCCAGGAAACTCAGACTCAGGTTCCCAAACAGTGATTTGCTGTGTCAAAAGCAACCACCAAACCAGAAATAAGACAGTGTTCAGCCAGAGTGACCTTTGCAAGAAATCTAGGAGAAAAGAAAAGAGCAGAATCTTTCCTTCCTAGGGAGGATTGTGAATTGTCTCCCAACTGCACTCCTGAGCGTGAATCAATTTTCTTCCAGTCGATAACTAGCGCAAAGGTTCTAACCTTCATTTGTGCTCCAAATACTCAATCGGGGATGTAGAACACATACCAATTAAGCAATTCAGCTAAAATAAGAAGGCCGTGAACCAACATCGTTGCTGCAGCTGCCCCTGAGGGATCGAGGGTTAGCAGCTTGGGGAAAAGGTAATTTATTGAGCTTAATACTCTGCGAAATGTTCTCATGATAATAAGATTGTAAGATCGTTTTAATATCTGAAGTCATGTTGAAAAGGTCATTTCTCACTTTTTACGCCTACCTAAGTCATGTAAATTAGAGCTACTCAAACAGAGTCGAGGATGTTTGCAGCCTAAGTTTTTCTACATTTCTGGATGATGGAGAAAAAACGTCAGTAATCCCAAGTGCTGGACACAACCAGCCAGTGCCCAGGAGTTTTAGAATAGCAACAGTAATGGATGCAGCTACTTTTGGCTGTGCATTAGGCCAGCATTTCATCTTTGACCTAACAGATTTTATTCAGACTTCAGTCCTCCTTTTTAATCTTGTGATTTGTTAAAAAATTATCTCAAACGCACTACATGTAATCTTAAAGGGGAGGCGAGTGCAGCTGATGTATTTGCCAGAAGTTTTATAACCCAGGGAAATGGGGCATTGGCAATTCCACAAAGTACTTGCCTCTTTTCCAACGTGGTTTTTTTCCACAAGAGAATTGACTTGGGAGATTTCTTTCTTTCCTTTTTTTTTTTTTTTTTTAAAAAAAACGCTTTCTAGGCAGAAACTTTGTAGACTTTGCCTCCACATCTCCCAGCCAACACTCCTAAATCACAGCTTGCAGCTGCCCTTGCTATTGCAGCCTCGGAGCCTCCATTTGGCAGAGCACCAGCATCATGCCAGGATGTGATGTTCCTCTGATGTGCACAACTACCCAACGGGGACGGAGCAGAGATCCCCAAACGCATTTCACTAAGGCCCCTGAATCATATTTGAAACCAAGTCTTCAAAATTTATAGCAGCATTAGGCTACCTGGGCCCTTAGTTTCATTTATGTTTTGAAGCTTCAAATCCATCATGCAACTGAGCTAAACGAGGGCATTATTCAGAGCAGTAATGCACTTGATCCCATGGAGGCTAAATGATAGAAATCCCCTCCTGCTCTTCCGTCTATTTTCCGGCATCTTCTTCCCTCCTCATCTTTCAGCCCCAGCTCTTGTCCTTTACCACAGCCACTATAAAAAACAACCCTCCCAGGAAAACCTTCTTTGCTGTCCCCCTTCCTAATAATTTTTCCATCTCCTCTGTCCTGAACCACTGCCTCATTTGTGACTCCTCACTGGTCAGGCCACAAGGCTTTTTAGAGGAAAAGTCATCCCTGTTTTTCCGCTTGGCAGTGTGCTCCAAAGGTGCTATGCAAACGATTTATTATAACAGATTATGGCCCAGAGTAATTTAATAGACTGGAAAGCCCAGCTGAGAAGAGCTGGTGATCCAGCATTCACAGAGCATGCCATGCTTGTATTTTTCAACGCATAACACATAAATCTCTCTGCTGCTGTGGCTCTGTTTGCAGATTTGCTGGGGTTTGTATGTGAAAATTTTCCGACTATTTATCAGCTTGATCTTCTCTGTCAGCCTTTATCATCCCTTACAGTCCTCCTGAAAACTCCCTGAAACAGAGAGATCGAGGCAGCTGCCAAACAATGTCATGGCCTTCCAGGGCTGGGACTCTGCAGAGGGCTGAATCCCCCCACGACAAGACTATCACCCTTATTATTATCCCAGCAATAATAATGATGATAACATCAAGCTGAACCACTCTATTACAGCAGAAAAGCTGGGAGGGAGAAGAAATGTCTGCATGCTTGTCTTTTGACTTCCCTGGTTAGGACCAAAGGGTTGAGGGGAAGATGCTTGAAAAGCAAGAATCCACCCCCGTGACATCTGGGGGATTTACTGTGACAGCTCCTCCACGGTAATGCTGCACCTCATTGTGGTGTCTGGTTTTGTAACTAAATGGCCACATCTAACAACAAGCCAGCCAGGAACTTCACCAATTCCCAGGAGAGCACTTTGCTGACAAGAAGCTCATGCCAGCTTCCAGGTAACAATTCTCCCCCCTCCGCTCTATCAATGCTCACTTTGCTTTTCAAGCTCACTTTTGCCAAGGAATCCATGGCACTCAGCTAGAAAGTTCTTCCACTACGAACTGTGCTTTCAAGGAGGGTGATTCACAAATGAAAAATGGAAAATATAATCCTGAAAAACAAAGAAAATGGGAGTAGCAACAAAGATCCTGGGCAAAAGCAAGGAGACTCTTCATTTGGCCAGTGGATTACAGGTTAAACCTGAAGCCTGCCTTTCATTGGGTTAGATATGCGTTCAAGGTGCATTTGTACGCCAGGTAAAAAGCACAGGAAGCTTCATTTCTGATGACTGTCTTCACTGGAGAGGTTCTAATTTGATGTTGACTGCTCCTAATAGACTATCACACCACGAGAGATGATGAGCACTGGTGCTCACCAGGTTGTCTCCTCCTTTCCCCATCTCCTCAACAGGCTACTGAGCAAGCGAAGTTTCCAAAACACAAGCAGAACTTACAAAACTGTGAAACAATAAATCACATTTGCCTCACTCCAGCAGCTCGTCTGCTTGGCAAATTTTGCACCCTGCTTGGGATGAACGTGGCTGTAGGTATTTCATGGGCACAGGGAAGCAGTGGTTGGTTAACAGGAAACCTGCTGTCTGCTCCTTACAGCGTGTGCCAGGCCCTGAGTATTAATGGATGATAAATCGTTATTGGGGAGAAATATATATTTTACACATAGCTTAATACACGTTCATAAAGAGAGGCTGAAACTTGTTAATTCCAGGCATTCATACCTTTGGCCAATTTAGAAAAATTCCAGCACAGTTTTGGAGGAGCCAATATTTCATTGCAGGCTGGAAAAATCTTCTGCAAAAGGGAAAAATAACCCTCGAAGTACATGAATAGTACAAATTACAGAACACATTTTCTGCAATTCTCCAAAACTTATCTGGAATGCTGCTTAAAAAAAAAAAAAAGGGTGAAGGTATAAGATTACATGGAAAAAATTACGCACCTTTCACACTTTTTTTAAAGTCGGCATTTTTGTAGGGAATTTTGCAGCATACATAATAAAAGTGCAGAGGGAGGCAATGTATCTCAAATAGCCTCAATTTTTTCATTAGGATCACTCATTCCTTTCTCCTCTAATTCTTTTCATAACCACAGCAAGTCTTCTTCCTGAGTTTTGCAGGTTTTGTACAGCCCAGTCTCTCAAGAAGTAAAAACAATAAGTGATGGTCTAGTGGACTTACTGCAGTCAACAAAAAAAGGAGTGTTTATTGCTCAATTAGTGACTTCAAGAAATGCCAGGTCTCTAGGAGACAATCAAGACAGGATTCATCTGGCTATTGTAACTCCAGGCGCCGAGTTCCTAAACCTGGCCAGTCCTTCCTTTTGCTTCAGCCCCACTCACGGTCAATAAACAGACTGTGCCCTGCTCAGCCAGTGTTCTGAACTCTGGAAAACCACAGCCACACCACCACAGCCACACCACCAGCCAACCACTGTCGTGCTCCAATCCCTTACAACGCAGCAGCATCTACGTGGCAAACTTCTGCACGTTACAGACAGATGGGTTTTAAATAAAAGCACACCCCAAACCAGATCTCTGAGAGACCCAGGAGAGATCCACAGCCAACCTACGACGCTGGGGGGGAACTGCCTGGTGCTCCCCTTCACAGACCACTCAGCCAAGAAAGCAACCATAGACAGTGCTGAATCTGGAAAACGTGAAGCATGAAAGAAGCATTTTTAACTTCATATATTCCACCAGATCAAAGATCTCCAACTTCAACTTTCTACGCGTCAAACTTCGCAGCTGTTCCCTTTATCAGCTCACCAGGAAAAAGTCTCCGTGGACTGGTGCCATTCTTTGTAAAACCCCAATTGCTCTGCAATAAAAGAGGTCTAATTTTTACAGTACAGTTCTGCTTATATTTAGTATCAACATCTGACCACAAGTGCCAAATATAAAAGTTACTGGGACTCGCTTTAATTGCGTTTTGTGCTCTCTTTGTGCGCCAAATCCTTCAGCCTTACTCAGGGCATGCTCAGGCAACTGACATTAGCTTCTACCAGGAAATACTGAACTTCCCTTCAGTGGGGAAATCCAGCATTAACTCCCATTGCTTTAGACTGGATCCAAAATGTTCTTTACATGTGAAATTCTACACACAATATTACACTGCAAGAGTAATATTCTACCTCAGTTGTCCTTGTAAAATTTTCTCTAAAGCGAGAATAAATATAATAAAATATGCAGCAAATCCTTTCTCTCCTGTTCTCCTCCTCTTGAGGGGTTCTCAAAGCCAATTAAGACATCATTAAACAGTCAGGCCCAGCAATGTAAGGCAGAGCACCGTGGAGCACCTACAGCACGGCTGCAGCCGCTCGTTAGAGCAAAGGCCGTCATCCCAATTAAGGACGCTCACTGTTTAAGCAGCACAAGCAATTGCAATCCTTTTGGCATTCAAGACTGTGTGACCCTGGCAGGGATGAGGGGGCTGCAATCCTGTTTGGGAGTGCAAATTAAGCCTCCAATACTGGGTGCAAACTGGCTTTCCATTAACTTTTTCCTTTTCCAATATTTAGCTTAACTACCTGTGTGAAAGCCAGGAGGGCCATTTTCTCCTAAGAACATTCATTTGCAGGCCCATCTCTTGCCCAAATACCTAAAGCAGCACTGCAATAGTTTCGTGTTAACGCACATCTTGGTTAAATAAACCAGTTTTCCAGGCTGCTGGGTTTTCATTTACATTTCTGGTAGATTAGTCCGAGCTAGGGAACTGAACGCCCCATATACCGGGAAATGGGAAGAGGTAAATGAATCCTTTCTTGCATAACTTCCCACCTAAGAGCCACCTGGCTCCACCAGGTCCCAGCCACTGGAGTTGCCCATGAATGTCTCTGCTCCCATGGGGAGAGAGGTGAGAGCAGTGTTGGGATCACCAGGCTGGGCTGTGCACAAACCACCCTTCACCAAGGAATACAGGTACCAGCATCAGCTAATGAGATGTTCTTGGGGCACCTTCCTTGGGGCTTGAACTGGGATGTTCACCCAACCTACCTGAGGCAGGCACTAGGAGGGGAAAAAAAAAGAAAAAAGGAACGATAATAAAAGGTTGATTAATTATGTGCAATAACTGGGACAGCATATCATGAAAATTCCATTCTTGTTTACTCAGCTAATTCACTTTTTATGAGTGTTTAGGCTTTAAAGCAAAACAAAGCACTAATTACCCAATTAACGAGCAATTAAGTTACTGCAGCCTAATAGCCTGTACAGTGGCTGCCTTTATGAGTCTGATGGTGAGTTAGAGACCCATTAAACAAATTTATACACAGCTGTAGCAAACATTACATTTCCAGAGATGTTACATTACATGCTAATATTTTCACAGCCCTGAAACATCATTCACTGGTTTAGTGAAGAGAGTTTGCCAGTTTACTCAGCCGAGCTCTGACAAAGGGAAGGTCTCTCACGTTGTACCAGCAGCTATTACCCAGGGATGGATGAGAAGTCAAGCTCTGTATTTCAAAGCCTTCTTGAAAAATCAGGTGACTTTTAACCAAGGTGAGTAACATTTACCTTAGAACTTTTTAAATTTTGCCTTAATTTAGGAAGAAAGCACAGTCCAGCAATGTCCAACAAATAAATGTACTTATTTGCAGGAGTCTAAGTGCTCTCTGCAGCAGGTGACATTGTACTGGACGTGTTAGGTTGGCAGTTGGGTGGTGAAGGGGAGGACATTTTACTGTGTGGAAAGATAAGGTGTTTTTGTAAGTTCCTCTAGGCAGATGGGATTACCTGTGAGGGTGCACGATATCCCTGAATGATGGTCCAGTATCAGAAGGGGGTTCTCCCTTCCTAAACACTGAGCAGCACCAAGGCACAGTGGCAGGAAAGCTAATGGAGAGTTATGGTCTCAACTCCTGTGCTCTCTTCCCTTCAATGACTACATCAAACCCACAATATTATATCTGTATTTCAATGTGGTTCAATTTTCATATCAATAATGGGTGTATCCTTCAGTGCAATTTTGACTGCATGGAGAAAAGTTTATTTTTTTAAAGCAAGCATTTCATCTTAGTTTAAGAAAAAAATATTTTTTTCTGAGGCCAATCGAAACTCAAAACAGATAATTTCTTTCTGCCAGTACAAGACAGGTTTCCATTTATCTACCAGCACACATAAAACCTTAGGTCACCTCTTTCACAGGCATAGTATTACTTCAAAGCATAGGCTGCACTATGTAAATAAGGAATGTCCTGTAGTCCAAAATCATGTAAGCAGTGCAGTGTTTCCCTGCCAGCCTGGTGCATTTCTCGAGGAACTCCATGGAAACATGTTGTAAGGAGTAAAGATTATTGGGTATATTGGGTATATTTAACCTGGTGTTAAAGATAAGCCATTATTTGGAAATCCAGGAGCTGGAAGTATATATTTTTTCAAGTTGGACACACACAGCAAACCTCCAAGCTGGTGTCATCCCAGTCCCACTGAATTCCATGAACTGCACTGATTTACAGCAGTCACCAGGTTCATTAATAAACACAAAGACACACCTGTGTTAATGAATTCAAAAGCATGAGGAGATCTCATCAGTCTTATGGATAAACAGAGTCTTGCTCACATCCTGTCCCCAGACACTTCCCCAGGCAGAATTGCTAACAACGCCCCATTGCCTTTGGCCTGTGCTTAGAGTTTCCTCTTCTGCAAATTCTCTGTTATCTAATAAGGCATAAGCTTAAGCTTCAACATCTTCCCTACTGGGAATACTGAAGATGAGTTCTTTTCTTTTTTTTTTTGTTTTTCCCCCACAAACACTGCAAGATTTACTGGGTTGGAGGCATTTATTGTTCCATCAAATTTGATGGACCAACTGGCTGATAGGCTTAAAAAATTATTAGAATGGGGGAAGCATGGACAGACTCACAAGGACATGTGATTGCACAGATCTAGTTTTCTTAGGAAAGGTTAAAGGAGAAAAGTAACCATTTCCTTTTGTGGTAGATGGCTGCAGGGGGAGTGTATCAAGGTAGGTTTTGTAAGGTATTTAAACCCAGCATGGCATAGAAAAGGTACTGAAAAACATCAGGCAATAACAGCACAAAGCCAGAACAACCCTTATTTGGAGACTGTGAGCAGCGTAGGAAGGTAAATGGTCAGCCAAGATGAAAAACGTGGAAAACAAACCTCAGGGCAACAAACAAGATTCAAAGCAACTACATCTAACCTAAAAAGTGACATCTTTTAATCATGTCTATATTAATGCTATCTTACAAACTTCATCACCAATCAGCCAGTCAAACTTGCAACCCAGCAGCATCTGTTTTTGATGGAATAATGTCTCCCAATTCTATCTTTAGTCTCTCATTTTTTAATTTTAGTTTTTATTAAAGAAAAGGTCTTACCTGGCCTGTTTTGTATTGTTCTCTCTGCTCTCTTTTTTTTTCAATCTAAAGTAATTTCAAAGAGTGAGCGTCAGATATCAAACCCAATATCCTTTTTCTCATTAGCACTTTTCCCGTGCAGACCTTCAAATGTGGTAATAATTAATGAGTCTGTGTCAGAAAATGAATAAAAGATGGCTCAGATGCTTCACTGTTCAGGGCTGACCTTTAGCTGAGTCTACTGTATTAATATATTCTTGTGTTGTCAGACTCAAAGAGCTAACTGCCTTATGAATTATTTATCAACACAAAAAGTCTTAACCAGAAACAGTGTTAACATTAATTTCTAACCCTCTGTGTCACAGCAAAGCCTGCCTGCACTGCATAATTGAATTTTAGTTTTAGACAAGCAATCAAAGCACAAGTCGCTGTTGTTGTAAGTGTGGCTGCCTATGATAGCAAGAGGAACGGCTGCTCTTTTTGCACATCTGGTGCATTACAGGCAGTTCAGGTTTCTGTGAGCAACGAGCCCGACTGCAGACAAATGTGGAATGGGTTTGCAGCGATGAGAAGAGCTGTGGCTCCCTCCTCCCCAGAACAATTCTAGATGCTGAACTCTCTGCTACTCTGCTATTGCTGTTTCTTAGTGGGGCTGCTTTCAACACACAGAGGGGGCTGCCTGGTACACCTGCACCGTGGGGATGAGGCTGGGAAGACTGTCCAAAGGCTCTGGCCCTTGGTTCTGCCTTTCCATCAGTCTCTCCCCCATGAGGGTCCATGCCTGCTCCCCAAATGCAGGAGCTTCTGCGACTCCACCATTTGCAGCCGTTATACAAGCGGGTTTCAGCTGCTATCCCCAGCCAATTCTGAGTAATTGTCAAATTGATTTACAGGTTAGGCTTAATTTGTATCACACTAATCCTACCAAGGCATAAGATTCAAGGGTTCAGTTAGGACTTAACACAACTGTTCCCTCCAGGAGGCTCTTGGGAAATGATGCCTGTGCTGGACCAAGAGCAGAGATGTAACGACACAGGTGTAGGAGGGCGATGACTCTATTCCCTGGTGGAATATCAGCCCCTGTTCACAGCTCCTGGCAAAGAAGCACCAGTCTAGTACTTTTTTCTTCAGTTCACACTCAGTGACTGAGGTTTGTTCATCCCTGAAGAAACAGTTCAGAGATTACCAACAGAGCATGAGGGCCCTATATAAGTGAGACATGGCTTTAGGCTCTAAATCCTGCAACAACTCAGCCAAACAGCAGCTTTGGTAGTTTTCTCCTTCCGTTCTCAGAGTCAGCAAGGGCAAAGAGAGAAGAGTTAAATCCCTCTGGCTCTTTCCCATCTAAGTAAAGAATGAAATGGGAACTTTTCAGTCTTGCAAAGATGTCTTCTCTTACTCTTCCTGGGAGCTTAAACCCAGAGGTTGAATGAGAACCAAGGGAGCCCAGCACAGGGAGAGGCTGCTGCTGACAGACCTCCAGGGGAACTCAGGTCTGAATAGGGATGACAGAGAAGCACCAGGAGCTCGGACAAGTAGCCTTGAGGAGGGAAAGACAGACACCCTGTGAAGCACAAATGCTGCAGCTCCTTCAACTCCTTCTAGGGAGAGTAATCCTACCCAAAGAAAAAAGGAGGGGGGGGAGAGAAAAAACCCCCTGCCATTCAGCTGTGCATCATCTCGGTGCCAGAAAGAGGGAAGGAGATGGACTATGTTTGCAAAACATCTTGTGGTCTCATGCTGAACCCTTCGGGAGCTACAACTCCTGCTGGGGATGTTGGGATCCAGAACAAAACCCCTGAACTACAGGTACACTGACTGTGAGGGAGGGAAGCAATTTTTACAAAGCTACCACGAGGATCTGGATGCTTAAATTCAAGTTAATGGAAACTGGGTGCCTTAATCCCCAGAGGGCTTTGAGAAACTTTAACAGAGAATATCTCCACTGTCTCCCAAGTGAGGAGTGAGCGTTACCCCTCACCTAGGGGCTGACCTGGCAGCCCAAGGTTGGCTCTTCCCAGGAGCCGTGTGTCTCACGCCTTTGCAACAAGAAAGCAGACGACTTCCAGCGTTTTAATCCGAGCTGAAAAGCGCTGAGCTTTGCGGGTGTTAGGCTGTGTGATTCTGGGCTTTCCATCCAGCATTGCCAGCCAAGTTTCAATGGAAAACAAGACACGACATTTTTCAACACTCTGCTAACTCTTCTTAAGACTAATCTTTTATAGGCACTGGGATCTTCAGAGCAGATTATTTTCTGTAGTTGTTTTTATTTTTACTCTGGAGCCTATGATGGAATAAATCAGTCTTTGCCAAACCAGATACTTTTCTTTGGCAGACATTTGCATATTAAATCTAAAATTGTTTGCCATGACACAGTGAAAAGCAATTCCTGAAAGCCACTTCACATCCTTCCTGCAAGATCTCACTAGCACCTCTGTAAGTAACAGCAACCTGTTTTTTTGGAGGCCCGATAACCTGGCACACTGAGCTGTTCCTTGTGCCGTTAGTGCTCCGAGCAAAATCGATGATCAAAGGTCTGGAAGACACGCACTCCTGCAGTAAATCCCTAAGACAGCTCAACTCTCCCTCCAATTTGGTATTTATTAGTTTTTTCCCCAAACACATCAGAAGATGGTGACGACTAATTCCCATCTGTACACGCCTGCTCCCAAGCTATGGAAAATGACTGTTTAGGCCAACTGGAAGCTGAACAGTTTATCCAAGAGCCAAACAAGTGAGGTTTAAGGATGAGTGATACACTGGGATTGACTCTTTGCCCTGCTGAAGGCTCACAGAGGGTATATCCTATGCAACACCCGGCAATGTTGGCAAACAGATAAAAATAGCTCCCTGCTTTATGGCTGCTGCACCAGCACGGTGACCTGCTCCAGATCCCACTGCTTTCCACGGCCCAAACTCTCTCTGTCGGTTGTGTAAAATATGTTACAATTGGGGATATATATATTTTTTTAATCTTCCACTTCAATATACCAGACTAAGCTAGTAAAAAAATGAGACGGTCATGCTCTTTTAAAATAACAAAACACCCACCCTGGCAGTTATGACATAACCCGGCAGATTTTTCTTGTTACTTTGCTGTTTTAAGTGCCTCACTCAATGTGAATCCAATTACCAAGGCCTTTGTTTTCCCTAACAAAGGGACTGTGTTTCGGGGCTCCAACTCATCTGGCTTTAATCACCCCTCATGAGGGGAGCTCACTAACAACCACCTTGGGATACCTTTTATGACAGATTTGGGGAGGCGCACGAAAGAAGGGGTGGTTTGAAGAAAGAGGAGATGAGGTAGATCCCCCCACCGCTCTTTTTTGTTGTTTTTTTTGACAAGTGCACAGGCTTTCCACAGGGCTCCAGTAAACCCGGCTATGACATACCCCCGGCCACGGCTGGAAGTGATTTTGGAGTGGCTATTTTTTTGGACTCAACCGTGGCTTGTTTCAGAAGTCTCCAAAGTCTTCTGAAAGAAGGAAGGAAAAAAGCCCAGCTCTGCATCTTCCCTGGCCCATGTGGCCGAAAATTACCCGTTTTACTACTACTCAGGCCTGTGCCAGTTGGCCAGCCCAGACAGACATGTTTTCTTTTCCCTTTTAGGCTTATTCTATAACAGATTTTTCCTCATAAAAGTTACAACTGGTGCAGCTCTTCTCGAGTTCGAAAGGCAAAACTTTTGAAATCAGTAGGACTCAATTACTGTGGCCAAGCACCACAGATCCCTCAAGTGACACAAGGAAAGGGACTTTGCTCTGCTACAAATGGGAATTTCAGTCTCTCCCCCCCTTCTTTGCAGGAGGCAATCAGGGTTGCTCAAGTCAGGCTTTAGAAGTAATCATTTCAATACCAGACTAGTAAACAAAGTCTTATTGCATCCTGAAATGTTGTATTTAAAAGGGAAAACCCTTCCCCAAAGCAATCTTTCCCTGCTAATTGCAGTGTAAAAGACCATCAAACATACTGTTGGTATTATTTTCTCAATGTTGCATGGAAAATTTACGGTGCAATTTCCATTGTATTCAATAACCAGCACAAGGACTAGTGCTAAGCCTAGAAAAGCTTGTTTTAATCACATATTAATATCAGTTGTTTTGCTTTTATTCAGTTTATTAATTTTTTTCACAGGGCCATGAGCAGGCAACAGCAGTTCCCAAATACCTGATGGGGAAAAGTACTTAAGGTTTCTGGGTCAATCCTTTTTCACTGCATGTGACAAGGACAGGAATCTGCCAATTATCCCTTCTCTCAACATTTTGGTAACCCCAGTAAATAGCCTACAGTTACACCAAGTCTTCTGAAGACTGGTCTGTTGTCACAAAGGTTCCTGCCTGCTCTTGCTCTCAGAGGCCATCCCCTTGTGTACTGGGAAATAGAAATCCTCAAACAGTTGCAACAACAAAAACCTCTTTTTTATTATTTTTTAGAAAGGGAGTACAGTAGAGAACTGTCCAACCTTTGATGACAATCCCAAATGCTTCCTGAAGGCCCACAAAATTAGAAGAACAGTGAGAAGTAGCAGTCTTCAGGCTCTGCCATCCAGTTTTGGCTTCTGAGTAGTTAAACTGGGATTTTTGGGAAGAACTTCACCCTGCAGTGTTCACAGCATCCCAGCTCTGGAAAGGACCATCTAGTCCCTCCTTTCTCTTAGCTGGATCATCCATCCCCTGCTCGTTGCTGGAAGGATGGTGATCCAACCCAGCACCTCTGCCCACACCTCTGGAAAGTTTTTCATGTAGTTCTGTGCTCAGTTTGGTTCTGCCTTCGAACAGTCATTTTAGATGAATAAAACCATTCTCAAAACACAGGGGAAAAGTTCTGCTCTGGTCCAGCCTATTCCCCATTTCTTTTTGGGTTGGCAAACGAGGCACAAACCGGTGTCAGGCACAGCACTGCACTGACAACCCCACACAAATCACAAGAGCTACTGTGTTAGGCTAATGTGGGCAATGACCCAGGCAACATGATTTACCAGTACAGTAACTATCATACATTTCATGTTGATTTACTAAGTCCTTACGTGAGCGCTGGAACTAAAACTTATGCCGGACTTTGCAGAACTCAAATGATAATTGTTTGGGTTTACTCAGAGCACAGGGACAACCCCAGGGCAGTGGTAGGTCTCCAGCTGAGCTGGACCACAGGCACGGCTGTAGAAGCCCCTCCACTCCAGATCCTATCTCCTACTGATCCCAAATGCCCACCCAACAGCATGGAACACACAGGGCCATGCAAAGGCAGCTGAGGAAATCCCACTGGACAGTGGAACCAGCTGGGCAGAAGGAAGTTATGCCTTGGTTTTGTGTTTTTATTACTATACAGAAAGATCAATGCAGTTTTCCCACAAAACACTAATCATTCTAACTCTCACTATGAATAATTAAGAGCATTAATCACATTTCAGGCAAATATTTCCATGCAGTCTATTAATATATCCCAATCAGATCAGAAAGACTCAAGCCCAGCAATAAGTGAGATTCTAAGCCCTGCTAAAAGCAGCTTTTTAAGACATACTGTGGTTCCAGATGTTTTGCACAGCTATTTATTTAGCTTGTAAACAAGCCACCAAAAACATTCCACATAATGACGGGAGAACCGCAATTACATTGTTGTGGGGATTTACAAAGAGCTCAGCATACTTTTGTGATTTAGAGAAGAGAAATCTCTCATTCTTCCTGAGAGCTGATTTCCAGATTTATGTCTGTGCTGTGAAGCGCCCTGGGAATCATTAAAATGGTGACAAAGAAAAGTGATTTTCTTTATTAAAAGAGGAATGAAGGAGGGGAGGGTGAAATAAGAGAAGCCTCCCTGCTCTCCCTCACAACAGATTCCTTTCCCTCTTGTCAGAGAATTCATGTGGAGTCAAATGATCATGGGGTACCGCTGATACTCTTTTGTTCCAATTTTTAAGCATATTTATTAACAACAAATTGCTAGAATAGCAGCACTTCAGTCTATCCTACAACAAGCTCCATCCTCTGCCTTACCAAACCCTGCTCAAGGAGTGGCACCACCCAGACCACAGCCTACTGCCCACATGGAGTGCTCGACAGCCATTAGGCAGCTGTTTTTAACTGATTCTCATTTGAGCTGGCCAATGGAAATGGAAATCTCTCTATCCCACCAGCAGTTCTCTGAGCTGGGGAGACCCCATGATCACCTTATCCTGTTCTGTGATTTGTAATAAAAGCCAGTTGCTCCAAGCCAAACTGGGCTCAGCCTTTATCTCCAGATATTCTCTTTGGTATTGCAAAGGGTCACTCCTGTTCAGTGTTCAAGTTTTATTCTATTTCTACAGCACAAAAGAAATAACCATATATTCCTCTACAGAAAAAAGACCAAAGAACCAAACCACCATTTTCAGCACTTGACAGATTTGCTGCCTTCATTCAAATCCAGCCCAATGGCTGTGACTCCATCCTCCAGAAAAAGATCCTGTTTCTGCTCCAAGTGACACCCGGTGTGGCCACGGGGGCACAGCTCACCTTTGTGCTGTGGCTGACCCTGCCTGGCACTGCCACCAATGGGGACAGAGTGTCCCCAAACCCTGCCCCGGGGTCAGGATCCAAAGGCAGCCACCTACAAGGCTTAAACCTGCCTACAAGGACACAAAGGTGCCCTTTTGAGTCTAATTTTTGTGAGCTGTTTCAGTGAAATAGTTTTACGGTTTTATACTGCTGGGTACGTGGTTATTACAGCCGAAGATCAAGATTTTCATCTTGATGAGGGTACAGAGCCCCAGGGCACTATGAGCCCTGAGATGCAGGTGACCTCCTCCCACAGATGGGGATGAGTGGTGCCTGGTGCCCTCCAAACCATGCCCCGTGTCCCACTGCTCCCCAGCCAGCACTCGCTGCACAGGTAAATCCTGAGCCTGCTGCGGTAAATTAATGAAGAAGTGACATCCTCACCATAATTCCTAGGGAGAGAGTGATGAGAGGCCCTAAACGTGATTGCTTTCCATCTGTATATGTGCTTGAAGACTGTAAAATAAATTAATGGGGAAATCTAAAACATAATGATAAGGATTCCCCACTGAACAGGTGTTTTTTCCATCCATGAAATTACAAGTTGCCAGGAAAAGACACGGGCCCAGCTCAGCTTTATTTCAGTCTCAGCTCCTTCTGTTAAAATAATAACAGGCTTTATGTTTCTGAAGCTGTAATTAAACAAGTGCTTTGCAAGGAAGACCTACAGCTTGTTGTACTGGAAATAAAAAGGAAGCTCCAGTAGACTGCTCAGATTGGTCATTCCCACTTCTCCTTCTCCCTGCCTCCTGTTACGACTTTCTAGACCAAGCTCTCATTTCATGCTGTTGGGTTTATTGTTTTGTCTTCATATAGTTCCCCCCCTCCTTCTTTAACTGAAAATATGTAATCATTAAAGTACATTTAAAATCTAGTCAGAAATCACAAACTAGAAATAAAGTAGGTCCTCCAAGAGCTGCACAGACAGTCTTTGCCTCCAGTATCTGACAGGGACACCCAAACAACTTGTGCACTGAGCACTGAGCATCCTTCCAGTCACTCAGAGTGTAAATGATGAATTCTGCTCTCAAACATGTAACATAATGCATGGTGTGAAAAAAGAGAAAACCCACGAGTGCTGTCACTGCATATTTATGATATAAAATAAGAATTAGCATATGGGAGAGCTCTAAAGGGAAAACAGAGCACAATTTTCTTCAAATTTAGGACAATTGAATCAGTTTTAGATTCCCAGACTTCCAAGAGAAATATGCATTTTTACTAAGTCAGAAGTCAGTTAACCTATCTACAAACCCTTTAAATAAAAGATTCGCCCTTCAGCATGCACGACAGGAGACAATAATGTAAGGTAAAGATGCAGCTTAACTGATGGTTTTCAGTTTTAAAATATAATTTGGGGAAGAAGATAGGGAGGATTTTCTGACTCCCCTGCCCATCCACTTTTCTAAATGGTGAAACATAATTATGAAGCAATGATAAAATGCTTAGAGAGAACACAGGATATGTGGTGATGATAATTACTAATAAGCAGCTACAGTGAATCCTTCACTTGCATGCTGAGTGCAGAGCAGCACATTTTAAAATCAGACACGTTTATGAGTGATACTCTCTCCTAATACGTGCAGCTGACCTACAAACACCTCGCTCAACAAGGACGCTAATTACCAAGGTTTACATGGTTTAGCAATACAATTGGAATACAGAACAATTTAACACTGTGGGAAGAAAGTGGCTCTGGCAGACAGGTCCTGAAATACTGGGAGCCCATGGCTGTGGAAGGAAGAGGCCCCTCTAGAGGCACAGACCAGGCTAAACCCCCAGGGAGGACTGACACCCACCTCCCTTGTGGTTCAAAGGCTTGAGTGTGAATTTTCTGCAGCCCCTTTTGCCAATATCCCAGGGATGGAAGCAGAGACCTTGCACCCAGCAGCACTCACTGCTGCAGCATGGGCACAGCCAGGGCTCCTCCAGGGATGGAAAGGAGCACACCCACTGCAGACTCCAGCTAAGGGAAAACCATGACAGGCAGAAAACCCATCACCAACCCAGGACTGGTCACAGCCACTTCCACGACTGCTGTGCAGGTTTTCTTCAGTACTGGGCAAAAGACAGAGAGTGAGCCCTTGAGCTAGACAATGTACCTTGGGCACATAGAAATGTCCTAGTCCTACAGGCACACAGGAATGTCTGTACAGACTTCAGTAAAACACTGGTGAAATGAGCCCTACCTGCTTGCTGCATCTCTTTGCTGCTTCAGCTGCAGAGTGCCCAGAAAACCACTGCAAGTTTGAAAAAAATTATCTTCTGGTGCTTCCTTAAGGACCCACTGCACGAGGAATTTCCCCCCCTCTTACTGTATCTTAATTGTTGCCCAAATTGTTTCCTAACAGATATCTACATGCAAATGTAGTGTTTTGGTTTTATCTTTCAGCTTCAAGATTAGGCTTCAAATTAAAAGGGAAGGGTTGTGTTCCAGACTTCAAGAAGTGAGGTATAAATAACGGCGGGTTAATTAGCAGGGTGCTGATAGGTGTCGGCACCACAAAGACAACCCTCCTGCATTCTGTGTCTCGGTGCAAGAGCTTGTCTGCTGCCCAGAGCACTGTGCTTCCCACCAGCCCAGAGTGAGGCACTGATACAGGGCGCATGTGGGAGGGTTACAACAGGGTAGATGTGAACAAAGGTCCCACGTGTTGATAAATGCTCAATACCACGGAAGAAAACGTGGCCTCAGGAGGCCAACAGTGAATTTATCAAAGGCCTGTGCAAGCTTTGCCCACAGCACACAATGTGGAAAGGCAGGGCAGGCTCTTGCCAGATGGGAGGAGAAGAGGAGAGCTACTCCAACTCTGTAATTTAATGTTGTCTTTTCCAATAAAAGTTAAAGATACTTGGAAGCCCAGGGTACATAAATGCTGGAATTTATAGCTGTCTCAGAGACAGCTGCATGATATACAGTTCAACGGGAAGGCCACCACAATTAGCCTGGCTTCCAGGATGATTTTATTGGAGGAAGGGGGTGATAGGCACTGTTTAGAAAGTGGGAAGTAACAGTGAACAAAGTCTGTCTTCAGAATGATTTTACGAGCACACGCAAGTATAAGGTACACACACGGACCCGTTTGTGCAGGGAGGGTCCCTTGGAGAGCGTGACTGCAGGATCCAGACAAGGGAGGGAATGCAATGTGGACTTGTCTTTCTAAAAAACACAGTTTGCTGCTGCAGGATTATCACTCCTTTCTTGTGTTGCCCATGACACCGTAAGGACCTGCACTGCCTAACTCTCCTGGGAGGGTCTGACACAGCACAGACACACGTCCCTCTCCTGGTGCCTGCACAGGGAATACAATGTCCCTCAAGGTGTTTAGGAGCCTTTGGACCGGAGGAGCACAATGTACAAATAAAAGCATGTAGGTCACATAAAATAACTAATTGCTAGAAAGTTATCCTCGTAAAGCTCCCTTAAAAAAAAAAAAAAGGCACTTTGCAAATACTGTCAGCTTGTGTATAGGAGGTAACCAGGCACAGCCAGTGAGTACCCTGTCTGAGATCACACTGGGAAGATTTTATAGTGTTTGCAACCAGGGGAACACAGAAGTGAACATGAAGATAAAGACTGTGTATGTAGGACTGGGTGTTTGACTGGTTTGCATGTTCAACTTTCTTTTATTGATTTTCATAATTCCATTAAATTGATATTCTATTATGCATCTAGCTATACACCCTTAATACATTGCAATGGAGTGCTGCCTGCATTAGGTTCAGTACTCCAGTACAGATCCCACACCAGCAGTGAGGGGAGGAAGAAACTCTCACAGCCAGAGAGGAGTGTGGTCAAAAGGCATTTCTGTGGGAAAACAGGTATTTCAGCATGCAAAGCAGGTACTTCCTGTCACTTAACACTAAGCCACTTCCCTGTCCATGCTAAGATAATTATTCTGTTCTCATGAAGAGCTGATCCCTCACAGATGGAGGCCGAGTGGAGAGAGCTCTGAGCAATGTGGCACACATTTTGCCCAGTGTTTGCCTGAAATACCTGGTGCCTTCTGAGAACATATAACCACCCAGCAAGAGAAAAACATATCATGAGCCTCCACATGATGAATTAAGCTGGATTTTCTTCTGCTTCTCCGTACTTTTTTTTTCATAATAAGACTAGAGGTGCTTGAAGAACACAATAAGCTCATCCCATTCACCTGTTCCCAAGGTGTACTCAGCAGGAAGTCTGACACTTCTGCTCCAGACCTAGAAAGGGGCTTATCTGTTTTCTCCAACTACAGCAGTCTGCCCAATAAAAGATTGTCTGGGTACCTTACCTCTTCTATAACCTTTCCTGAGAAAGCTTTTTACTGACATCTCAATGGCAGCTAAAGTGAGAAAAGGATAAAGCTACAGCTACTGACTTTTAGAGGAAATAATTGCACAATCATTTTTGGGGGGGAGGGAAAAGGTCAGGATTAAGCTGGCAGGGCTTCAAATGCAAGAGCTGATGTGGTTAAACATTACCATCAAGCGAAGGTGACAGGTAAGATGGTCTGTCCTCTGAGTGGAGAAGTGTCACAGCCCTGGCTCACCCTCAGCTGCACCAAGGCCATCCCTGTCATGCTGATCTTCCTTACTTTAACTCAATTTTCCATAATAATGAGACACATGTAAGAACAACTCACTTTGTCCATAAAAGAAGATTAATCTGATCATCTAACTGATGTGACAATATTTGTAGCATGTTTAGTCTCATTACCTGTAAAGGTAAGTAAGAAACCAGGGTGCTTGAGGCCAGTTCCCAGCACCAATGATTTTTGGTTTTTCCACAAAAGAAGCACTGGCAGAAATTTCACTCAGCTCAAGTGAAACTTGGGGGAGGAGCAAATGAATTGCTCTTTTATCATGTCTTATTAAGAATGCTCAGTATATAATCCATTCTTCAAATTATGCTCTGTTGAAACAGTCAGATAATCATATTAAAAAGGTGAATGGAAGAGGAGAGCAGCACACTTAGT
Organism: Lepidothrix coronata; assembly: GCF_001604755.1. Classification (NCBI taxonomy): domain Eukaryota; kingdom Metazoa; phylum Chordata; class Aves; order Passeriformes; family Pipridae; genus Lepidothrix; species Lepidothrix coronata. The sequence goes on from NW_016690231.1 coordinate 1,616,529, forward strand.
ACCTGTCACTTCAGTAAAAGCAGATGTAGGCTTGCATAATACATTTGTTTCTTAACCAGGACTCTAAAATAGTATATTTTAGAGCCTTACATTTCACTCTAATATACATCACAGCATACTCTCTCACCCTCTCTACTCTAATATCCATTACAGTAATACCATGTACTGAGATAATACACAGTGACATTCCTCAAACAAAAACTAGAGCTCTTAAATACGTAAGAAAAAATCAGCTACGATATTGCAGCAGCATTTCTTCAACCCCCCACCCCAGATCACTACAATAGGAGGGAGGCAGGAAGGCACTGGGGGAGAGAAAGCAGCTCACAGAAGGTCACATGAATGCAATGGCACCATGGAGAAAGCACTTCCAGCCACGTGCAAACAGAAATTTTGAAGCTGGAATAAAACATCTTCACCTTTCACTGATATACAAGTATCATACAGTAAAGTACATCTACATAATATGTATTATGCAGCTTTATTTTTATCACAGGCTTCTTCTAGCTGAATGCACAAACTACTTTGACTCTGCTGTCATGATTTATTTTATCACCCCAAAACCCCTCATAAAAGGGAACCTTTTATCTGCACTTTGACAAGCCATGGGCTCCATTTATCTCACACCACAGCACAGTGCAAGGATGTTGAGTTGTTCCTCTGTGTTGGAGACCCAAGCTGAGCTTTGTGACTCTCCTGTCTCTTCTGCCATTCCCATTTCTGCATTTCTCCATCTGAACACCTGCCATGCTCCTACCAGCTGCTCTGTGATGCTCTGCTCAGAGGCAGCAGGAAGGTCACAAGCGACTTCACCACTCCTGTCTTTCCCCAACAGATGACCTCAGTCGTGCTCTTTACCCAGCTGGCTAATGAAGAGCTACATTACACTGAGGTGCTGGATCTTCTTAACAAGAAAACACAAGCAAACTCCACACATTGGCTAAAACCCTCCTTACTGTGCGACACCACAGCTCTCACTGTGTAAGTGAAGATTTTACAACGTGATTTCTCACCTACGTCCTCAAAACATCTGGTTTAGGAAGCAAGTGTACTTTCCAGTGCTTACAGGAATGTTCTGACTCCAAAGGGAAAAACAACTGCTCCCTTATGAAAGCTAAGGACTTCTCAGATTTTTGAATTTCTCACTTAGCACGTTCCATCCAGGCTTTCCTTATGTCTCTGCACCTTCCAGCATCAGAGTTCCCTCTCCCACACTTCGATTCTGAACGAGGCACCACTCGTTTCTTTTTCTACTTCAAGAACTTCCTTAAATGATCACTGAATCATGAAATACTCTGCTTTTTCCAGTCCTGGGTCCTTCACTGTAGTGTTCCCACCAGATTTGCTTATCAAAGGTCATAAACTTTGCACTGCTGCTAATAACAGCAGCAGCTCTGTGCTATTGTTCTGTAAATTCTGTACACAGCTGCCGGCTGCACTTAAACTTCTGATCCCACTTAGAGTAGAGAACAACGTGATACCATTTCACCTGGAAACAGCTGTTCAAGTGCTGATGTTTTGGGGTAACTTTTTTTTGTTGTTGTTGTTGTTGTTTAGCTTCTTTCCCAAAACTAAAAGCTTCTTTAGTTACAGCTCTGAAGTGGGAGTCAGGAATTTCGGTTCCTGTTCCAGAGCTGCTCGAATCACAGTTTTCCATGCTAAGAACCTGTGGTTGTGGCACTAAGGCCACCTACATACAAAATACATGCATTATCACGTGGATTTGACACGTGCTAGTACAACTGTGTGAATGAACGGAGACACACAAATCTGGCAGGTTAGAAACAAAGCTATTTGGAATTTGTCTTTTTTGTCTAAATCATTGACAAACCTCCTTAAGAAGTCGCCAGTAAGGCAAGTAAGCTAACCAGTCCACTGCTAGTATTAAGTCTAAAACAATCTCCAGCTGAAATGTGATTAATCCATGCATGACAGCTTAAAGGTCAAAGCTAGAATGCAGAGCTTCTTGACTGCAAAGAAAGAACTGACTTATTTTTATCTCTTCTTTAAAAATTACAGCAGCCATGAAGTGGCTCAAGGAGCAGAGTAATGAACGTCATAAACCTGCCTCATAAAAATGGCATTCATGCAGTAATACAGCAGGTCAGATGAGCAGGGAACATTTCATTAAAAATTCTCCTTCTTGCCTACCCAAGAGAGACTTAAAACTAATCATATAAAATGGCTGAGTGACACCATTAACGAGCATTAATATTTTAAAGCTTTAATAGTACAACAGAGCTAGGCTGTTATATCAAAATTATACAACCTTATTAGACAGTGCACTTGGCTGCATTGTACTTGAACTGTCACTATCCCTGATTGGAAATATTAAGGTGGCCATGAACCACAGCACAAATACCTTGTTGTTTGTCTGTGCTTTGAAGGTTTGGTAGTTTCCTGACATGTGGCAAATTCTGGACAATTTTGTGAAGAACAAGCTGATTTACCTCACCCATACCAAAGGAGGGAGACCTTTACTGTGAGAAATGGGAGAAGCTGCCTTCAGAAAGCTAGTAATTTTAAAAGATGCTAATTAGAATTCAGATTCTTGTGATCTGGATGACCATTTTGCACAAAATCAGCACAATCATGTGGGCAGAAAAACATCTTCTAAACTTTCCTTCAGCAGCAAGACATGAGAGGAAAGACCGGAGAGAGGAGAGAGAGTAGCATGGGAGACAAAGGCAAATGTCACCCATACTACTCTTCTGGAGACAGCTAAGGATCTGGTTGACAAGATCAGCTAAAACCTTCCCTGGGGATTACCTGCAGCCACACAAATCCCTCGAGTTACAACCACTCACTTCACAAACAACAGTTTCCAACTCTGCCCCTTCTCCCTGTGGCAAAAATCAACCCTCAGTCACAGTTCCTGGCCATGAAACACATGAAAGGGAACTAGAGGAGGAGATACAGACAAACAGACAAACACAGAGTTTAAAGTGTGAGGTTTATCAACTCCCTGGGAGTGCTGCAGATCCTGTCAAACCCCCCAAATGTATGAAGTGCTCACTGCCTCCATTGTTGCTCTCTTCCACGATGTCGCACTTCAAAACACACACAAAGCTAGTTCCAACTAGCACTGCTCCTGTTTTAAAATTTAATGACTTGTAGGACAGTAATTAACCAACTGTGACCAATAATGTAGCCTGTGCATTGCAGTCCTAGCAGGCAGCCTACTTTAAGAACATCCGAAAGATCAGCAAAGTTATCATTTAAGAGAACCTGTTAATTACTCTGGCATTATAATGAATGTTTCTCATAGGCACCCAGCTGTTTTGTTTCCTCTTGCATAGAGGCAGAGAAATGAATTGCTCAACAAGTGCCTGAGTGATAAGACACTGGTATTCTTAAGATTGAAGAGATAATGTTGATGACTGTGAGCTGTTTCCCTCTCCTAAATGCTATAATTTTAGTGAGCAATTTAAGAAGGGTTTTCTCAAACAAAAGAGGAATGGAAAGAGTTGGCTCAGTGTTGGTTACTTAGGCAATGTTTATAGTAAATTGATGCTATGATTTTCAAGGAGAAAAGAGATTTAAGGAAACTGCAGTAATCCAGTACTTGACAGCCTTGTCTTTGCTAAATACTGCACACAGTTTTCAACAGCACTGCTTTCTGCATTTCATAAATGAAGAACTTGAGAGAAATAATAATATCTCACATTTGTGAATGCTATTAGGTCAGGTAACGAATTTTCTTGGCCGTATGTAATGACAGATGACCAGTTTTTGAGTTAGTTGAAGGAACTACATCTAATAGCATCCCTCCCAAAATGCAGGAGCATCTGACAACATGACAGTTCCTGGGGTCAAGTCATAAAATGATACAGAACCGAAAATGCTGCAACAAACTTTCCCTCAAAAGACAGGAGACAGTGAAACCACAAGGTGGGCAGTGGTAAAGGTTGGTTAAAACATGGAAGGGTTTATATTCAGTCCCACATTCTCAGCACATACACAGCCTTGCAATATTCTGTTCCTTTGCTCATCCAGAACAAATAAGTCATTTGACATATACAAGTAATGCTGCAATATTTCTGTCTCCAGTTGCCAAATCACAAGCATTAACATCAGTCTCAGTTAAGACTATCTGGTTGGGTCATACATTTTCAGTTCAATACCCTGATTTAAAAAACTTACAGTAATGATGTATCACTGTGGTGTGTGACCAGGCACTACATGACAGAGAAGGAGAGAATCCATCATTTCGTGTCTAACAGCTTTGACACTGCTTGAAGACCACGGTCAGCAACAGACCTTCCTGAATTACAATGATGTTACTCAACTGGAGAGAATCAAACAGCAAAAATAATTAGGGAACTGAAGCAATCTGTTCATGACTTATGACAGACTGAATGGAACAAGAAGGCCTTGACGGCGACAGCCACGCAAGGATGCCGGGCTGGAGTGGGTGCTGTCATCAAACCATGGCAAGAAAAACTACAACTAACAATACACTGAAACACAGGCACCTAAAAAGGGTCAACATTAAGGCTGTCACTTTGAGTTGTGTGCAATAGAAAAATAAGGAGATTCATTAAATAAAAGACAATTTAGAGTGACTGTAGGAGTTCTGCAGCATCCCCAGGGACATGCAGAAGGGCTGCTGCTGCTTTGGCCACCAGCAGCCAGGCTGCATGTGCATGGCAGGGCACAGTCTGACTACCTGCAACGGGACAAACTCAGACAAACTGTCTTTTCCACCTCTATTTTCCATGATGATTTGAAATTCAAATCTGACCTGCCTGTAAATAAACCTCTCTGCCAGGCAGAAAATAAAATATCATAGAAAACAGAACTTTTCATTTATAACTGCTTTAGGATTCAGACTCCCCTGGGCTTCTTGTACTTGGTTACACAAGAAAGCTGCAAAAGCAAAGAGAAGCTGCTGCAAAGGGAGCTGAGAGTAGCTCCACTCAAACGTCAAAAGGAACATAATTGATAGGACTGTTTGGAAGCACACAGGCTGAGAAGTATCTCTGACAACTGAAACTGTGCTAGAAATATGTAGTAATTTGCCAGATAGAGTTTACAACCCATAATCATTTCAGAAGTTCCTCTCTTTCAATAGATCTTGACTGAAAATTAGCACGAGACCCGCGGGGAGCAAACATCCATTACTGGTAGCACTAAGTGCCCGGTAATTGCCACAAAGCAGGTGTGTGGCTGCTCTGAACTGCAGGAAGGGATGAGGTAGGTGGGGTGGGACACCTGAATTCAGGAACCAGTGCAAAATGCCTGGCTTTAAATATGGCATTTCAGCCCCTGCCAAGCTTGCCCTGTGTCACTGATGGATTTGGTCAAGCAGCTGCTCTCACACTTCTCCTCCAAACCCTCCAGGTTCTCTGTGCCCTGACTGGTAAAGAAGAAATGGGAAATCAGAAAGAGAACAAGGGGGCAGCACAGAAGACAGGCAAACATAAAAATGCCAGGGCTTTCATCAATTCTGCAGACCTGGGGAATCATGGCATCCCACAGACTGCTCTGGAAGGCCTCAGCACACTCCTTGTCACACTAATGCAGAATAATTTTGAATGTTGTCATTGGGGCACAGTCTCCCTTGCACTTCAAGAGCTTTACAGAATAATACAGAAAGAGAAATCTTTCCCTCTCCTCTTTTTACCTTTTTAAATTACCCATCAGGTTAACTGAGGAAAGCTGTACTTCAATCTGATGTACATCCTAACAAGGAGTAAAAAAAAAAAAGGGGAGACAAAGTCATCGCCTCCTGCTGTCAACCAGCTCCAGTTTGCCTCATTTCCAGCTTAAGCCTGGAAATGTTTGTTTTACACCAGATATTCTGAAAGGTCTCCAACACCTCTACTTCCCAATTTCACCTTTGCTTCTCTTACTTTGTTCTTAAACCAAGTGAGGAGAAAACACAAGGATGATATCAGTGATAAAATCATTATGGATGGCAATGTTAAAAAAAAAAAAAGGTGCTGAACTGTTCACTTGCCCGAATAATTACTGAGGATGCAGAATCCCCTTCGTGGGATCTCTTGTCTGTGGTGCTGAGGACGGGAGGCAGAAACAGTCTATCAATCAAGTCAGACAGAAAGCATCTGTCTTTTTTATTCAAGAAGGATTTTGCATTTCCAAGAGTGTTGCTCCAGTCTAATGAAACAAGCGGCTGCAAGCTCCCATGTAGCACTCCAGCTCTGTGCAAGGACATGCAAAGCCTTCCAGCCTTTTACACAATTTATTTCTTTATCTAATAAATCAAGTCAGGCCTTTTTGAGTAAAGCATCGCTCCTCGTGAAGGAGTGAAGAACCGCCTCATTTGACAGTGCAAGGAAGGGGAAAAAACCTAATGGGGGAGCCAGCTTCATTTCAAGGTGACACTAAGCAGAGAAGGAGGAGAGGCAGCAGATTGGTATTCCGTGAGACTCCACACAGGCGTTGGACAAGAGATTCCTCTGAATTGAGGGAGTCTCACTCCATTAATTCAAAAACCGATCGAGGTGGAGGGAAAGTAGAGCAATATGCATTATGTATTTGTTACAAAACTATTGTGTCAAAGCAATATTTAGTGGTAAATTATGGCACTATCAGGAGTAGGATGCCACATACATAAATCAATTTGTCTCCTCTGCTGGCAGGAGTGTGACAAAAAGATAAGAGCTCATCAGTGCCATTATTTCCCTGGGCTGGAGGAGGAGAAGGGACGAGGGGGTGGGGAGAGCCCAACATCCCATTGATTGTAAGTGACAAAAGGAGGAAGGCCTTTAACTTTGAGGAGCAGAGTTAAGATGCTATCGCCAAGTTAAAACAAAGAAACCAAACCCCTGCTAAGGAAAGGTTGTTCAGTACAAACTTGTCTCTTCCCCGCAGGAGAGGGAAGGGGAGGACAGAGACAGACTACTCGCTCATCCTCATTTATTTTCCTAAAGTCAGCTTGAAAAATTGATAAAGATTGGAACAGTAATATTTTCTGTGGCAGAAGAGTGGGAAAAAAAAGAAGTGAGGCTTTATTAGAATAAAGGGAAGTACAACTATCACCCTGCTAAATGGTAATTATGCCTTTATGGAAATATCCTGTTAATTACTAGGTCATTTTTTGTTTTACAATTGAGTTGTCAATTTGCAGTTAATTTAGGCCGTGCCAGTCTAATAGCTATTTACAGATCACACAATTGCCTATACAGGAGGAGCATGTGGCCTCTGGGCAACAGATGCCATTTTGGGAGAGCTGGAGGTAAAGTATCACTGAACAAACCAACCCATCAACCCAGGGCGGCTCCGGCGGGGGGATGTGGCACAATAACAATAAACACAGCAGTGGAATAACAGAGAGGCTTCTCCACCTCGCTCAGTGCTCACTTTATGGTAATAAGATAGAGCAGCATGTTAGAGGAGCTATTAAATAAAATCATAATTATCCCTCTCTTTAACAGTTGTTAGCTCTTCTCTAACCATAACGCGCCTGAAGTTGCAAACCCAGCGGAAAAGACCTAAGAGCTACTGAAACATCACCAGTATCCAAAGGGGGATCTTTGCATAAGCCTGGCCCTGAGACAGCTGAAAGCATCTCTGCTCCTGGCACCTTCTCACACAGGTGCCTTCCCCCCGGGGTAAAGGGTACAGCATGGAACAGGGTGAACCTTGGAAAGGAGAGCCAGAGATGGAGTGTGAGAGGGGAAGAGGTGAAACAGCCCAGAACAGATGCCAGCCAGGCCACCTTGGAATACTGGGCCAAGTGACCAATTTGTCACGGTACCAGGGAGCATCACCACCACTGAGGAGAAACAGTTCTTGGCTGTGGAATAAAGTGCATATAAAGTATCTCCAGAAACTGCTTTCCTCTCTGCAAATACGAAGATCCACAGGGATTACATCTACAGGCCATTTAGAAATGTAAAAGACAAACCCCATATTCGATGCTTTTCAAGATGTTTGTTTGTTTGCTCCCAAATACGGCTTTAGGTATTTCAAAGGATAAACTGCTACCCTGTGTCCACACAATGACTGGAAACAAAAAAGCCCAGGATTATTGTCTTGTCTTGAACTTCAAGGAAGCCCAAGAGCTCCTCCTGAAGTTCCCTTCCTTAATGTCTTTGAAGGACAATGGAAATGCTTTCTTCCTCAGTCCCAGCCTTCATATTTTAGGAATTTAAGGGAGGTGAAGTCAGAGGGCTTCCCACCAACATCTGTTTGAATATAACTAAACTAATGATACGAGGGATTTTAATGCACCACATTTCACATGGAGATCTTTTCTTAAGACCTCCTGAGGAGCTGTCATGTATATTAAAAGTTAAAGCCCTGGTTTGGTTTGATGAAGTGAAGTAAGAGGCTCTATTCTTAGTAACATGTTGAGACAACGACATGAATAGTCTTGACAAGCAATTCTACTTTCAGCTTAGTCCAAAGCATGATATCAACTTCCCATAATAACTACAAATGGAAGTAATGAAGGGCAAAGAGGAAAAATACAAAATAAAATACAACAAACAACTCAAGCAGATTAGCAGGCACTTTATGAAATTATCAGTTTGCAACAGTATAAACAATTTTAAGTCAATTTATAAAAAATATTCCCAGAAGGCAATCAAGTAAATCAGGTAATTATATCCTGTAAAGGGAGATAACATCAGGAAAATTAGAAACACTTCTGCACATAAATCAGAGGAAGGAAAGCCTTCACACTTCATTTACTCATTATCACATTTTATGTATTTCTTTGCAGAAGACAGGGAGCTGGCATGGTTAATGTTGGCTGCTGGGTGCCCCGATTATCATCTGTGCTTATGGAAATGGCTTGGGGTTAGTTTACATAATGTTGTCAATCAACAAAACATGGAAAATTTGACAGACACATGATGGAGGGAAGTGACAAGACTTTATTCCATAGGAGTAGAAATTCACGCCGTGAATACTGGCACTGGGAGAGAGCCCAAAGTGGAGCCTTGCTAAGACAGGACTAAAGGGACCCAAGGCTTTGGAGGAGCCTGGGATTTCAGCTCTGGGGTCAGGCTTCAACAAGCTCAGACATCTGTTGCTGCAGGAATTCTACTGACCAGTGAGCACCCTCCAGTAAATACAGAAGTCACAGGTCCAAGACAAGGTTTTTCTGGTTTCTTGTCTAGAAAGCCTAGACTTTCACTGTCATGGCTAAAGGCTTCCTGAAGTCTTGGCTTGGACCACTGACTGACCACCTTTAGATAAAGCTGTTCCAGCACACCTCTCTGCTGGTTGCATGTTTAGGATCATATCTACCTATCACAGCTTTATCTGCCTTAGGATGGAAACAGCAAATACCCTCACAGGTAGATCGAAAGGTGGAGTCTCATTTCACTTCAGCTCCTGTCAGCAGCACCTGGGCTATGTCATTTTGCTCCCTCTACCTCCAGTCAATCATGACACGTCTCCGTGTCTTTCAGTAATCACATCTATCAGGAATGTTTCTCTTTTCACCAGAAAAAGAACACCAGTGTCACGTACCTCAAATGCAGCACACTCCACTCAGCTGAGCTCTTAGGGATCTATTTAAAGTTAGGCACATGCTTAAATTTCATTAAAATTAACAGGACTTAAAGAAAGTGCCTGGAGCTAAGCACGTTTTAAGTGCTTTGTTGAACAAGAATGTACTTAAGCGAACGCTTAAATGCTTCCCTGAGTTGGTGTCAAACTTATATTAAATCAGGGTCCTTGCTGTTTTTACACCAGTATGTCACGAGCCATAAAGAAGAGATGGTATTTAACCAAATCTTCCATTTTTTTCCTTAGGATATGTAAGAGTTGTCCTTTTTCCTACTGCAAGCAAAATATGTAAGAAAATGTCAATGGGGAATTGCTAGTTGCTGAAGCATCTCTAAGATATTATGGAAGATAAGCCTTTTAGTAGTTAATATTCGTCCCCAGCCACATCCCTGCTTTATAGATTATAATTTCTCTTTAATAAAGGAAAACCCTAAATCCCGCAGCTTCAGCTGGAGATGGATTTTCATTTATTTGGTTGCAAGAAACCAAATTAAGAAAATTACTTTCTAACTAATTTTACAGTACTAAAGAACATCTGATGATATGCTGGGGAAAAGCTTCAAGCTTTCTGGATGAAGCCGTTAAGACATGAGTAATAATTGGAAATTTACTGTGCATAAATCTTGATGAAATTAAACTGCATTTAAGTATGTTCTATGAAAAGCAGGTCAAACGGCAAATGACGGATGCCCTGTGTCACTCGGCGTGGGGAAAGGTACTGCAGGAAACCAGAATAATTAATTCCTCTGAGCACTAAGCACGGGCAGAACTTTTTTCTTTATCTCGTGTACAAGAAATCCAAGCATAAAATTGCCGAATTTTGCTCTGTGATTCCTGACTCAGCCTCGGCTCCGGAGGGAAGTGGCTGGAGCTGCACGTGGCACAGCAGGACAGGAGACACAGCCTCCTCAACAGCACAGTCACCACCATCACCCTGCTCTCCAACAGCCTTCACCGAACCAGCCCCAGTGCTTTTGGCACAGAGGTGGGATCATGTTACACTGAAATTCTTCCACAACCATTTTCATAGGTTGGTCCAGATTCTTAAATGGTGTGAAACAGAGACAGTACAGCCCAGTTATCCCAGCTGCTGACCTGGTCTGCTGAACAAACATCCAAACCTCCCAAGGATTCCCACATGACTGGGTGTTACTCGCAGACAATGCACCGGTGCAGTGCAAACCAAAACCCACTCGCTTGTGGTAGTGTTTTAAAGTGACAGCTACAAAGGAGAAGGTGCTGTTCAATTCTGATGGCACTAGGATTTTATCAGCACTTGCAATACAAACAAACACTCTGAACAGAGAGATACCTCTCCTTAAGAGAGCAAAAAATAGCGAAATTTAAAAAAAGGACAAAAAGGTAATTCAAGCATGAGCTACCATCATTCTAAAGACTGTCACAGCACATTAAAACAACAGAAAACTACAAATGTGCTAATCAAAGGTTTTTATAAGTTAATAATTTCAGCTTATAGGACTGATTTTTCACTGGTGAAAGCTGCCATACTTGGTTGAAATCAATGGAGCTATGACAATTTACTCCAGCTAAAGGTCTGGCCCATTGGTTTTTGAAATTCAAGCAGAATTGGAGGAAGAAAGCATAAATTTACAAGCAAAAAAGACAGAGAGGCAATGAACCATCCTGACCTTTACTTTCCAAGTCACACACCAGAGAGCACAGCCCAGAATAAGGTAATGGGGAAAAAACTGTGCTCTTCATTTACTTCACTTGCATTGGTTGCACCATCAGACTCGGTTCAGCATCATAAGTTATAAAAGCATCCCTCTAGAAATCCTCAGCGGGAATGATGGGAGCCAGGACATGGGAATATCAGAGAGTGGGCACAGGGAAAGAAAATCAACTTTTTGATGGAAAAGACAATGAAGCTGTGACAGCACCTTCCTCAGTGATGGCAAACACAGACAGAGGGCAGAGGAGGGACAGGCCCAGGACATGGCTCAAGGACCGACCTGGCTTTGTGTCACATGCGGCCCCACCGGCGCTCAGGGCTGACCTGCACGGGGAGGGAGGAGGGCTTGGAAAATTTCATGGACACATCTCAGACTTCAGCATGGAAAAAAATACTGTAATTCACCGTGAAAGGCAAAGGTGCTTCCTAAGGAAACCATCCACACTGCCCTTCTATGGGATTATGCAGCAACTATCTGCTCGTAGGTGTGTATTAAACACCGCCAGTTTTTCCTTCACAATACATTGCATTTACTATTGTGCAGTTAAAAACAAAACCCCTGCTGATCCAAACCCTTTCAAATAACATTTGTTACGTTTCTTGCTGTCACTATTTGTCCAGTAATACTTTGCTCCAGAAGTCAGGCAAACTTGTGATGGGAAGTGTTTGGAAGCCCCCACAGAGCCCCGTCCCTGCCCTCACACCAGCTCGGGGGCCCCCAAACTGCAAGACACTATTGTTTTAATCTAGAGAAAAGGAAGATAGGGCTGATGTTATTGATCAGCCCAACAGACCATCAAGACCTACCAGATATGTCTGCTACTAATCTATACTTTGTGGTTCATGGGAAGGTAACTGCACATGACGCACGTGCCATTCATCTCTGATAACGCGCTGACAATAATTAGCTCGTGACGTTTCTTTGTTCCAACTTATCTTTGTATCTCTGCCTATCTCTGTCTCCTCTTCTGAGACATCCTTTCAGACTACCCTATTCCTGATATTTATTTGCCATGAACACACCATTGGCAGGCATTGTTAACTTTAAGGCACCAAGAAGAAAGAGCTCTGTGCTATCTGAATTATTTGTAGTGTTTCCCGGCTGAATGTGGCTGTTTAAAAAAATATATTTCAGAGCATCAAACAGGAGAGAGAAGGACGAGTTACCTGAAAAGACTTTATAAAGGGCTTGGGATAGACTGATTTAGTAACATCTTCTCACGAGGAGACTGCAGATCTTTTAGGGAAAGTTGCAAAGCAGCAGCCAAGTCTGTGAATTGCACATTATACCCTCCTGAATACAGACAGCTTTGTGGAAACAGAACAACCTGTCAGTGTGGCTACTTGACAGCCTCAGGTAGCACTTGCTAACAAGGACAAGCTTTATTTATTTATTTTTAAAGAAAACTCATTTTTATGATTACTCCAAACCAAAGGGAGATTTTGGGATTGAGTTTGAGAACTGTTATCAAATGCTGCACAAATGCAGGGACTCCTTCTGGAAGGTCACGGCTCAGCAAAACAGGGAACCAATTATACACCTGCTCCCCCAGCGTGTGCTCAGGCTGCACAGACATAAAGTGATGGTTTCCTCTTGTAAAGACTGGGGATAAATCAGATCTGGGAACAAAAATCACCATCCCTTTAGACAAACAGGGCTGCAGTTCCCTGGACTGAACTCTTCAAATCTTGTTTTCTTTAGAGGAAAGGATGGGTCCTGCAGCTTCCCCTGGGGCCAGCGTTGCTGCAGCCCCAGGAGAGAAAAGGATGCTCACAGGAATACACAGCTCTTACTGCACCAGTGAGAAAATGGCTCCAGCTTCAGACTGGAACCTGTCTCTGTGACATGAAGCGGCAGCACTCGCTGCCTTCTGCCCAATTATTCTTCAGCACCTACCACCAACCGAGCTGGTCAAAGGCTGCCTCCGACTGTTTGTTGTCCTCCAAGAAGTCAGCAGCAGGACGCCGCTTTTACACTCCAGGTTAGGTTTCCTCTCCCATCTGGCCTCTGCTATGTCTTCAGAGAGAAGATTTCATTTACAGGCTGTTTGCCGTGAAGGAAGGAAACTGCCTGCTACTCCTGTTCTCTGCAGGGATGGTGATCCAGCATGCCTGTGTGCCTGCTCTGCTAACTATCTGCTACGGCTCCGTGGCACACACAGAAAACGCCTATTGACTGCCACTGCCCAGCAAAAACACTCCTGAGAAAAACAACTTTTGCTCTTCCCCCCATAAATATGCTGCTCTCGAGTTCTTACTTGGATTAAATTGGCATTTTCAGAGGCAGCACAATGGGATGGCCAATGGGAATGGAGAAATACAGGACTCACTGTTATTTGCAATTCAGCTTTATATGGAAGAGATGAACACAAGTTTTGCCTCGTGTTCTCTTCAGTCAAGTCCAAGGGACTCCAGCATGTTCAAGAAGACAAATGCTGCTGCTCTTTCTTCTTTGTGTCTGGTTTTTATTTCCTCTTAAAAATACATTTAATCAGGATGCTGCAAGCCAGTACCCTGGAGAGGAGGAAGGGGAGGAGAGAAGATCTCTTGCCAGTGAAGGTTTTGTGCATGTGGCACCGCTCCATCATAAATCTCCCAAGGAACTGGCATGATCTCCCTATTGACATCAGACAACTACGATTCTCTCCTGGCCTTTTCAGTTCAAAGTGTGTGAAAATCAGAGCTACACTGCAGCCTACCAAGGCAACATTCCCATCACACATGGCTGAGGCTGAGCACTGCCCTGCCCAGGCCCTGGGAGGGATTGCTGGGCGAGATGGGGCACACCAGGATAGCAGGGGAATTAAACCTGGTGGAACAAGGGCTGGAGAGGGCACTGAGTCACCTGTCCTGTCAGCTGTGCCAGAGGAGCTCAGGAAAGGAGCCAGCCAGGTCCCTGCAGACCGGAGTGCGGGAGCAAAGTGATGGGAAGGGCAGTGGGGACAGCTGGAGCAGCCACAAATGACACACAGGACCAAACCCCCCCCTCAGCCACAGCTCCCCACGGCTCTGACCCACGGAACCGAACCCACACCCGCATCCTGCTCGCACTGAAGACAAAGGGATTTTAATGATTAAAGTTGCGAGAACGTAACAAAGGATCTTAATCATTTTCCCAAGAACCTGAGCCAGAAAATCTAACACTTACTGTCTGAGTTCAGGTTTGGGCTTGTGGATTTTCTTAGCCCTCCCTCAGGCCTGAAACCCTCCAACAGTCCTGTTATCCCCAGCTCAGCTGAGGCGCCTGCAATAAGCCATCAGTTCCCTCCTCCTTCCACTTCCACTGTCTCCTTTTAATCATACCAAATCCCTTTGGCACTCGTCTCGGGGTAGTACATAACTCTGCAGGAATTCCATTGTCATGTAGCATTAATTTAATGTCCACTTATTATAAAGTGTTATGGAGAAATAATACACTGTTCCTGGATGAATTAGAAACCTGACTGCATAATGAAGATGCCGTTCTGCAAGGTGCTGCCTATTGTTCAGCCTCTTATGCTCTGCAGAAGGAAAGTGCTGCTTGTTTTGACAAGCAACTGAAATTTCCGTTTGCTGCTTTAACAGCAATGTTTTAACTGTCATTCTGCGAGGATAGAAACGTTCTGTAGTTCAAAACATTTTTCAAGGATTGATTTGGACATACTCACTTGCCTGTTTATATATATTTTTAAATGTCAAATTAGCTTGGAAGTCTAATTTTCTTGTCCTGGTTGATAAAGCATTTCAGGGCACGGGACCCAGTGGCATTTTAGAACAGACCTGTTATACGACTAAAGGGCAATTTGCAGCTCTCAGTTTGATTTTACTTCAAAAGACAAAACCCAGCTACTGAAGACAAGAGCTCCCACCATCAGTTTTTAATAAACATTTTAATCTACTTAGTCGGAACAGATAACTGTGAGAGCGCATAGCTGTGCTACGGGATAATTATCTACTGAGACAGAGCTGCAGTTAAACTAAGATGCTCGCTTCCAAAATAGAGCACGTGGCTCAGAGGGGAGCAGGGCTGTGACCCTGTGCCCCCCCAGCTGTGAGTGCAGGACAGCCCTGCCACCACCACACACCTCTCCCATACCCACCACCCTCAGCCTCAGCTCCTCCTCTGCTGGCAGAAACGAGCTGCCCCCTCGGGGGGTGCAGGTCCCCCCAGCAGGGTTGGAAGAACTGCTCTGGATTGCTTCTGAACCGGACCTGCTGTGGGCTGGAGGTGATTTGGTTCCTGGATGACACTAATTCTAACTTCTCACCTGCGCCCCACCTGCACTGGCACAAGAAAAGCAAATACTGATACTTCTATAATGATAAGCACATAAACAATTGTTAAAAGGTGCTAATGACTTTGGCAGCCAGTTTGAAAAATGAGAGGATGACCAGAGGCTGCAGTTCAGCAGAACTGAACGGGACAAAGCAGTCCTGAACAACACAGGACGCAGCAGTCAGTGCAAACGCAATCCTTCCACTTTGCCACAATCAACACAACGACTAAAAACAACAGGAACATAAAAATAAACAAATCCACAGGCAACGTCTAAATAAATACAACTGAGGGAACACTGAAGTGGCTGGAACAATGCTCCTTCATCCCATATTTTCCTGGTTTTATTTGCAATATTGCAACGATGTGAATTTCCCAACAGCAGGCAGGAGACTGTGATTCTGCCAGTTAGAAGATTTCAATTATTGATGTTGTGAGACATAACCAAGGCACGAGCTTTCTGCAAGAAGATGCCCGAGTTTGAAAGCTAAATGTGTTTTTCTAAGGCAAAGATCTTTTAGTGACCAGCATTTCAGGATGTCATGGGATGATGGACATTAATAATCACATGGCAAATGCACCACACTGCTTTCAATGTCCCCTTTTGTGCCTATCAACTCTTTGGTTTAGTCTCAGAGCTACGGAACAGAAATGAAAAACTACGAACAGAAGCAGGAACTAATCTAATGTCAATTTGTATTTAACCCCACGGGTCAGTGCAGAGGAGAGGAGACTGCAGGCAACACCCACCACCACACGGCAGAGCACAGGTAACACAGCATCTGTCTGTCTGCAGCAGGGATGTGTGGCTTGGTGGCACTTTGGCCATTTTGCTTCCAATAAATAAGGAATAATTTTTCTCTTGTTCCAAAGATCACCATTTCAGACATAATACTGCGGTGTTTTAACTTAACGAGGTCGATGGTGTGAAAAATTAAAATTAACCGATAAAACAAAAATCAAAAAACACTTTCCTCCCAAGTTTAAAACAGTTACAGGATATTAATTAAAAAGTAACCAGAGGAAAAAAAAATTACATTACACTCAGATAAAACTCCCTGAAAATGAAGGGCTGAAGTGTAACTTAGCAGATCCAGGCAAGACAATGCAAGTGGCAGGGAGCCCTTCCCAGTTTCTCCAGAAGAGTTTTTGGATGGTAAAAGGAAGTGCTGGAAATGAAGTGCCTGTAACTTCCCTGATGTCATGACAGTGGCAAAGAGCTTATGTCTGTTTAGCCTGAACAAAAGCTCTGTAAAATGCTGATGTTAAATAGGTGGTTGTCTGAACAATGAAATCAGGGGCAATCACTACCAAACCCACTGCCAAAGGTGAAGCAGAAGGAGACAGACGTGGTGGCCTCTCTCAGCACTGCCCTCCCCGGTTCTGCTGGGCAGACACAACTCCCCTGCAGTGCAGCCCTGGCAGAGAGCAGAGCAAGGAGGAACCTGGACAACCCCATGGCATGGAGCCTGGCTGCAACCTGCCATGGCCTCTCTTCTTGCTGCTCCTCCAGCCTTCCTCCAACTCAGGCACTTGACCATGGAAGCAAACTCCTGCCCAGATCCCCGCCAGCATCACTGCAAGGTCTGACAGCAGCACAGTCATCCCTGCCCACCAGCAGCACACTGAGCCTGGGCAAAGCCTCGTCCCTGGGGAAGGCAGGGGCATCCAGGCAGGCTTCCAGGCTCACCCAGCAGCAGGACTGGGAAGGAGCGGCTCGACTGACAGCTTCAGACACTCCTGACAACTCACAGTGGCGTGTGGCAACGATCCACCGGCACAAACCCGGCACTGCAACTTATCACGACTATTTAAAGATGAGTGGCAGCCAGGAGAGCTCCCAGCAGAAGGGAGGAGGTAAGGGGAGGTTCGACAATGAGAGAGAAAACACAAGATGGGGAAACAGAAAAGGAAAACAAGAACCTATTCCAATCTGTTTTCTGCTCTGTTACGACTGATACCTCTTCCTTCTCAAAATGCAGCAGGCTGTCAGAGGATGAAGGCTCATCACTTATTTGGTCTGAGGAAACTGAGGGAGCTCTGTGTAAGCTTTTGCTACCACTGAGTGAATCAAACCACGCGGGAGCGGGAGAGAACTGGAACAGCAGCAAAGCTGAGGGCAGTGGCTGTGACCAGCAGGCACGGAGACAGGGGGGTTCAGCCTCACCTTACCATTACTCTCACCTTACTCTGCTGTTATTGAAGGACTGTGTACATCACACACGCCTTGCTCTGCCAGTTGTACCTTGGCAGCACACAATTCACACTCTTTTTAAAGGTCAGCCTCTAACTGTGCAGCTGCACAGCTGTAACTATAATGGTGCACAGAAGGTCCACAGTGTTCTCCAATGGGAGTAAATAGCAGCCAAACCTGAATATTTTAGAGTTCAAAATAAATTATCTTCTTCCATGCTCACTGGGCTACAGTCCAGTAAAGTCTTTTTCAACTTGAATTTAATGCAAGACTCTGCAGTGGCTTTTTCAGCACATCTTGAAAGCACACGGGTACTTGCCAGAGCAGGCTGCTCGCATCCATTCCCTATATACTAATTTCTTTCTAGTATAGGTCGCCCCATAAATGTATTTTTCAGTGCTACAAGGCAAGATTCCGATCTCAGTCACGCTGGTGTAAATCTATTATAATTCCATAATCTAGCCTTTAGCATTTTTAATTTCTAAGAAGGCCACTGGGGTATATTTACGTCCTATTTTTCTACAGCCTGTTAGGTGAGAATTATAGTCATGTTGTCCAAAGCACACTCTAATCTTATATGCATCCATTAGTGGCTTAAGAAAAATAATCAGACTGTCCAATCAGGCTAAGAGATAACACACAAGCCATCATTTACATGTTATCCCTCTCTGCAATATTGTGATTTCCACTTGGCCCCAGGGTAATACACTATCGGTATTAGCAATTTTCCTTGTAAATTAATCAGAACCACCTAGCAAATAATTACAAACTTCTCTTCCAAATCTATTATCTTCAAGTTTAAATGTGGGCAGATGGTAGGCCTTAGGGCATGTTTTATTCCAGGTATGGAATTAATTGATGATTTCTCACATTATAAACAGAGAACTGCAAATTATTGTTGAACCTCTAATTTTTTTCCCTCTCATCCTATTAATGTTCATCCTAGGTAAATGTCTGGCAGCGATGAAATGTGGATTTTAAATACATGGCCAATTTTGATTCAGGTCTGAGAATCACAAGGTTCCTTCTCACTAGCACACTGATATTCAAAGCTTCTCTGTAACACTCATCCTCTGATGGGTAAAAATTAATTTATTCCTCAGGCTGCCTGCCCTTGAGTGGAGTTGGACACTTTTCTAAATAGGACTTTGACATGCACAGTAGTTTCAGAATATAAATAGTCCAAGACATTTGGGTTTGAAAATCAATTTTTCCTTCAAATTGATACCCTAGAGCTGAGAACTGATTACTCATTAATTAATTACGCTTTCAAAGAGCACAGGATCTTTGGAAGCCCAGACAAGGGGGAGGGGAGCTCCTGGAGTACCTGGTCCAACGCACACGTGGAATATCTAACCTTTATGATTTAGAAGGCCTCTTCTCATTAAGCCAATGAACTGAGATACCACCACTCTTGAAACCAGGATGTAAAGAGAGGTTCATGCAAAAGGCTTCCCTTTCCTGTTCAACGGGTTCTGAGTCTCAGGCCTGGAAACCCAGGGACCCGAGAGTCTGCACTCCATCTGAACACCCGCCTGTTACAGAATTCCACCAGTGCCAAGGTTTGCCTTGAAGGCAATAGCTGCAATTGTACTGCACCATTTAAAGCCACCATGTCAACTAAAACAGTTTTGTAATTAAGAATGTATTTCGTGCTCAATACCTCTTCCTCAGAATGGTGTGGTACTTGCTATTCTTCACTCCTCATAAAAAGGGGATATTCCAACCCCAAAACTATTGCCTTCTGCCCACAGTTTGAGCACTGGTGCTATTGTCAGCTCAGAGATACCTGTTGTATCTTAAATAAAATGAACGTGAGTCGATCATAGGCAGCCAGGGGCCAGTATGGACAAAGAAATACTTTAAATATTATTATTATTATTTGTCTTACTCTATGCAGACAGAGATGGAATTCCTTCTGCAAGAAATAAATAAATACCTCTTTATAAATCACAGCCACACAACAAAGCACTGGGAGTTGAATTCATTGTTTCCTTCCTTTATTATTTTTCTTTATGACTTCCTCATTTGGAACTTCTCCTATTTCATCACTCACATGAATAAAAACAAGCTTATGCAATCATACATCACGCTTCCTTCTCTTTCCTGGAAGGAGGGGGAGGAAATCAGCTCAGAACAACTGGAACCACCAGGGACATTTTCCCAGTTGGGACAAGTGACGAACATGGAGCCGGCACAGCGTCCCTCTCACTGTCATGTCCCTACAACAGCCCATCAGCACTGCCCCTGGGAATCCTAAACTCCTGCTACAGCCAAGGAAAACCCCAGCAGAACAGCTATGAAAGAGCATTTGTTTTTAGACGTTCCCAAAACTTTGTCAGTACTAACACAGAGCCTGGGTAACAGAGATGGTTCCAGTGCAGAGCTTTGTTCTGGCTTCTCACTCGAGGAATGTCTGTTCTTTGTCAGCAATTCATGATCAGCAAAACGAAATCAGAACAACTAACTGGGTAAAAGACACAAAGACAAACAGCTTTTAATAATGTATAAAGTCGATCACGGTGCATTCCCAAGATTGAGATCCAGTGGCAGTACCCAGCAAACAAACCATCCTGATTGCATTAACACAGGATGCCTGATGCACAAGGAACATGATTAATTTTAAACAAATAACTTTACTGGCCAAGGTTCTCAGGAGCAGTGAATCACATCACAACACCCAACCTTTCCCCCACCCTGTCTACAGCTCGAGATGCTTTAAAAGAAGCCCTAATTTCAGAATATGAAGATTATCTTGAAGCATCTCGAGCTGTAGGTGGGAGGGAGGGGGTGTTTGGCATTCCATATTATTACTGGTAGCCAAAACAAGCTTTCCATGCAAATGGCAGGCGCTGGGTCCCATGGGGAGGGCACTGCAGAAGCACACCCATCATGCTGCTCAAAGCAAGAGCCTGAAGTTGCACGACCAGACAAATCTCCCATTACAGTGAGAGTGGTGATGAATTCTGTGCTGGGAAATGTGGTCTCAAATAATTACTTACCAAGCTGACTGTGTATCCTAAGGGGCTGGAGGAAGGATGTTTAAAGAACTGGAGTTTAAGAAGCAGGCAAGCAAGAAGATCAGGGTTTCCATAGAACAAATTCAACTTCCTTGAACAGGAAAAAAATTGGTTTTGTTTATCAAAGTAAGGAAGCCCCTACTATCCCTCTCGGTCTCTTCACTGGTCAGAATTGTTTAGGTAATGCTTGGAGAGGGAGACAGATATAACCAGGAACCATGAACTGCATTCTCTCAGCAACACATTAAGCTCTTTGAATAAAAACAGGAATATTCAATAATACGGTTTTAAATTAAAAAGAAGGATGGATGTAACTTAATTCCATAATTAAAGGGTTAATTATATGCATGATAAAAATAAGTTTTATGTTTTACCATGCACACCCAATCCCTATAATCTGGTCATAAATAAAAGGGCTGGTGATAAGGAAAGCTGCAGGCAGGAGAGCAACTCACCATCTTTAATGGGCAGTTATATGACATGCTGCTAGTACATTGGCAGTAAATCAGCAGAAACATCTTTTATAGAGTTCTAGTTTTTATGATGTCATTAACTTTCCTCCTTATACTTAAGGGATAATGAAATAAAGTCATGAGGAGGGATCAAAGGATGAGCCCGAACTGTGTAGTTTGAAACAGCCACAGGGGAATGAATTTTGCCCACGCTTTCCTGCAGACATTTTCAGGGCAGAGAGGAGTGAAGAGTGGAGGAGGCAAGGCAGACCACAAAACTTTTGGCAAACCCTGAATAGCACACATATTAATGAGCTGTTTTATGAGAGGAGTTCTTCAAGCAATATTCCTGTGGCTTCAAAACACTGCGATTTAGCAATAATTTAAGCACACGAGGTGGTGGGATCAACACCACGCTCACAGGACTGGGAAGGCAGGCTGCAGCACCAGCACAGCCCTACTGCAAAATGACAGGTACAACAGCATCTTCTGGTCCTCCTGAATAACTGGAAATGCTGAGCAGGACAGGGATCAGCAGGGAATGCACAGCATCCAGCAACCAGCAGACACTTCTGAGCTAAGGCAGTGACACTGGGACGTTATGACAGCTACGAATCACTTGGGTCAAGTCAGGCCTCAATCTAACACAAATGGAAGAAAATGCTGCCAGCGGATCTGGATCTAATTAAAAAAATTTAAGTAAAGCTCCCCCCTGCCTGGCAGCAGTCACTGTGATTAAAGTCATGCCTTTAGGGTTCCTATCCGACAAGCCTTAAAAAGCAGGATGAAGGTTCTAGGTTTTGCTGGTCTCTAGAAGCAGCTTTCAGAGGGCTCCCAGAAGGAGCTGGCCCTGCACTCCCTTTCCACAGCACACCCTCTGTGACAAATAAATAGAATCAATATGGGATGGGGGTCAGAGCACACTTTTGAGCAACACCTATAACAGGTCTGTCAGTAATAGACTATGTCAACACATATTAGCTGCTGTTTATAACTCAAAATGCTAGTCAAAAGTCACAGCCTAGTTTGTGTAGAACCCCAAGGAATGGCATCCTATTAAGGGACAAGGATAGCATGTTTTATTCCAGTATCACAGAGTATGCATCCTATATACTAGCCATTTTTTCAACACCTCATGACTGCCTACAGTTGCAGACCTCAGGTATGACCCCCAGCCCTGTGACATGCAAAGCCTGCAACGAGCAACTGGAAGATGCCATCAGACAGCAAGGCATGACAGCTTCCTGAGTCCAGGTGAGCATTTCCTCCACCTGCCCACCTGAGTGATTTGTTCAGCTTCACAGGAACTATTTCCAGAAGTAGCATCCACTAGATCTGGCCCAAACAAGACTCCATGCTAAGTCTGGATTAAGACTACTGTTGTCAGCTTGCTAAGGGCAAGTAAAATTTTAAAAATGTCATTACTACTAAAGAATTAGAGCCTCAATTTCATAAAATGACATCCAAATCTGAAAACTGATAGCAAGAACAATGTCTTGACTTCATGATCATTCCTTACTGTTTATTGTACTCTCATATATACCCGTTAAAGAGGAAATTTTGTGTATTCCCATTGAAGGAAGATACCCAGTGTTGGCTGTTTCTTAACACACAAATTATATGCAGGCCGGGTCTCCTCCTCCTTGCAGCCTGATGTTTTCCTTCCCTTGTTTTGCATAACTCTGTTCAGAGGATTTTGCCAAGGAAATGAAGACGGAGAAGTTAATTAGCCCATCTTAGGGATCTGCACGAGCACGTGGGAAGCTCTAGGTCAGCGCATCTGTCTGCAAACACAGTGGTCAATTAGCACGAGGAACGTTTATCAACAAGTGCCATCACATTTCCCACAAGCAACCTTTCAGCAGGACACCAGCCATGTTGGACAGTGAGGCTCAGACATTGTAGTTAAGATTCTGGAGGCCCCTCTCCCCAGCATCTCACAGCAAAGTCCCGACTCCACTCATCTGCCCACTCCAGTGGAAACTGTCTCCTGGCTGATTTATGCAGGCAGTGGTGCGAGGGAAGAGCAGCCATCCTGTCTGCCAGGGAATAATAATGGCTGTGTCAACCACCCCGTCCATCTCCTGCCTGAGGAGCTCTCACGTGCTCCCCCATCCTCCCTGCAACTGCAGCTCCCTGGAAAGTTCAACCCTGACAAGGCAGAATTAGAGAGGGAGGGAAGCTCCTCCCTGGTGTTATTAAAAGGAAGGGGAGGGAACGGAGGACCTAATTGTACACATTACAACTCTTTCTAAAAATAAGAAACTGAGTTATCACAGTGTTTCTTATGGGGCTTTATGCATTCAAACTCCTCTAAATGAGGGACTACACCATGCACTGCATATCGTCAGAGATGATTGTACACCATTACCCAAAATTGAACTGAGTCTGTTCAACCTACCCTGCACTCCAATTTGTCACAGAAACAGTTTCCCTGGCCCATTCACGTAATGAATGTGGATATGAAGTTAATGCCAAGGAAGATAAGCACCCTCAGGGTTATTTAAGCCTACCCTTCTCTGTCATTCCCTGCATTATTTCTTAGGCAGCATTATATAGGAGTTCAAAAAAAAAGAAGCAGAAGTGGAAACAGGGTAGGGTACATCATTCAGATCTGATGGCAACATTTACAGTGACCTTGCTGGGTGAAAAATATTTTACTGTTCCCTATTTCAAAATCCAACAGGATCAATCTTAAAATCTGTTTTGTTTTCAGAAGATAACAAAGGACATAGTGCACAAGCATATTTTGTTAGGTTAATGTCTCTCCTGTTTCTACAGAAAACTTCTCAAATTCTTCAAATAAATCACATTAATCCAGTGAAGTATGAAATACGGCCCAGGTTCCACAAAGCAACAAGTCATATCTCACAAGCTCAGCGCTTCATTAGGGCACTCTGGGTGAAGTCCTGTCCAGGTGAAAGGAAAGGCTCAGCTCCCATTAATACCAGTCAGGTGAGAATTTAACTCTTTTTAGTTGTCCCTTTTAGCTTAAACGCAGCCATACAAGTAATAAGGCAAAGTAAACCAAAGTAAAGGGACTGAAGCAAACTCAGAGAGGAATCACTGTTCAGCCAACATTTCCAGCTGTTGTTGAAGTCCATCATCACATCCCACCAACAGATATTGCCTATTCTACAAAGTTTTGCAAGACTCTTTGTCACTGAGCAGCAGCAGTGCCCATGTGCTGGATCGAGCCTGTACTTGGAAGACAGAAGCAGGATGGAGGTGCCTTGAGATGCAAGGCTTGTAAGCTGGGAAGTTAAAAGCAGCATTAGAGAATTAGGTGTCCAATTCCCACTGAGAACTCCTGGTAATTAGTATCTACAATAATACAAAGGTCCATGCAATTAGTATGCACAGATGCTTATGCAGAAGGGCAAGCTGGCTGAGATTTAATTTTTAGGGTTTCCACAGCAATTTTCTTTGCGACCTAACACTTGATTTTACCTTCAGCATTCCACTATATCCCACCTACCCTATCCTTACAGCACAAGCCAGCAAGATTACAAAGCAGGGCTTATCTACAGAGAGCGTTTCCCTGCTATGGAGTCTGTGATGTCCCTCAATTTAAATTGCAATGGTTTCTTCTTTGAAGGATTGCTAAGTGGCAAGAACAAAACCTATGACTGTCAGGCTCTAAGCATCACAATTTCTTATGGCTTTACAGCAGAACATTAGGACAGGATGAAGAATTAGCTGTGTCAAGGAGAAAATTTGCTACTGTCAAATTTGTTTAGTTATTCCGAGTTACAAATATGATTTGCTGCTACCAAAAAATCAACTAGGCTGTATTAAAAGTGTAATTTGATACCCGGCTATAAATCTCTTTAATAAAGGTGTGGTGAAAATGATGTTATCCATATATAAAGATTAATCTCTATTTAAATATATATAAATTCAGGAAGCTGAACGATGCCAAAGCCGAAAGGCATCTCCTAAAGTGCGGAAGGTGCTTTGTTACTCCTGGTAAACGCTAATTCTTTTTGCCGTCGCTCAGTTGTATTTTACATTTAACCACACAGTTTTTATTTATTATTCTCACTTCGAACTTCCACGGCATCCCTTTCATCAGTTAAATTCCCCCTTTCGAAACAAACATCTATTTGAACAAAAACAGTCTTTAAAAAAAAAAAAAGAAAAAGGGAGAAGAAGAAGAATCAAAGCATTTTTAGTGAAATGAAGTTTTCTGGACTGAATTACCCAGCCTACACCATAGCATGCTCAGCCACTGGAAATTATTTAGGAACAACCGAAGGATGGGGCCAAAGGCCCGAGGCCTTTATCTGGGCGGATGATTGATGTGCTGCGGGCCCCGCTGTGGTGAACAGTGATTTTTATCTGTTGCCAGCAGCAACAGTCAGGGGCGCAGCGTGGGGCCCGCAGCCGGCCCGGCCGCCCCACCGGCCGCACACACCGACACACAAACGGGCTTTTCAGCCGGACAGGTCTCGTGGGGGGCTCTGACATAAAGGGCCCTTTGGAAAGGCTGGAATTGTCAGCCCTTTGATGGCCGCATGCTGGGCCATTAGCTTCTGTTACTAATTTGCGGTGCATGTGAGAGGGCAGAGCGGCGGGAACACCTGCGAGCGGCTCGGCCGCATTGTGGGACGGGTTTTGTCGGGAGAGACGAGGAATAAAGGACGAGGCATAACCCTTCCATCTAAAGGGCAGATGACACAGGCTATTATCGGTTCCAGCCATCAAAAGGACGGGCTCTGAAGTAACATCAAGCCGTCGTCTAACTCAAACCTGGCAAAAGCGAAGGAACCGGGGAAACTCGGAGTTAATGAGGGGCCATCTGTGACACCGCTGTACCAGGCTGTGTGGGTACCCTCACACACTGGGATACCCAAGGAGAACATGTGGAATTCAAGGATAAATCATCACCTGTGGTTGTACTGATTCTGAAACTCCCCACCTCCCCGAGCCTTTGTGTGCGAAATATGTAAGACAAGGGTAAAATAATACCAAAGATGAGGGTGTTCACGGCAGGTGCCAGCCCTGGCCACAAGAGGAAGAAATGCCATTTTTAACTGGTGGGGTAACATCTAAACCCACAGATTCCTGCACTCTGAACACAATATCGCGTTTTTCCACCAGAAGATCCCACAGACCATTAAAGCCTTCGCACAGCTGGGCCTGTCCATGGGCCCTGAAGGTCTCCCTGCCCCACGCCTGAGGTAACTGAGGCACAGCAAACAGCACGCCCCAGATCCCAGAGCAAGATTACGGGAGAGCTGGGAATACAGCACAGACCTCCTGTCTCCTCCTCCTGGCTTTGAACACAAAACCACGCTTCCTTTGTTGGTTAATATTCAGGATGCTGGAATTATAAGCATTCAAGGCTGCGACTTTAAAGATTAATATAAAAGCAACTTTTGTATTACATTTGTGCAAGCAACCAGAAAAGTACATATTGTAAAATAATCCACAAGTTGTACTACTGTAGGCCGCTGCAGTGACTAATGAACATGTTAACTTTCAGGCTGAGTTTCACTGGAGAGCAATTTTTCCAACCAAATTATAAAGCCTACTTGAGTAACAGAATTATTTACAACTCTCACAGCACCACAGTGTCACAAAAATACCACTCCAACAAAATCAAATAGGCGTCAGAGAGCACCACAATATCCAAACAAATCCAACCCCTACTCCAGTCAGAAGGAAGAAAATCAACTGCACTAGACAGAGTCTGCACTGATGCTGAAGATATACTTTTATTGAACAAAATTTCTGTAAAACCTGGTTTGTACAGTCTATTCACACTACAGGAGAGCCAGGAACCAGAAGCAGGGCCCCACGGCATCAAGCCACTGGGTCACCAGACCTCCAGCTTTGCTGAGTACTTTTTAAATGAGCCGTAAAAAGGTAGCTAAGAAAAGCAAGCCTGTGGTCAAGATGGCTTTGCGTTCAAAATATAGAGCTCTGCAACTTTAGTGGTGTTTTCCTTAGGTTGTTTGCAAATTGGAAGAGGTTGAAAACCACCAACAAGACTCCAAGTGAGGTATGAGAGAAACCTACCCTTATAAAAGAGGTTTGGGTAAAATAGCAACAGACTTTGACCAGATTGAAACCAAAAAAAATATTAAAAGCACATTACTACAAGTCTGAAATCACAAAATGCCATCAGCAAGGCTCTGTGAAGTTCTGACCCTGGCTCATTGCAATGCAACTTTAATTATGAGTTCTTCCCACCTGTGCCTCCAGCTTCACAGCAATTGAACACATTTAAATGTCTGAAAACCTCAAATCACAAGATCTTGATCAAACCATTGTAAGCTTATTTTCAATGACATGTTTGCCTTGTTTCGATAAAAATTCCTTTCTTTTAAAGCAAATTCTGACAAAATCAATCAGCCTGAGAAGGTTCTGGTGAGTGAAGAACAACACGCTCAGTAAAGCCACAAGTCACAGCCACGCTGAGGTCCTGCTGAGCTGATGAAGACCCACTCCCTCTCCAGGCTGGGTTTTCTTGGGATTCCTGCAACTTGCTACTGCTGCCATTGACAGAGATGAAAATCCTACTGTTCTCCACTCATTGTCCAAGGCCAGTGAGGTAAAGAGCTACCTGAACAGAATACCCACAAGGATGTTTGCCCAAGACAAAGACAGATCAGAGATAAGGTTTTGATCAGATCAGGTGTAAAACATCCCTGAGGTGGAGCAGAAAGTAGTCCTGTTGAGGATATTCTTTCAAATTCCATTCCTCAAGTAAAACAAAGGAAAAAACTCCAAAATCTCCTTCCTTGCCCCCCCCCCCAACCTCTAGATAAAACCAGGAGGTAGTGCCAAATGTACTGTTCAGAGGCTGAACCATTTGCCCCAGAGCTGGCAGGCAGCCCCAAAGGAGCTTTGTTTCTGCACATTTCAACATCACTCAACCCTTCCACCCAACCATCTTCTACCCACTTTCCCTGGCTGTCCAACAAGGAAAATTAATGTGAAACTGCAAACTGCCCTTCTAATTTTTCTCTCTCTTTTGAGAACCCGCCCTCCCTTTTGATCTCCCCATGAGCCTGTTTTGATGGCTGACCCAACCACCTGAGCAGAAACTTTAAAGGGAAGTCACTGAGACACTGTGTGTCAGAGCACTTTGGGCCAACAAGATGGGCACCGTTTGGATAAAAAGATGCCAAACTCCCCCCATTCCTAAATACCAATTAATCTAAAGTTCATTTGCATAGCTCTTCATGCATGTTTGAACACATACACTTCATTTAAACTGCATTGCCTGCAACAACTTCCACTATTTTTCCCATTCAATGCTGCAATAGTACTGGAAGCTTTTGAGGAACTCTTTTCTTTTACATTTGCAAGACTATTCAAATTTCAGCAGCCAGCTCCAAAAGCCAACGATCACATGGATTCTGCCAACCCAGCAGCTCTCTGGCCATCATTCAACTGAGGAGCTCAACAGAAACCCTTTCCAAAAGCCCTGGGTTGTGTTGATGTTCCCCCCTTCCCCCAAGATGCTTTAAAACCCACTGAGTTGACAGATGAGGTGGGGCCTGACAGGCCACGCTGCCCACAACACTTGTGCCCCCTGCACCAACCACAGGGCAGCCCATCAGCAATGCAGAGACCACGGGTCAGCTTGTGCCAACATCCTTCAGATCAAACCATCACCTTTACACATCATTCGCTGGCCTTTATACAAAGAAAAGCGCTGAAATAAAACACTGCTGCACAATCAAGTTCTTCTGGTGTTGATAATGAGGCCTTGGCTTTTATTCCCACATTAATGTGTATTTTTTTTTTCAGAAAGGAAGAAATAAGGGAAAAAAGCAAGGGAAAAAAGGAAGGAAAAAAGGAAGGAAAAAAGGAAGGAAAAAAAAGGAAGGAAGTAACTATTTTAATTTCCTTGGAATACTAACCAATTCTTACCCTCCCTTCTCACATGGGACCAGATACAGTATCTGTAGAAATAAGAAATAGCCCATTTAATTCCCTCCCTGCAAATGCTCTAAATAGGATCCATAAATAGGATTCATATAATGAGGCTGATTCTGGCACGTCTGAAAAAGTTGTACTTGTTAAGAAAAATATTTGAAGAATGATAGATTGTGAGAAGTATCATTGTTTGTGTGTTCTGAAATCCAAATATGCAAATACGGACACAGTGTTTTTTTAAAAATAATGGAAGTCTTAAATAGCTGCCCAAAAATAATGCAGCCAAGCTTGAAAAATAGATGTAGATAAAAAAGTCATAATTATTTAGCAGTAGGACTAATCCAAAGAAGTTGTTTGGAAATAGAAGAAGAACGAAAACAAGGGAAATGATAAACACACGAGACGCAGCATTTGGTTTCAATGTGGGCCAGGTGCCTTCCTTGGCACTTGGGCAGCAGAGGATATTTCAGACTCTCAGCACATTCCAAAGGCAGGGAAGCTGCCTGCCCCAGCCCCAGCCTGTTGGTGGGCAAAGGTTCAGGGATCAGGCTCATTGTCCCTCAGAGCAGCTGCACTTCCCCACTGATGGCTGGGCTGGAATGCAATTGCAGAAACCTTCCCACCACCGTGCACCCTGGCAAACCTGGGCAACAACTACTGCCACTGAATTACACATTTGACACTCCAGTTCTACTCATCACACAATTGCCAGTGAGTCAGACTCCCTGAGCTGGGATGTGTCTCAGGTCAGACTGAGCCATGGTAGTACCTGGAGAGTCACCAGGACACCAGAGAGCAGGGAACAAGGGAGATGCCAACAGGCATTTGGTTCTGCAACTTCACAGAGGCATGTCCTGTTTTCACTAGAGCTGATGACTCTTAGTCCTGCCTAATGCCAGAGCTTTGCCCTTTGAGCTCCACTCCACACTATCACAGCCCTGGGAGCACACTGTGGGTCACAGCTCTCCTGGACCAGAGGGAAATTTTGGATATGGGCAGTCCCTGTGGCTTCCAACTTATATGAACAGGAAAGGTCACTGACCTGATCTTATCCAAGACAAAGGGGTGGGAAGAGAAAAGAAAGGGGAACTAAAAAAAACCCACAAACGTTCAGTTTATGGGTAGTGCTTTAAGAATGAAATATTTTCAGCTAGTCCCTTCAGGTGCCCGCCATCCCACAGCCTCCAAACAGGCATGTGATGCTGCAGGAATGTGCTTCACAAGATCTGGCATTCTGGGAAGGGCAGCAGTTTATCCACCTCCTCAGTGTTCTGCACCACAATTAATAGGAGCTTCACTGCTATACATTCAAGATGTGGTCTGGCCCTGGATAAGATTTTATAGCAACTCTTAAAAGGGATGAGTTAAAGGCATTTATCAGAAAAAAAGCGCAACAGCTTAACATCAACAAAACCTGCAAAAAATAAAGCACAAGAAACCAACCACACAGGCACAAGCTTCCAGACATTTAATTACAAAATAAATGCATATGACAGACATCAACAAGCCTACAGGAAGATTCCTGCTTCAGTATTCAATGCAGCCTCAATAAATATTTCAAGGTTTCAAATGGATGCTTTGCAATAGCACAGTTTCCATTTGCACAAGTGCCAGAAGGAAGAATTCAACACAGGCTTAAAGCAAAACCAGAGTATTTTCCTGTAAAACTTTAATTGGGAAACTGACACTATATAATCTGTACATCATTGCCTCCGAGCTGTTGTTAAAAAATTAAAGCTGTATCAAAAGAACTGCTTTGTTAAATTAACACGTTATGCATACCAGACATAATCTGCACCAGGAAGGGAAATAGCTTTGAGTCCAAAATGCACTGATTGCTGTGGTCGTTATTGACAGAGGCTGAGCCAAGCAATGTCAGCACACTAAAGCATCTCTCAGGCCTCCAGTACAGACACACGCCCTTACAAACGCCCAGCCTTGATTTCAAAACCTGAATAAAACCAGCAGACGAGCAGGATTTCATTATGGTGAGGGTTACAGCTACAAATCACACACCAGATTGGCCACAGGGGCCTCTCACCCATGGACATAAGACATCCCAGCCCTTTGCCCAGTGGGAAGCACTCCCTCACCCACGCTTGCTCAGCAGCATCTGCAGGATCCCAGCACTGCCAGGACAGGCATGTGCAGCCTGGGGGGCAGAAGCTGAGAGGCCTGGTTTGAGGAGAGAGATGGTCAGATGGGGACATGGGACAAGCAGCACAGAGTTCCTTATACTCTAGGCACAAGATACAAAAATGAGCTGGATCTTCTGTTTAGAACTACCTCACCCATTTTAGTAAATACTCAGTATACATCTCAACAAAAGACATGAGTACCACTACCCCATTTTAAGGCCAGAGGAACTCAGGCACTGACACTCAGAGTAACCCCCCCAAGGCCTCTTTGAAAGTACTAATTTAAAACCTCATTTGCTCAGGGTTTCTCTCTGAAACTTGTCCATTCTGACCCTGAGGTTTGCTCAGCAAACACAGGACAAAACCAAACCAAGTGCCCCAAGTAATCCCAAGTCTATGACTACCTCCTCCATTGAACCTTTGCCAGCCCATGTCACACTCACCATCAGTTTGACTTTAGACCAGTGGGGGCTCATCAGACAGGCCACGCTTTGAAATGTGACTCATCACTTTGTGTGCCCAAACTCCTGACAACGCGACAGCCTCAAAGAGGCCAAGTTTTCTAAAAATACAGCACATGCTCCCTCCGAAGAGCCTGCTTCCTCTCTTATGTTTCAAGCTGTTCACCTCCGAATTTGAAGAGCCAAAGCAATTTTGGGAGATCTGAATGATAACCTTTGCTCAGTAAGATATTACAGCCCTGCACGTGACGGGCTGTAGCTTCATTGCGTGCCCCGAGTCTGAGGCACTGCTGTGGTCTGCAGCGGTGAAGGCGGGTTAACAGTTTTGAGGCTTTTAAGATAAGCAAAATTTCCCTTGACGTTGTAAACTCTTCAGGTGGTTAGAGAGAACAGTTTCTGGTTTTTTGATGTCTTCTCAGAAAAGAGCTCACACAATTTTATCAGTCTCTGGGGTGACCATCAGATAACCAAGCTATTCCTGTCGGAACCACTCAATGCATCTCCCCCTTCCTGTCACTGGCAATCCACAAGACGACCAGGGGATTCGAGCTAACCACAGGGCTCACAACTTAACTGATTAAGTAGGTGGGAACTGATGCCAGCTCAGCTCAAAGTGCCTCTCTTGCTAACCAGAAGCTCGCCGCAAGCTGTGGAGGGGAATGACCACAGATAACACACTGATACCGAAACCGTTTGGTGAAGCTGCAGCTTCCTGTTCGAGGGCTCTCGCAATCTCTCAGAAATGAATCTTCAGCAGGAAACTGGCTGCAGTTAAACAGGCTGTCTGGGTCGTCATGTGGCGTGTATTACTGCCTCTTGTTTTCAAGGGACCATTTATTATTCTCTCCTGCTCTTCCCTGGCTCTCTAGAAATGAACTGAATTAGGACTCCCCAGAGAACAGTGAGTCCTCAGGGGGAAGGAAAGATGTTCAGACAGTTAACCACTGCAGGAGATGGCAGAATTTCATCCATCTTGTAAAACAGGTATATGTTTTACCCACCTTAAATGCAACAATTTTTTCCTTTGGTGTTTACCAACTGGTCTGAGCACGCTGCTCTAAGAGTTCAAAGCACACACCATGCAGTCTATACCATCCCTCATCTACAGCATTCTAATTGCTACAGGATGTCCAAAAATTGTCCTGTGCTTTGATTAGCTGATTTCAAGAGTAGCATGAACCATTTCAGCCATGTCCAGAAAACCTAAAACCCACACTAGACAGCTTCCTTAATCAAACCCAAAACTTCCTAATGGTCACAAACAGCAAAGTACCAGTCCAAAAAAACTGACCTGAGGTTTACAAACACCCAGCATCTACATCTAACGTGCTTCCCAAAAACTGCCAGAGTCGTGAGGCTTTCTGGTGAACACGTGGGGAACTAATCAGACAAGAAAATTCCTGAGGATACTACAGATCTAGGCCATAAGTGCTCAGGCACACAAAGTCTTATCCATCATATAGCACAGAGCTGAAATGCAGACAGCAAAGGTATGAATCAGGCTACACTCCTGTAGAAAACCACTGCAGCCCTGTCCACAGTGAGGTAACTGTATGATAAATGTTCCATCACCTCATTGCAAACCTCTGAATATTCACCACCAGAAACACAGCAATTCATCTGGAAAGAATGTATAAATAAAGCAGCTAATTCCATTAAATCCTAGATGTGATACCACTGGGGTGTGGAACTCAGCAGCACCGTGTAAGGACCACTAGTGCTTGCTGGATTTTTTATTATTTTTTTGAGACACATACTAACTCTATAATCAAAAGCAATTTTGAGCTTAAAACTGACCTCGAGGTTACCAGACTCTATGGCAGACTGTTCCCTTTCACTGGGAGTGCAGTGCACAGCCAAGACGTGAGCACACACACCCCGGATGGGCCACAGGGCTAATTAAAAAGCGGCTTTGGTGGTTGTGTCTGTTCCAAGAGCAGGTTAGTAAACCAAACTTTATAAAAAGTAATGAAACCGAAGGTGCTACAGACGCAGACAATTCCCACAAAAACAAAGCAGAGCTCAGAGTGATGAACAGTTGTTTTACTCAACCTTAATACCTTTGAGTTTCTGACCTGTGATGAGCTGGAAAAAAGAGAGAACAGCTAAAGTCACTTGAAAACTAAGTTGAAACACAGGGTATTCTGAACTGGAAGTTAAAAATTTCTTCATGAAATTAAGTATCATTGATCAAAGGATTTTAAAACAACTTTGGGATACAACAATGCCTGAATTTCAAAATTACACCACGGCCTCCATAAAGCTATTTAATAAAACAAAAAGACAAGGAAAAAGCAGAGAGTACTTGGCCTTACCAGTTGCCAAATGGAGTTGATTCCTCTCACACCCAAGTTATCCACAATGGATTAATTTACATTTCTGCCCTTGCCCTGAATTCCCTGGCTTTCTAGAACTGCAGTTGGTTCTTCAGCATCACAAAAGTCTCTTACAGTTTCATTTATTTATTTTCTGTAAAAAGGAGAAAGGAAACCTTTCTAAAATGTTACCAGCAGGTCACGGTGGCTGGGGCAAGTGTTGACCACAAGGAACCGTGATGCTGACACACTGGGGCAGCAGGAAGTGCAAACACTGACCCTGTGCAGACAGCACCTCACACGGCTGAACCAGGGTTTCCATCTGAGTGCTCCTCTTCCAGCAAAGCAAGAGCTGCAGATGAGAAATCTGGTCTCTGCAGCAACCATCTCACTCTTGGAGCAGGAGCTGAACAGTTCCTGGAGAGGCAGCCCAAGGCTCCTCCCTGAGCTCCTGCATGCAGGCACAGGCACGGTGCCACCCCGCTCTCTGCCCCTCGGGGACAGGGGAGTGCTGCCTTCCCACTGCAGCCCAACTACACCCCCGGTATATTTACATTTTAGCAGCCAGCTCCACGGCAGCCAGGCTGAAATACAAAGTGAGAACGAGAGAAACCTCAGCCTACAGCAGATTTCCACCCCTTGGCAGCTTTCACAGCAGAGCTGCCACACCTTCAGCAAGTTACCAAAAGCTTTCTTCCGTGTGAGAGCTGACTTAGGGTTGCATCTGTTGTTTTGCTAAATTAAAGTTGCATCTTAGTCTTCTGTCAGGACAGGTAAGAAACTGAAGATCTCTCTCTTGCCTTTAATAACATACCCCAGTGTAAAAAAAATACGTGGAGGAAATACAAGCAGTGAAACTGCGTAAAGACCACTGACCTACAGGACTTACAGGAAACCCTTCCTTACACTCTGGATGTGCAGTGTTTTATCATCACCCAAATAACACACCCTCTCTAGAATATTTCAGTGCAGTTTAACATAGGGAAAACCATTTGGGGACTGACAGGAAATCAAGGTATTCCACTGAGTTGCACAATTAAATATTTTAAATCTCATGATGCTTCAAGACAACGGACAGTGTTCCCTCATGCCAACAACACTGCCAAGGTTGATGCACCCAATCCCTTTTCTTTAATCTCTCTTGTTCACTTACTATCAAGGCCAAAACACCATGTTCATCTTTTATTTCTAGAGGAGCATTCTGCAGCAGCACTGTTATTTCCTCAGCTGCTCCCCTTACACGCCGTGGTTTTGGGTGCAGGTTTCTGCAAGGGCACAGTGAGATATGAGATAAAACAAGAAAGTGTGAACCCCTGTTACACCCCCACGAATTTCCTCCGAGGAACTCACCACAGCACCCAGCATAGCAAACACCAGTGCGCTCCAGCAGCCCTCACAAATGGGCTATTTTAACCCTCTCTTAAGTAATAAAACCCCAGCACTGCCCATTCTCACTGCACAGGACTATCGGAGAATTAAAGAAAAATCAAAAGCAAATCCCCCAAGAGGCCCCACACTTAACCCCTGTTCAATGTGCTCATCAGGTAAGGAGCCCTGAGTCTAATCTAATCAACTGTCTGTTGGCTTTGGTAAAGGGAAAGGAAAGAGAGTTAAAACAAGGCAATGGATTCTAAGGAAAGAGAGCCATGAGAGCAAATAACAATGCAAAACCAGCTGAGACAGACAGGCAAACACCCTGCCCTGTTACACACAGAACACTACAGCATATATACGACACAACTGCCTCAGGACAGTCTTAATCAAAATGGTCCAGAAATAAAGACCAGATATTCTCAAAGTCCTTTGCCTTTCCTCTTCAGCAGGATGTAATCCTTTCCAGGCTGGTGAATTCAAGATGGGTTTAGGACAACTTTTCATTTTAGCATGCAAGGCCAGTGCCAGTGAGGTTATCCTACCCCAAAAGCCGAGGAGCACTGGGAATTTGGGGGGATGTGTCTGTTTAACAATAGAGCCTTTCTAGTCAGATTAGAGATCTGTTCATCCCTCCCACCCCGAGCCAGGGGCAACAGCGGGGAGATAAAAAACCATGGGCAAAACTCACAGGCCAGTCACAGGGCCCGTCCCTCGCGGGGCTGGCGGTGTCAGCCCGCTGTGCCCCCACCAGCTGGGGGGTTATGGGCATCATCAGCACCCCATCCCATCCCATCCCACAAAGGGGCACCACTGGCTGGGCCGGGAGCCTCCAAGGCCACCCCTGTGCCAAGGGCACTGTGCAGGCAGAGGGCAGCCCAGCAGAGAGGGCCCTTTGTGCTTGCTTACGGCCGTGGAGACGAGCGCAAATTTATGGGACTTTTCATCCTAATTAAAAGCAGAGGTCATCTAAGAAGAAACAGACTTTCAGAAAAGGGAACTTCTAAAGGAAAATGTGCTGTAAGGAAGTTCGTGGACTCCAATATTTGTAAAGCTGAAGTATGTAGTTTATTTATGTTTGTACTTCTGCTTATGCTTTTCATGGGACGTTTCAAAAACCCTCAGAAGAGCTCCCACGGATCTGGAATAATATGTGCACTAATTACTCAGCTCAATTTGAGCTCATGGCTTTTGGGACAGCCCCTGGAGCCAAGGGGCCAGCTCCTCAGCTGGCTTACAAGCAACCTGGCTCCATCCCACACGGCACTCAGAGCAAACAAACTCTTCATTTATTCAGAGAACTCAGCCTGTCTAGGTGAATTCAAGCATGGGGATAGTTTTTGTAAAGTGAGGCTATTTAGGAACACGTGAAAATAAAAAACAGCAGAAGTTAAATGCTTTGGATTGACACCCACCATTTTATGCCTAGCTTTCTAAAATTCCCGACAGCTTAAAGGGAAAACTCCTTTCAAAATCCTTTACATTTCTATTCCACATTATTATTTTTCTTTTTTTCTTTCTATCTGTTGTGCTGTCATTGCTCCTGCAGGCCACGTCACTTTATCACAGTCCCTTTTTCTTTTCTCTTTCTTACTGTCTTCAAAGAAGACTGAGTATTGCTCCACCAGAAGGAGACCTATCTGCCATTCTTTTTCTTGTCCAGAAAAAAAAGACAATTACAGTCCCCCTTTTATGCTTGGCATCATGGCAAAAGGAGATTGATACTTGTTTTGGAATTATTATTCCCTTATTCATAAATCTTGTCCAGAGAGTCTAGCTCACAATGCCAGCCTACAGGCACACTACTGGAGGAGATACTTATTAAATTCAGTTTTATCATTTAACTTTGGCTCCAGTTCAAGGAGTTTTAGATTCGTAACAAGAGCCTTGTTTCCAATACTGATTTTTGGCAAGGAAAAATGCTAATTTATCAGAGGTTCTAAAATACAGTGAATTTTCCAGCCCAGCCCGGAAACGTTACCTACCTAGAGAAGAGGTTTTTCATGAGTGTGTCACAGAGTGGCAGGTGGAGAAACCCCGTTAGTTACAATCCCAGTGTGCCTCTGGCCACTGAGTGTGCTTCCACTCCAGGAGCTGCAGCACACTCAGGAACTCCCAACCACAAGTATTACATGCTTCACTGCAATAATATTGCTGATCTTTATGTAGAAATTTATCCTTCTTCAGACAACAGTTTCTCCATGGCCACCTCAGAGATGTCAAGGTACATAATCATGCCCTGGGGTCTTGGACCATACTCCGTGTAGGAAGTGGTACTGACTTAAGGTCTGTACAGAAAAGATGCTGTTGAAGGTACTTTTCCAAATCCGATAATTTGGTCCCAACCTAAGAGGCCAAGAGCATCCTTGAAGCACAGAGGGGATCAGGGGAATGCTGCTGGCATGATCTTCAGTGAGCCTCTGTAACCACTACCCTGAAACCACGAACCTGCTCCTGCTCCAAGGATTCCTGGCGTGGCAACAGTCTCCTTAGAGGGGACCATCTGCTCCAGGGTCTCACAGAACTGCACTGAGCTGGCACAAAACTGAAACAGGCCACGAAAAGAGCTTCACAGGGTGTATAAACCTGCAAAGAGTCAATAGTTCCTCGGCAGGTGATTGCCCAGCACTTTGCAGTCCTCCTTCCCGCTTTGTTTGCTGTGCTGGTCTCTGCCTCAGTGCTGCAAAGCAGCTCAACTCCAGCTCAGAACTGGCTGTCCTGGCAACTGTGCTCATGGGCACGAGCTCGAGAGGTCTGAGTGGGGTAAGAGGGTTGTGGGCAGCTGTGTTGGGCAACAGACCACTGTGCAGCAACATCAAATGCACAGCACAGGAGAGGGGTCCCAGAGGGCTGTGAGGATCTTTGCTAGCAACTGGAAAGTCAGTTCCAAAAATCAACAAGATAATTTGAGAGGGACAGTCAGGAAGGGGCAGACTGGGGTACAGGCAGGCTCAGGGTGCTCAAAGCCTACCCAGTGCTTGCCTGGGCCACCTCAGGTTCAGCTTCACCTGGGGGATGAGAGAACCACTCTCCAGCTACGTCACCAAGCAGGAGGAATGAAGGCTGCAGATAGCACCGAGCTGACTCTGGGTGACCCAAGAGTCTCTGCAAGCCCTGTGGTGTTACCACATTTCTTTCTATCCATGGGTTCAAGCCTGAGTTATCTGAGACACCGGTTTCCGGCACTCAACAAGGAAGATGTAAAATCAACAGAATTTGATGAGCTGCCAGGGATTTGACTAGGCTACAAAGACTTTGATATTTTACAGAAGCTCAGAATGAAAATCAGCTGCTGCTGTTGCCAAGTGTATGTTACTGTTTTTATTTAAAAAAACAAAAAAAATCTTTCAAGAACAAATAAAACCAAACAAAGACGTCTCATCCTCCTGTACTTTGGTTCCAAGGCACACTCAGACAGGTTGGCTCACTGGCTATCCATTTGCCATATGCTTTCAAGTTTATTCTTTTATTCACTCCCACATTTTAGCCCCTTCCATTTCAGAAGAGGAACAGCTGCACAGACGCTCTATAAATAAACTACATAATTTATTGGAAGAGGTTTTTTGTTTATTTTTTTTTAAGCTGACACATATTCCCCAGCTCTATCCTTTTCCATGCTCTCTACAAAACTCAGTCAAGTTCAACTGCAGCTTGGGTTTGTCTGTACAGTGTGCTCAACCTGATAAACAACTGCAACTTTTTATCTATTAATAACAAACTGTATGTACTGATCTTACGTTCATTGTAACTACTTTCTATGTTAAGTTCATTTAGAACTTAACTGTCAGAACTTAACTATCATGACTAAACTATCAGAAATAAATTTGAGAAACGGTCCACAGGGTGGATGTGTATCGGTGAGACACAGAAATCTCAACACACAGCTAATTTCTGGTTCTCTGTGTGCTTTTTAACAAATCAGTGCATTTTCGGGTAGACAGGCCTCTCATCCTGTTACCAAGAAGAAAATCTGTTTTGTCTGCTCAGAGGACAGACAGACCTCTCTGACTAAGATCACTAATCTCATCTGTGTGTGCAGGAAGTGTGACAAATGGCTGGAGTAGTTTATCACACAAATGTAACCATCGAGTCATAAAAGGAATAAGATATTAACCTCCATAAACAAACTAGTGTTCTATTTCTCAGCACAGAGGAAGTATACATTGAACAAGATAAGGGTATGAAACACATGCTATTGATGAGATAAGGAGCTTGCAGAAACAGTACAGACATAGATATGTGTCATGCTATCCGAGTAAAAGTAAATGCCATTCCAAACTTTACTTTGGGGAAATAGATTTTGAAGAAATTTTGTCCACGATATGTACAGAGACTGTAAAACCAGCAAGGACACTCTGCAGTGGCATCTCCACTGTGCATCCTGGAGCACTGTGTTTTTATCATGCTTTATCACATCTCTGGCAAACAACCTGTTTGATGTGAACAGGGGGCACAGCCAAAGTAGTAACTCAGTGTTTCGTATACAGTTGTTTCCCTGAGAAAAATGAAAGCTGCTAGAAGATATTATGGACAACTCCTGGTGGGGGGCCAGTTGTCTTGAACTGGGGGTTTGAACATCTCTGTGCCACCGGGGAGAATCGGCTTCCAACGCGAGTTTGGGCCAGCAGGGCCTGGCAGGGCTGGAAGTGACAGTCTCTGCCTCGTGCTAAATCAATTTAGAGCAGCATCAGAGTCTTGAGGGACATGGTCAGCCTCAACAGCTGGTACACGGTGAGGCAGAAGGCAGTTTAACAGGGAGAATGACAATCCGTACAGAAAAGCAACCCCGGTTCACGCTGCTCGTGATCTCAAAACACTGCCCTGGCACACAGAAAGCTCTCACCTCCCTTGAGAAGTTATGGGGTGGTGAAATAAAAGAACCCTGTCCCCACACATGCAACAGAGAAGGAGCTGGAAATTTTCTCAAAATCATTTATCTGAGAAACAGAAGTAAATTTCTGAAGAGCCAGCAATGGAAGAAAACAGTCCTGTGATTTATTAGCCTCGAGACTCTGAAAAGAATTCTTTGGCCTTTTTCCATTAAGATTTTGCAACCTATGTTATAGCCAGTGGGAAATTGTTTAGTTCCCAAACCATGCCCTCAGTCATAAAATCTGTGAAGCTGATTCATTACTATTTATGTGGTGCCACGGGCGTGCATGGCATTTTACAGACAAAGAGAAGATACAGCCTCTGCCTTTAGAAGCTCAGGTGAATCCAACTGTCCACGTGTATGGGAAGCAGCACTCAGTGTCCTAGAGCACACACTCCTCATCACTACGAGTTAAGTATTGATACTCACCTGGGATGCTGGGAAGATTTAGACAGGAGGATACTTAGAAGACATGTAATTACTGTCTAAAAATTTGTGACATTATTTCATTGAAACTGTAAGACTTTTCAAGTCATGTTATTTTGTAATGGCTTTATAATGAATTATGAATTTCTGATAATAGGTATGATAGCATGAAGCAGTGTCACTACGAGATCAGACCAGAAATTCTGCACTGCCTACCAGTTTCTTCTCTTTTTGCACAGCTGAGGGTAAAAGTTCACAAGTTCCATCATACACCTCCAAACATACAACATAAATTACTGAAAGAAAATAATTAAATAATTTCTGTGATTATTGTTAAAAAAAAAACATAAGTGCACCAGGTCTCCAAACCAACTTCCTGAAGTACATAAAATCCTTTTCTGGCCTGTGTAGAGTGAGCAGTTACAGCTCTCTGTAAGAAACAGTCTGGGACCACTCACCTAGAAGGCAAAACTTCATCATGGCAGAGGTTGTGAAAACAGCAATTACTGTCAATAAGTGTAGGCAGGACCTGTTTGCTGGACTGAGACACTCACATTCAGATTTGCACACAGGATTAGCACACACCTTCATCTACAACCTTTGCACTGGCAATAAGGGTACATGTGACTAATTGGCTGGACAAGCAGGGTATCATATCTCCACACCATACATTTGTTATGAGAGTCAGATATAATGTGACTCCAGGAATTTTCATGTTGACACTGCTAAGCCTCTCACACCCTCTCCTATTTCCCTATTACTCTACACAAGCCTGTCTGTGCCTGCCCTTTTGGACAGCTGAGCAGCAAATATACCCAAAATAAACAAATTATACCACCTCTACATGAAGAAATGTCATTACTGCACATACAAATAAGGTACATGTGAACAGAATGGACAATTAAACAAGGCTGGTGCATGTCATACACAGGCAGACGTGTCCTGGCCCTGTAACACCACCCCAGAACACTGGTACCTACAGCACTTCTGTGAAGAAAACACCAGCAACGCCCTCCTCTGAAAGCAAGGGAGCTTGTCTTGTAACTCAGAAACTGTAAAAAAGGGAATACTGACTTCTTTTTTTGTTCACAATGGTGAGGGTCACAATTCCTCTTAAAATGGGAGCAATTGTGTACTTGATTCTTGTATTTAACACACAAATGAAAACCTGTATGGGGGAGGGAGGAGAGGAGGGAAGCATCTCCCACTGGTGTTGAAAACTCTCCCCCCATTCAGGTCTTTTAATTCTCCAGAGGTGACTATCTAGCTGAAACACACTATAAACCAACAAAAACCACCCCCTCTCTATAAGAATGATATTAAATTAAGAAGCCCCCAGGCTCTTAATGCTTTCTCACATGTCAGGGCTGTCCCCTGGCAGGTGCATGACAGCCCTGTGCTCCAGCCCTACTTATGTTCAGCATTTCTTTCATGTCAGTGGCTGTGCAATAGGTGGTGGAAACCTCTGCAATCAACATCAACAGAAGTGAAAGAATTAGCTGTAAAATGACTTACGGAGTAGCCTCTTCCTGAAAGCGATTGAGCAGAACTCTGTGGGAGGAAACAATATGCCACAGTAAGTAATGCAAGAGACTGTGTGTAATGTAAGATAAGAATCATTTCGAGATTCCCTCCCCCAGCCCAGTATTCCTCAGGGGGAAACCTCACAGCCAGAGCGCCTCAAAGGGGCTCCTGATATTCTGTGGTGCTGCCACGGGAGGAGCAGCCAAGGAGCACCTCCAGGTGAGGGCTCCAGAGCTGCCCCAGACAAGGGTTTGAGGAGCCAGAGCAGGGCTCTGACAGCTCCTCCCGACCGAGGGAACAGCTCCCGGCGTGGCAGACGCCTTCCCAGCAGCGGGGAACACATTTGGAGCCGTCCCTCTCCGGTGTGGTGGCAGCTTCCCGGGAACAGCACACACGTGTAAGGACGAGCTCCCGAGTCACGGCTGCGCATTTTGCCTCATCAGCTCCAACTTTCAATCATGTAACCACACATCCCACTTTCCATTCCCCTCTACGAATCCGTGAGCCTCCAGCCTTCACTGCTGCAGCATTACCACATGACAACTCTATCTGAAACAACAATAGCAGCAAAGCACTAATTCATCATCTCTCAGAGCTTTAATAAGCATTCTGTCCCTCTTGAATAAGTTAAATTACATTGTTTACTCCTGCTCTTCATTTCAGCTCCTCCTGCTCCTTTCTCTACCACATCCTTACCTCTTTCACATGCTGCCAAATCATTTGGTTCTTTTCCTTCTCATTACACCAGCTCCAGTCACTTGGATCCCTTTCCCCTCTCTACGACCCAACACTGTTGAGCTGCTGTTTTTTGCTGGCAGTGGCTTTCTCAGAGCAGCTGAATGAATTCCACTTCCAGCTCTAGCTGCTGCTATATGCCTTCGTTTCGGAAATTAAAAATAAGCTGGGAACAGTGGTGGCACACGACACCACATGACCCAGCAAGGACTCTGCAGGCCAATTTCCAAGTGTGATTTATAATCACGATGCCCTCGCTATGTGATTTTATTAAACAAGATCCAGGGAGTCTCAGCAGTCCTGTTTCCAAGACTGATGTTCTAGTGGGTACCAAAGCCTGACCAAAAATACTGAATTGTTGCAGGCTGATCTTGAGGATTGTTTGTCTTTTTGCACCAGTGCCAGAAGTTATCGTGTTAATAAATCAGCACAACAGCACAACACCCCAACGAGATTGATGCAAACCGATTGCAAACACTTGTAATTTTCCACCAGTCCCTTCATACTACCAGTTTGCAAACCTTTTGATGAGAGGATACCAAGATACACACAGAAACCTTTCCAGAGTCCTGCCCTCAGTGAAGACTCAATTGCCTCATCCCTCTGCCCATGCAGCTCAGTGCCACTGCCTTGCACCTGCCCCAGACAGGCAATTTGCCAGACAACTGCCCACAGAGGAAAGTTTCCAAAGCCAAGAACAGGCAACAGCAAAGTCCTACAACTGAGTGAGTGTGCTGCTGGAGGCAGGAGGGTTCCCTGTTCAGCCCATCACCAGCTGGCACAGGAACCAGGGTGCCAGATGGAAGGAAAGATGTGACACAGCTCTCAGACACAGCTCTGCAGCCCAGAGGTGACTGGGTGCCAGTCCCCACCCCTGGCACGCTACACCTGACCCTCTGTCCTGCTCCAAAGACCTCTGCACTGCAGGGAAAGGACAACTTTCACAGGGGAACCTGAGACAGCAATAACACACCAA
Organism: Lepidothrix coronata; assembly: GCF_001604755.1. Lineage (NCBI taxonomy): Eukaryota > Metazoa > Chordata > Aves > Passeriformes > Pipridae > Lepidothrix > Lepidothrix coronata. The sequence continues at coordinate 1,660,341 of NW_016690231.1, forward strand.
CAACAGCATTTAACTTCCCACCTTCTACCTATTGCACGTGTATTTGGCATCTGCCCTCAAACGCTACAAAAAAAGTAGGGAGTTATTTATAAACCTCTTTAATGTAAACTGCCCAGAAATAAAGCTGTAGACTGGTGAAATGAAGGGCAGTAGCATTTACATCTGTTTTTGAGAAATCATGGGAAACCTACCCCACCCTCTAAGTACTTTTTACCCCAAAGTACTCGTGGAATTCAGCCTTGTACAGAAAATGGGTTAACAACAATGTCCTGCTATCCATGTAAGTATGTCCAACAGCTGAACACAATTATCTGTTCCAACACTTTGGAGAGCTTGATCGGGCAGTTCACCTAAAGTAAACACAGAAATGAGGAGGGGGCAAATTACCTGCTTGGAGAGACAGGAGGAGAGAAGGAGAAAGGGTGGAAGTTCTCACTCCACCCCCTCCATCGACTCAGATTTAACCAAGAATGACAAGGTCTAACTAATTGGAAATAATAACCAAAAACAGAAACAAGAGGTTTCATTAGAAGCTTCTCTCTAGGGAAACAGCCTCTCAGAGCATTTTCAGTCTAACAGTTACTTTCAATCTTTGAGTCTTGTGCACACATAAAATATTTTCCCGGCATGGAGCAGACCCTTGGACAAGGAACTCAAATGCACCAACAACAGATCTGCTTTTCTTAAGATAACTTTAAGGCATCCCAAGCTGTCCAAGAACCCCAGGAATCTGCAGACCACTGATTTAAAACCACCAAGTAGAAAACAATAAAAACAGTTGCTGAATAAAGTGTTACATCAGAAATAATTAAAACTGAATGGCAATTAATTCTGGCATTTTTCACATCCACAAACTTCTTCCTCCCTTAGAAGTTCTAACATTAAATTCCCTGAAAATCAGGGGGGAGGAAGGAGGAAGGGTGGGGTTTTTCCCCCTCCCTCAGAATTTTTATTGCATGCATAAAGTTAGTAACTGGTGAATTCTCTGGATTTGACTTGTAAAATCCTCTCCAACGATGAGGTTTATGCACAGCCAAGTCCCACACTCTCCAGAGCTCTTTGTATGCTTTTTTTCTGTTGCTTTCTTGGTTAGCTGGGAACACTGGGACTCTTTAGGAGGATCCACACCAACTGCCACATGTAAAAGCTTTGAAAACCCCCAGCTAATATCAGCTACAAGTGCCAGAGCAGAACAGTTTGCGTGCAACTGTGATGGATGTTCCCAAAGAAAAAAATCTTTGGGGGTTAATATAAACATAGCTCAATCCGTATGTCTCTATATCAAGATCAAATAATGAGAAAAGTAATCAATCGTGGCTGCAAATATAAGAAATCTTAGTGGAAGTTTAACTTGGCATCTGCCCAAAGCTGAAGAAACCTCCTTTGACTGTGAATGAGGGCTTGTCTGGCAAGAGCAGTTACTGGGGCAAGTCTTCAGCTGGAATGACTTACCCAGGCTCTTACCTACAGGACAGGAGCACTCACATGGAGGGCTGTCAGAAAACCCTTATTCTCAAAATAGTGTATTTGCTGTTTGGGTCCGTTTTCTTCCCATTGGAAGGCCCTCAGGCAGCAGGGGACAATGGTCACCACGGCACCCAGCCAGCCACATCCCTGCTAGTGCTGCACCCACCAGCACAGCACCAAACCCAAACCCAAACCAGCCCTTACTGCTGCAACCCAGGCACCCCAGACAGCTCGTCCTGGCCCTCAGACAGTGCCTGCAGAAAGCACTGCTGGCAGGGAAGGGGCTGACAGACACAGCTCAGAGACACCACTGTCACCCCACCTGGCCAGCGCTCTGCAGCCAGAGGCAGAACAGCTGCCACATCATCCTGCCCTTCCCAAAGCCTTTGGATCTGCAAACCCCAGCACGGCACAGAGAAGTGGGAGATGGGGAGCATGGAATGCCAGCCCTCCGAGTATGGAATTCCAGAGTATGGAATGCCAGAGTATGGAATGCCAGCCCTACGTGAGAGCAACCCCAAGCACTCCCTGGGGAGGGCAGGGGCCCTCCCTGCCCGGTTTGAGCCCTGCCTTTGTGCCTCTTCCAGTGCTCTTTGGAATACCCAGGGTTTCTGAGGGAGGCTGTTACTAGTTAGGGGCAAAATGAGTGTGGTCTGTGCATTTAATGACGCATAAGTGGAGCTGCACTGCTAGATGGCATTTGTGCTCAAAGATAAATGGCTTATAATATTTTGCAGATGATGCGCCTCTTTTACAACTAAAGATTTTTGGTTCCTTTTAAGCCCAAGGTTAAAAACAAAACCAGACAGCACAGACATTTCAGTTATGTCACAGAGTGAATTATTTCTACCCTGGGATAGCTCTCGTGTTAATTACACTGGATATAAAAAAATACACCTTTCTGGCAGCAAAGGCAAAATCTGACTGCTGAAAGACTCTACTATCCCCCCCACTGATGCCCTTGAGAGTTTGAGTTACACTGCAACCTGCAACTGTATTTAAAAAATTTCTTCCTTTATTTTTGATTAAAATGGTGATTGCAATTTAGAAAAAAAGAAAATCATGACAAAATCTCACCAATAACCTGCAGCAGGGTTTCCAAGATTGTCTACTAAATTGACATGAAAAGTTATTTCCCTTGTATAAATAAAAGCATGGCCTTCCACTGCTCTCATGATGCAAAGGAAATCAAGACACCCTCTGTTCACTTTCTTAAATCCATCAGGTTACTTATTGAACTAGAAAGACAGCAGGAAGGGCTTTAAAATCCAGTAATAATCACAGTAATAGGGCACCTCAAGCCAATTCCCCTCTCTCAGTGGGTCAGGCAGGTTTCAACTTGGATCTTTTGTATCCTTGATATAAAAACTAACTATAAGGGGATTATGTTAAAAGCAGGTGATGGCAGCACAACCACAAAATTAACTTGTTTGTAGTGTTTTCTTCCCTCCTCTTTGGCAAAAGACCTAAATTAACATATTCCAGAAATGTCAGGAGTTCATTCCTGATTTTCTGACATGTGCCACTTTTGTTGGCTGAAACCTGAAGTGTATCAAGTACCTCCCAGTCAGGTGTTTTCAGCCAATAGCTATTCCTATGTGGGCACAGGACAGTCCCCAAAAAGTGCCTCCCACCACTGCTGTTAATCCCATCCTAGAACATGCCCAGTGTCCCCCGAGGAGCCCCCAGCAGAGGAGGGAACTGAGGCAGATTTCCCAGCTCCTACTTAGTGCCCAATCCTGCCTTGCCAAATCACAGGCCCAAAGTTACCATAGAGCCCAGTGCCACAAGCCTGATTGGGTTGATTATCACTCAGCTGAGTTAAGCAACAGCATGTACAGAGATGGGATTTTTAATTCTGTTTTATAGCATTTGTTCAGGATGAAACTCAGCTCAGCTGTACCCACCCTCCACTCTTCCTTGGTGGCCCCAACCCCGCAGCCAGGGAGGACTGAGGCACGTGGAAGTGTGGGTGTTTACCCTCCACTCAGTCATTTATGGAAAGTTCAACAACAGAATATGGGTTCAGCTTTGAACACCAGAGAAGTCTTGTATTTCCTTTCCAAGCAAGTCCCTTATAAAACTCAAATGTCTTGGAATGGCAGGAGTAAGTGGGGAGGAGGGCAAAAAGGGCTAAGGGCAGAAGATATCCCAGACCTTAACACAGTCTCTTAATGCAATTAATTTCCATAGCCACGCTCCTGTCTGCTGATACAATGAGTTCAATCGACTTGGCAAAGGTCACACAGTGCATCTGATGTTCACTGAGATTAGAAACCCAGACCTGACAAGGTAACCACAACACATGATGAATGATTTGGATGTCGTGCAAAACTTGAATGTGTTCCTTTCTTAATTCACTTACTTTATTATGTTGGCTAAACAAAGAGGGTTATGCTTAGAAACACTGCAAAACCAGTTCAGTAAGATATCCAACTACACCAGGTCTGAACATCTGTGAGTGGCTTGATAAGCCACAGAACAGCTTCCAACCAAGACACTTGGATACCTACAGCTGATGGTCACAGACAGCAGAAGGAAAGATGGTCACTGACCAGGAACAAAGAACTGGGTACAGTCAGTCAGGATCAACATAAAAAGACCTCACCCTTCTGAAACACAGAGAAGCTACATGAGTGCTGCTCCCATTCCAACCATCACCCTCTACCAACTTACCAAAGCCTTCTCCAGACCTTCTTCCTTCTCAGCTATGTTTCACTACCTGAAGCTTCATGCAAGTCATTACAACTTTGCTTGTCATTTCTGCAGCAGCAGTTTTCATGCAAGCATTTGGTATTTTGAGGGACACTCGAGATAAAGGCAGACAGAACGCCGAAGGGACGGGAACTTCTGCCTCCAGAAGAACGTGACTTGCAAGTTGTCACGATCCTTCCGTGTATATTCAAAGCAGTTTCCCAAGATTCATGTTTTGAGGAGGGCGTCTTAAAACTATCCTGTTGCTACCTCTGTTTTGCTAAGCTCTGTGATGCTCTTATTCCACTCTTCCAACTGCGGGTCAGATTCCAGCGTTACACACGGGGAACGATGCACAGCACGTGCCACAAAGAGTTTGCAGTCCACGTGTTGCTACCCCAGGCTTTCCAAAAACCTCCTTCAATCCACTCAGTAACATCCCTGATCATGGCACTGAGACCTTCCCGACCTGAGACACGCCAAGCTCTGCTGTGGCACTGCCACCCTGCCCGGAGCCAAGAGCAGGCACTGCACACGCACCAGAGTTCACAAAGTGGATAAACACGGAGCTGTGGAGCGACTGTGGCCCAACTCTCACTTCAGAGGCTCATCTGATTGTGCTTCTGGCAAGGTACTTCAGCCTGAGGCACAGGGAAGGGACCTGCAGCTTCGTACCCTGCTGCTGCTCTAATCCCCGTGCCCCAGGAGGGGAAGCGTGGCACGGAAAGCAGGAGGGAAGGGGGGAGACAGCGCCTGTGATGGCACACAAAGAAAAGCAGATCACAGGGAACTGCTTGAATCAGAAATCACAGAAGTTATTTTGTATTCATCTACCAGAGAGAGAATTTTATATCTAGCCTATACAATATGCTAAACGCTTATCAAAGAACATTTAGAGAGAGGAAGATCTCTGCATTTCCTAAAAGACCGCTTTTCGTTTATTATGTTTAAAGAAAAACAAACAAACATATGAGGATAGGATGATGGAAAATTAGAAAAGATAGCCTGGGGGATGAGAGGTAAAGGCTCTGAACAACTTAGTAGCAGCGCTTGCTGGTTTTATGCACAGCTGAAGCCAATCCCTTGAAAAGGAGAGTTTTGACTCTTAAGTGGCCAGCACCTCTTGCAACATATTTCCTAATCAGCCAGTATTTATGGTCGATATTTTATATTTCCAATTTCCCCCTAAGGGCTCGTGAGAAAGCAGCACACCTGCCAACCTTTTCAGCTGGGCCAATAATTGCCAATTTGCTCTTTGCCTTAGTATATCACTCAATTTAGCCCTGGCTGTGCCCTGCATACATCCTCATTCATCTCTGTGCCCCCATGACAATTAGAGTGTTAGCTTCAGCTAACTAGGGCAACTATTCTACTAGGGTTGGAAGACAATTATTAGTCTATTTTCCCATCTTGTGGCAACAAAATTGAGAATCCATGACAATTACATTCAGCAATTCTGCACTCTGCCGCCTGTTCCCCCTCCTTGCCCCCACCTTCCGAATATTTCAAATTATCACAGCTCTACTACCACATTCAAATTTTCCATGTTCACAGGGAGTGAGGCTTCTATTTAAATGATAATGAGGGACGATCCATTCAATTTAGTGAGGGAGAAAATCCATTAAAAAGCAGGCAGTTCTTAAGCTGATGGGTCAAGAAAAAGATAAAAACCTTTTTTTCAAGCCATTATACAAGGCTCTGTGTGGATTTTTGGACTGTTCAGGACATCAGAAAAGATTAGGACAATTATGGAACATGGGGAAAACCCAAAACAAAATGCCCAAGCCTTCCACTTTTACTTGGGTCAACACAACAAAATAGCAATATGGCTTATCCAGCTCTTAATTCTCTGGCAACTTCCAATTACCTCACTATGAAAGACAGCAGAGGAAAACCCCATTTTGGAAGAAGGCTGTTGACTCTGTGTTGGTTGAGAGTACATGTGTAATAGGGATGTCAGTTTTATAGTAGTTTTTAAGGGAATTTTATATCAACACTGGGAACATAAACAAGTGGCAGGTTCCCGTCCCCTCTCCACACCATAAAACCTGGGCTAAAACTTCACTGTTTTCCTGCTCTGAAGTTTCATCATCCCAAAGAAGAGCCCAGCCTCAACAAATCAAACCTCTGCAGCCAGAGATGATTTCACTAGATCATAATAAGCGCTTTTTTTCCCCCGATGACCCATAATAAATGGCACTCAGTGTAATGTCTGGAAAGACTTACTACATGAGCCAGACAATTACTGTCTTAGTAAGAAATTGTATCATTCTCTCCCCACAGAAGTTTCACTTGTGGCAAAGGAGCAGCAGGATGCTCTGGGGTTTGTGGTGGACAGACTGAGGGCTGTTTGTGTGTGCACAACAGAACCAATCCTCTGCTTCAGTTTTCTTTGGAGGGCAATTATTTCACGACAGACCAGGCCACCTCTTGACTTCACGGTCCATTAGAGACTAATGACATGCACTAATGTAAATAAAGAACAACTTGCTGGCATCCCACTGAATGAGTCACCTGAGGAACAAACAGCAGAGGGGAGCTGAGCTGCTCGAGATGGAGCCTTTGGAATGGGGAAGGACAGCGGAGCCGGAGGGAGGACTCCCACACTCCTGAGGTGGCAACGCTGAACGCTGTAGGTGACACTTGCACACACACACATTCCCACCACACCTGCTGTGTGCTACCACCCAGCAGCCAAACCTGCCACCTCCTGCCTCATTTACCCCTTTGTTCACCCAAGTTAATGGGGAAAGAGACGGGAGGGAAGGGCAGCATAAAAAACCAGGCCAAATGCACCAAGGAACAACAGGAGAGTGAGGAACAGCCCAGGTGCCTCCTGCTGCAGAGCATCCATCTGCAGGGACACTGCCACGTGCTGGAGTCCCGTTTGGAACCACTAACCACAAGGAAACACTGTCCCTGTCTCCCCCTTTTTGTCTTCACTGCCCTGTGGCTTTCTGATCCTCAGTGCCACATGTAAGGAGTTGTGCCAGTCCAGTGGCACCCCAGCTATATAAACAGTGTGCTGGGACTTACAGCTCCAGGGCCAACAGGGACCAGGCATGGCTGGACAGAAATCCTGCAGGAATTGGCACTCAGGACAACGTCATCATCTTCTCTGCCTTTCCCTGCTCCCTCTCTACAAGGCAACAAGTCTGCTGCCTTATCCCTTTGCACAGAAATGGGGAAAACCATCTGATTGCACCCGTGGGACTTTCTAAGGCTTTCAGACAGTCGCTAAATAGGCTACAGAACATGTACCAGTACGCAAGGCAGCTTTATACGTAATTAAAGCTAAATTGCACTCATCGAATAATGAACGAAGAGCATTCTGTGATTCATGAACCTTACTTTTCAAACTGTTTAATTACTAATTTGAAAAATCCTCATTTGCAATGGGTCACCAGGTCACAAGAGCACTTCAGCAAAGCCCTGAAGTGTGCCCCGGCCTCCAGGCACTGCCCAACTGTCCCCGCTGACTAAAAAAGAACAGAGTGCCTATTCCCCCCTGGACTGCACTGGCTGCTGGACAGGCTTTGAAGATTTTGCAGGAATTAGGCCCTCAGACTCAATTCCTACAGGCTCAGCCTGCAACTTTGGGGGGCAAAGGGAAAGGAGGAGAAAAAACCGGGAGTGCATCGGCTTAACAAGGGAAGTCTCCAAGACCACTTAACGCTTTGACCTGCGCTAATCGCCACGTGGGAACGTGTCATTCCTTCCCTGTGGCCCCACGTCACAGCACAGCAATCCTGCCAGGAGCCCCTGCTCACACAGCCACCGGGAGCAGCGCAGGGGAGGGGAAGGAGAGAATCACACCACTGTATGCAGATATAAAATTACGATCATTATCGACCGACAGCCCGGCCAGAGACGCCCCGCAGGCAGAGGGGGTTTGTCCCCGGGTCCCCCCCGGCTGCCATGCCCCCACCACGGCGCGTGGGTTCCCAGTCCTGGAAGCAGATCACAGGACATGTTATTTTTCTCTTCCTCCCACCGCGTCGGCTGTTTACAGCGCCCCATTCACACTCCAAACATGTAGAGAGAATTTTCCCCCATCACATTTCCCTGTCAGAGCTGTCAAGCCGAATCCCGCTTTAATCTGCCAAAAGCACTTTTCTGCTGACATTTTTAATAAATACTTTCAGCTTTTAAACACATTTGTGGGAGCCATTTTTTCCCCTTTTTCTCCCTTTTCCTCCCGTAGAATGGGCTCTGAAAGCCTTAATAGCAAATACATTACACTTATCAAAGGCTTTCCCCCTCTCCCCTTTGCATCCTGAAGCGGAGGTAGTGTTTTCAATTTTAAAGCTAAATTAACTGTCCAATTGAATTTAGCTGGTGTGAGCCGTTTTCTGTGACAGGTTTTAGTTATGAAGCATATTTTACATTAATAGAACTCAACATGAAAACCACTCGCTCTGGGATTTCTGTGGCTTGCCATTGAAATGGCAAATTTAATATTTCAGACATGCTCGTGCCAGCGTTTGATTATTGTTCTTCATTTAAATCTCTCCTAACGGGAAAGGTCCTAATTAGTAAAAAATCATGTTTTAATGAAGGCGAAATGCTAATTGCTAACACAAAAAGCCTTCATATAAAATTATCCCAGCACTGCCATTGATTTCTTGGTGACTCAAAAGCCCATTTGTGTGTTTACACACTAGGGCACCGTTTGCTTTTGTTTTATCATAACATTTCACTCAACGTACCATCGAATTTCCTGAGAGAAAGACAGCTTTCCCCCAAAAAACCTCTCATATCTCGGAGGCAGGAAGCATAAAATTAGATGAACTGACTTTGCACCCAAACTATGTGATTACGTGCAGCAGCTAAACCCAAAGATACTGCAAAAAGCTTTTTAACACAACTTCTTTAGGAAAACAAAACAAAACATCAAGCCACTCTTCCCCGAGGAATAACAATTCCATTTTGTTTTCCCATCTCTGATCTTTCGCTTATCATATTATTTGCACCATGATTATAGTGTTTGCAAGGCAGCTCAACCACTTATGCCGTAACACTCAATCATGACATAAAAAAAAGTTATTACACAGTGACCTCTGGATGCCAACATTTGTTCAGCAAGATTTATGAAAAGCCATGTCAGCAGCGGGAATTGCTGCAATGAAGCGATGCTTTCTCCTGAATGGTACTTACATCACTGAGACGGTCCCTTGAGCTGCTCCGCTGAGAGCTTGTGGCCTCCCTGATGCTGTCTTCCTCGCTATTTCTGCCACTTCTGCTTGTAGGGACCTTCATCTAGAGGGAGAAGAAGGAGGGGGAAAAAGGAGATTTTCAAGCACTGCTCTGCCACCTGTTCCCGAGGTCGCCGAGAGCAGTTTAGTCAAAGTTTCACTCCTACGCCCATGGCACAGAGGAGAGGACGCCTGTGAATGCACGGGGCTTCTCTGCAGCTGTGCTTGACCACGTGTGTCCATATTCCTTTCCACTAACATGTGAGGGAAGTGGTGCTTTTGGCACTCCTGGAGGCGGGCAAGGCTGTGCCAAAGTCCTTGGGCTGAGGTGAGAGGGGAGCGGACGGACAAATCCCGTCCCTCTGCTCCCAGCACTCCGTGGCTGTGACACTGGGGTCCCACTGGTGCCTCTTGCTGCTGGGCCACTGCTGACCCCACAGCCAGGTCACTGCTGACCCCACAGCCAGGTCACTGCTCCCCAGCCCACAGATGTGCCCTGGGGCCACCCCAGTGACTGCACCAAGAGGTTGGGACTGGCACAGCAGCCAGCAAGAGACACCAGCCTGAAACAACTCACTTGAGATACCACAGGGAATTCGAACTAATGCAGGATTAACTCTTACAGCCAAGGCTTGTTCTCTAACTGCTACATCATCCTACTTCCTTCCCTGAAGTTGAACTCGTTTTTGGATTGAAGTGAGAGAGGCAATGTTTGAAATCACAGCAACCTCCCGCTTACATCTGCAAAGAGTGTTACAGGGGGAGGAGAGGGGTAGGATAGATGTCATTCACAGCTTCATTCCTGGGCTCATTTACTAACAAATTATTCTGCTAATTCCCTTGTGAAATATTGGGTGGAAAGAAGTGTTTAATTTATTAATAGGTTCTATTCATATCAGTTTGGTTCCATTTAAATTACACTATTTAAAATGTCGGCTTGTACAAATTGGTATGTTTAATGGTAATAAAATCCCTTTGTTTCTTTCTGTCCCATTTCCTGGCAGTGTCAGCGGCCAGCAGGGCTTGCTCGTGGTACTGATATAACCCCCCCAGCCCTGCCCCTGTGGCACAAGGCACCAGGCTGGCTGGGCACACTGCCACAACGTGGGCACTGCAACCTGAGCCCCGGGAGCACACTGATCCCTGCACTGCCATGGATGTTCGACAGCACTGCCAGCCAAGTGCCCCGCAGCCTCTTCATATTTGAATACAATGTTCAGGGCACTATATGGAGAATGAACTTCACTACTCATCCAGTAGTACACAGCCCTGTATAGGCTTGGGCAGCAGAAGACAGGGAAAGTACTGTGCTCATGTCCAAGCAACAGTAAATTGCTGATGGAAGTCCTTACTCTGCATGCCTTTCTGCCACTTTACACCTCACCAATTCACTTTCCTCCGCAGGATAAGACTTTTAAACTCAGATACATCAAAGCCCTAGAAGCAAACATTTGCTCATGGTCACCCCATCACACAACCACCACTCCCAGCACAGTGCCCGTCTCGCTCATCGTGAGCCACCTTTCCAATACGCTGCCCAGCTGCAAACTTTTATCAAGACCAGTATTTCATCTTTGCTCCTACATCAAAATGTTCCAACAGCACAGCAATGAGAGCTGAACCCTCCTGCGAGCTGCTGGAAGTGTTTCCAGCCAGCACTGAGTTTGCATTTGCAACCACCAGCACCACACATTTCTCTGCAGGAAATAACCCACTCGAAATGCACCGTGTTCAGTCCGTGCCGTCTGTTTCCTTAATAAATAGGTCAACAACGTCAAACACAGAAATCTAACTAGGCTACATCAATATTGGCCATTATCCATCAAATTTTTAATTCCACATATAATTAAGGAAATTTGGTGAGATTTTTTTTTTCCCTAAGTATAAAATTATTGTCATTCACTTACTTTATTCTTTTTTAGGTCTTTATTAACCAATTATTACTTCAGCTACCCCATTATCTCGCCTAGGATTGACGCCAAGCCAATAAGACAAGTGGTAATATCCCCTTAATTACAGCCTTTCAAAAACATTGGCACACCAGCTTTCTTCTGTCATCTGGGTCTTCCTACACTTCATCAAAACCCAACTCCACTGGTTCCCAGCCATCAGCCAGCTCTTCTGAAACTCTTGGCTGTAAAGGATCTGACCTGCCAATCTCAATGCTTCCAGGCAGCAGGTGCTTAGTTTCTGCCTCAAACAGGAACCACTTAACCATTACAGAACAGAATTACAATTTCCCTAATACAGTGCAGAAATCCTACTGAATTCTGCGGCTTTCTGATTTCTGATCCATAACCTTAACCCTCCCACCTAGGAACACATCAAAGCCTGTCAAGATTATTACACTTCTGACCTAAACAACTCCTAGACGGTTGCAAATTAAAGGAAAAATAAATTACACCATTCCAAATCCTTTCACCTTCCCGAGCGCAAATGGTCACCAGAATTAATTCAAAAGGACTAAACTGCCAGCTGTTTAAAGTTAGCAAAGACTCACCCAACCTGTTACCAGACTCGAACCTTTTGCTGTTTTTCTTGAGTTACAGTCAGCTCCAAACACCACCTGTTTCTTTTCTCCAAATTTCATTAAAGGAAAACTACACCTACACCCACAGTAACAAATTGAGACAATTTGACCTGACAAGGTCTTGCACGGGCAAGCAAATTAGAAGCATCACTGCTGCCATTAACCTTTCCAAGTAAATATCAATTATTAAACTTGCTGCACTACCTCTGTCCCCAGTTTGCTGCTGTGAATTAAGAGGGTCATCAGCCTTTTTGACAGATCTTGTTCATTTACACCTGCTGCCTGCCAGCAGGGGAGCCCGCACACCCGCAGCCCCAGCGCTCAGCCAAGCTGCCTTAATTCATCAGTAATTACCCTAATGAGCCACATGCAGGACCCAACGAGGAGGACAAGTTGTTCTGCTAAATGGATGCATTGGTTTCAGGGGCACTCTCAGCAGACCCGGGTATGAGCGAACTGGACAAAAGCTTCTTTCCCAAAGCTGCCACTGACTCTGCTGCTTGATTTCTAGTGATTTTCTGTGGGTGTTCTTGCTTGAGTTCCAGAAATTCCTCCTAACCACGTTCCCTGATTGAGTTTTACTACAAAAGCTAGTATTCCTCTCCCTTGGAAAAGGTCATTACTGTTTCAGAGACTGCAGTGGCTCTGTGAGCCAGGGGCGAGGTGGGTTCCCAGCCCTGCTCCCAGCCCAGGGAGCTGGGCTCAGCACAACCAGCTGCCTCAGCACAACCAACTCCCCAAGTTCATACACAAAACATAATCCTCTCCTAGCACACACTTGCAGAGACAGAGACACAGGCATTACTGCAACACCCACCCCCAGGGTTAAACACCTCAGGCAGAGGAGCCAAATATCCTATGGAAACACAGGGCCACCTGGGAGAAGCTGCCTTCCCAACTCAGACAGTGTCTCAAAATACTCCCAATGCCCAAAGCTCAGCAAAGAGGGGCTTGGAAAGGTGCTCCTTAGACTTGTCTCCTGAGGGCTGGGGGTGGGAGGGGATCTGTTTTTAAATCCAGGCTGACTTCTGAGTCACTTCAGGAAAGCTAAGCTGGAACAAAATAAAAAAGGCACAAGGAGACAATTACTGATAATTTATCTTTTCCAAAGCCCAAATCCTGTCTTCATCCAAACACTAAGGCAGCAAGACATTCATGTCCATATATATGCATTGAAACATGGAATAGGTGCTGAAGTTTTACTCAAGCAGAGCCTGTTTCATCACTGAAGTTAAGGGAATTCTCCAAGAGCATTAATTAAACCCAAGGCTGCTTAAAAACCAGACCAACGCAGTCTCCCACAAGATAAATAACACCCCTGACCCACCACACACTGCAGAAGAAAGCTGGCAGCAGGCAATCCTGGCTCTCTGCAACAGCTACAATCCAGCTTTTACCAGGAATGACAGATCTTTGTTTGAGAAAGTGGAAGAGAGTTTCCAGCTCCGTGGGAGCGGGCCAGCACTGCAGACAGTGCTGGCTCGGTGGGGAAGGACTGGGGGCAAGGCACAGAGGGTTTGTAAGGCCAGGATCAATCTGAATGCTGCAGGTGCTCATGGACAGTCCCACGCCACGTTCAGAGCCAAGAATTATGAACCTTGCGCTGTTGGACATCATGTAGCATGATTAAATATCATAACTCATCCTGGTAATAACTCCAGCTCTCATTAAAGTCCAGTTCTGCTATCCTGGAATGCTGCTGCCTTTCCATCTCTCCCATCCAACTTCCCCCTCCCTATTTTTGCCCGTGGAGCAGGGGTGGAGGGAATATGTGAATGGGCAGAATGGGTCTTGCTTCCCCCTAAAAGGGCTTTTTCATTACCTCTACGCTGGCTCTCAGCCCCTGCTTTTTAATCATAATAGATCAGCCTGCTCTCCATTTACTTAAGCTCTTCCCATGTCAGAGGAAGGCACGTTTTTATTCGCCGCACCTATTTTCCCATCACGGGCACGCCGCCCCTGCTCATTATTAATAAATACACTTCGATTTATCACAAGCTCCATTTGAGTGCCACGGGGAGCCCGGGGCAAGAGGAGACAAATTCTTTTCTTAAGTTGTTCTGAAAGGTGCTGGGCTGCCCGACCCTCACCCCCATTAACCCAGCACAGCTCGCACGCTCCTACTGGGAGCTCCACGCCTTGCGCGGCGGCAAACTCGGACTGATCTTGTGCCATCTCAATATATTTGTTCATTATCTTGCGCACACACAGAAGCATTTGGAAATGTACTCGGGGCACAGGCCAAATTGAATCATCTGCCTTCATTTTCCACACGATCTGAAGCTACAGCTGCTACAACAGGCTGTGGGATTTTTATTTTCCTTCCTTAACAGGGTTGGTTTGTTTTTTTTTCCTCGCTCTTAAAGTCGCAGCGGTCTCATTTTAAACCCCTTGCTGTTGGCTTGGGTTTGTGTCTGTTTTATACAAAGCGGGTCTTGCGTACGCACAGGGTGGGAAAAGAAATTCCCAGCAACCTCCCTCTGTGCTGTTCTGAAGGAAAGACAGAAAGCAGCAGCCTCAGGGAGAGACATAATTGAAATATTCATCTCTGAGATGCCTGTTCTGGTAGCTCAGATGGGTCTATTAATCCACAAATCCTCTCACCTCTGCCAGTGGACAGGCACCAGCAGGAATGACACCCATCTGCTTTGTGCTACACTTTGGAGCCAGGAATGGTTCCATGAAAAGAAAGCAGCCCTTCCAGATCAGATGGGGCACAGAGCTCCACGCAGCACTGAGCCAAGCTGTCTCCTTTCAGGAACACGTTAACTTCTGAGAAAGAACTGTAATTCCTTTTCAAAGCTTTTGAAGATCAATTTTCATTTGTCTTGAGAGAAAGGACAGACCAAACACAATATCTGGATTTGGGATTTTACTGACTTCACGGCAAATCTATTTTGGCAGAAGCCACTTGGAGATAAGTGGGCACAGCTGAGAGGCATCCAAGTCTCAGAGTTTAGGTCCAAGCTTTCAGATCACCAGCGACAGGGATGAATCAACCTTATCATGCTCATCTATCTAAACTAATGCTGCTGAACACCACTTTACATCTCATCAGCGTGTAATGACTTTATCATCTGCTCTGCCAAAGGACCCTTTTCCAAGTGTTTTCTACAGGGTCAATCTAAGGAAGAAAAATTTTCTGCGGGTAACATTTCCTTCCAACACAGACTACGATTTCACATGGCTACAAGAGTTGTTAAGGGCAACTGTTCCAAAAACTTATCAAAGCTAATTGCACGGCCTGCCTCCTTCCCAGCAAACAAGAAAATTATGCTTCAACAGTATTTTGTGAAGACTTTTTTTGCTAACATATGCTTGCATTTTATTATCAACTCCCAGATAAGCTCATGTTTCTCTGATAGACTATCAGTGGTAGCAACTTTCTGCAGCACAAGCCAGTGAACTGCCTTAATAAATACAAATGGACAATTTAATTAAAATATATTGGAGACTTGGAAAAAGTACTATTTGTGGACAAAACAGTCTGTTAAGGGATTGCATTCAAGACTAGTTCAGTGGTGCTTTAAGCAGGCAACAATAAGTGGCAGTCAAACATACTGCACAGAGCTCTACCCCAATGATTAAAGACCACGCCGAAATTATAAACGTCTGTTTTCCAGAAGGGGGAAAAAAAGTCACCCAGTTGCCTCTGGTTTTAATGCTTGAAGCAAAACAAACCATTTGGCTTTAAAAATGTACTTCTTTAAACCTGAAAAGACCCATGTATCAAAACAAGGTGGAATCAGCTAAACACATTACTTCTGATTTGTTTCCTTGAAAATCCAGCCTTAATGCATTCTAACAAAATTTATCTATCCCAAGCATACCTCATAATGAGATCAACTGGGAAAAATATCAGGCTTGTTTGTATATTTTATACTTGCTCTAACTTGGCAGTTTGGAGATTATGTATTCCCCAGGTCCCTCCTTAAATCGTTTCACACGCTGCAATTTGATTTTCTTTGCTTGCCCTTTTCCACAATTTTTTTTGATACATTTTATTGAGCTCTGGCTCAGAGGGAAATGTTTCCATTGAATTAAGGGTGCAATCATTTTTTTCCCCCTCTAAATAAGGACATATGGCGTAGAAAGCAATGCTATGGTCCAAGTATTTTATGATTGAAGTAGGACTCATTTTAAAAAATGACAGTAGCATCAGGTTGGATTAGAGTAGTTTTTCTAATTGGGTGGTGCTGTTGTGGAGGCTGTGATGGGCTATCTTGGCCATAAGTCATTTTAAATATGACATGTCCGTTTTTACTCACTGTGATGAAGAAGAAAACAGCAGCAGTGTTATGATACTGAGGGAAAACTACCTTTTTTTAGCATTCACTCAGAAGGTTCCATGACTTTTCCAACGTTGCTGTTTATACATTTACCTGCTATGCAGACTTCTGGTGTCCAACCCTGGCTTACCAGTTTCCTCTGCCTAAGTTACTTCAGTATGCCAGTCGAGCAGTCTGTAACACAGTGGTTAATTTTGACCTCTCCCTGGGATGCAGAGAGCTTGAATTAATGGTAGCAAAGGATTCCTGTGCTCAGACTGTCCAAGTCAGATGCCACAGCAAGGCAAGTACAACAGCTCACTGTAATAAAAAGTATCATCAGTGAAGAATCAAAATATTTAAAAGCTACTGATAGTTTCTCAGCTACTGGAGCAACACTGACTATTCACCAACAATCTAACTTTGCATCTTAAATCTTGCAACTAAACATGAGGGTCACCTCCCGTTTCTGAGACCAAACGAACCCCACACTCCTCTGGTATGGGCAGCTACCTTTGCAGTTTTTGGAAGGACTGCTGCATGGTGCTGTGATTAGCCAGGGCAACATCCTGCACTGAGCTCAGCTTCAGCTCCCCAAGAGACACTTCTGCAGGTCTGGTGCCGTTTCTAACGAGGGAGTTTGATCTCAGGGATGTTGAGAGGCACAGTCCAAAGGGCCGGCCAGCGCCCTCAGGGCTTGGGGAAGCCTTTCCCCCAGTGCCCAGCACCGAGGGGCTGTATGGAGCAGCAGGGCTGGCTTTTCTGCAGCCCTGGAACCGCTGCAATGATTTTTCACAGCTCCTGGGCTGGCAGGTGGCCCCGGCTGCAGAGCAGAGCCGGCACTGCTCCCCGCACGGCCCACGCTCCCGGGATCAGGAGCCTCGCTGAGACGCGAGAGCTAATGCTTATTTTGGAAAAAAGCTGGTGCTTAAGCAGGCAAAACTGTTCGATTTTACAGCTGCCATCAGGCCTGCATAGCAAACTGCACTCTGCATGCCCCCAGCCGCACTTGGCAGATGGCAGCAGACAGCTGGGGAAATCTGGGTTTGACATACGTCAGTGATAAACTGTGTCAGCGCAGCCCTGCCCGGGCTGCAGCGAGAACGTGTGTGCAGGAGTGGGACTGGGACTGCTGAAGGGGAAAGAGCATTCCCAGCCAATTTAACTAAATCCTGCCTTCCACAACAGGGTAGGCAGACGGCACCTCCGAGCCCTTGGGGCTGGATGGAGAGGCAGGCAAGGCAACAGAGGGGGAAGGTACTGGGCTTGCGTGGCAAGGTTTCGGTAGCAGGGTGGCTTCTGTGAGAAGCTGCCAGAAGCTCCCCCTGTGTCCAATGCAGCCAATGCCAGCTGGCTCCCAGATGGATCCGCTGCTGGCCAAAGCCGAGCCCATCAATGACAGTGGCAGCACCTCTGGAATAACTTGGTTAAGAAAGGGAAAAAGTTGCTGCACAGGAACAATTGCAGCTGGAGAGGGGTGAGAATATGTGAGAGAAACAGCCCTGCAGACATCAAGGCCAGTGAAGAAGAAGGAGGAGGAGAAGAAGGAGGAGGTGCTCCAGGTGCTGGAGCAGAGATTCCCTGCAGCCTGTGGTGAAGACCATGGTGAGGTGACAGGTATCGAGGAGTAGCAGCCAACAAATACTCCATGAGAGAACTGAAAGTCTCTGAGCCTCTTACAAAATAAGATCTGTGACTTCAAGTTTCACATAAAGATGATTTGAACCTGTGGTTCTCATTTATAAAATGCCATCCAATATGCATCAAATGGGAAGTTGGTTTGGCACGTTTTTTGGCAATGGGAAAGAAATGGATAGACTGAAGATCAGCTCAGAACAGATCATCAGAATGAGCTCAGAACAGACACGTCAAGTGTCACCAACACCAGTGCAGGGGACCACAGTGAAGGGATCCCTGCAAGGGAAGCAGGATGGAGGTGTGATTGACTGAGCAACCACTCAGCAAGGGGAGAGCTGCTTTCAGCTGGAGCCAACGGACTAAATTAGGCTGAGCTTACACAATGCTTTTAAACACCATGTAGGAGGCAATCAGAACTGACAGCTTTAACACTGCTGCCATCTACGCACACAGATACCGTCTATTAAAGGCTAATATCAACAGCTGTGATGTTCAAAGCAAAAGTAGATTTAATATACATATTAAATTGTCCAAAGCTGCAGGAGATGTTTCAAAATATCTTAGGAAATTCAGCCAAGAAGAATATCTCTGTATATCACAGTATTTCTCTTCTGGTAACACT
This sequence comes from Lepidothrix coronata, assembly GCF_001604755.1. NCBI lineage: Eukaryota > Metazoa > Chordata > Aves > Passeriformes > Pipridae > Lepidothrix > Lepidothrix coronata. The sequence continues at coordinate 1,678,755 of NW_016690231.1, forward strand.
ACTCACCAAAATCAAGGGGTTTGATTTGAATACAAAAGGTGATGATAACCTTCAAAAATGATTTTAGTAAAAGAAGATCCCAAAAAACAAGGTAAACACATTACTAATTATGTCAGACAGGCAAAACATTCAGTGCAGTTCTGCTTCAACCTTGAGAAGAAAACAGACTCAGTCTTCTGATAGCTAAAGGAAGATATCAGACAACATTTGCTAGGAACAAAGTCCAGACTGTTGCACAAGCTATAGGATGGGAGATCACCTCACACGGATGTTTCAACCAATCTTGGAATAGCCAGTGAGAAAACAGAAAAAAGACAAGTATTGGAGACATATTTCAAAGAAGCCACTAGAGCTGGCTGGGCAGCTATAGGCACATTGCTGTGACACCAGGCTTGAGCAGGAGAAGGAAAAAAACCCAGAACTGGATTAAAGCGACTGAATTGAACTATTTCAGCAAGGTTTTCTGGAAAACTAATCTTCTTGAATACTCCTGGTTTCATTTCTTTGGTAAGCCTGGTTGAAAAGGAGACTGAATAAATATGACAGATTTAGGATTCTTCATGCACTCAATACTGCAAGACATTCTGATAAAAATTAGCACTATATAAATATCAATAAAGCGTGTTTTAAGTGGGGAACATATCAGCTGAGTTCTCAAAAAGTAGTGTCAATAAATAACCATTAATGTTTGCTACAGAAGGTACAAGGATTTAAACAAGGTTTGCAGTTATTCAACAGTCCCATCGATATCTGAAAAAAATATTATCAAAGCTACTGCAGATAAAAATCATATATGGAAATAACACCTATTTAAATAAATAAGGAAGAGGAGGGGAAGGCAGTTTTAGGCTGCAGCTTGGATTCTTTGGAAAACACACCCCAATGGGAAAAACATATCCCAAAGCAGAGCTGTGACTATGAGGGATGAAGGTGGTCACCTGCAGCTCCTGCAGGAGAGAGACTGTGCTGCCACACAGAGCTGGCTGGGAAGAGCTGGGAGGTGGCAGTGGACAAGCATCTCCATGTGATCTTCCTGTGCTACAACCAAAGGGAACTAATCCAACCCCTCAGCAAGGGAAGGGAGGCCACTTTCTCCTGGATACAGCATCAACAGCAATGATTGTGCAAAGCCTCCCCAGCAAGGCACAGCTCTGCTGAACTGACAAGCCACAGTCCAACCTGGGGGGCAAACTTGGACAAGCTGTCCTGAATTGCTCCAAATCCTTCTTATGGGGACCACAGAGATCAACCAAACCACCACCAAAAGAAACAAAAATTGCCAGCAGCTCTCCAGGTGTGATGCACTGCAGGGCTCTCCTCACCTAGAGCGGGGAACAGGAGCTGTCCCCCTGCTGCTGACCAACAGGGAAGGAAATTCTGGAATGGCAGCCTTCAAACCCAGGGGGTCCTTGCCCGTGGTGAAAGGCAGAGACAAAAGCACCCACATTCTTGCTCAACAATTCACTGAACCCCTCCAAGCGTCCCATGTGAAAAAGCTGTGCTTAGTACAGCCAGGCTTCAAACCCATTACTAGGACTGTGAGGCACCACAATAACACAATTAAAACACCACCAGATGTGTGTCATATAATACATGTTAAAAAAAGAAAAGACATACTGTGTGCAGATACAACAACAATTTGCTGTTCAAATTAATTCAGGAATCAGTACCATCCCTATAAACCCAATATCTAAAACATATGCTACTGTAGGCATGCATAAATGGCATGCAATTTTTTCCAGATAAAGCCACACGTGCAACTAATAAAGTAAAGCGAAAAAAGAAAAGAAACCAAGTAAATAAATAAATACAAAGGCTGCCCAGGGAATAATGGATTTTGCAGAAACTGCTGTCAAAGATCACAGTGCTGAGCCGAGCCCCAGCCGTGAGCTGGTCCCCTACCCCCAGCAGCACAGTCCCACCCTGGCCTTGGGCCACTGCAGCAGGGAACTCCCATGGAGTGGGAATGGACACCAAACAGAGACCCAGGCAGGTTTTTTTCCCAGCACTGGACGAGGTTAAGCTGCAGTGGCACAGTTCAAACCACAGAGGCCCCACCTGACATCGGGTGTGTTCAGCACTCCCCAAACCAGCTCCCAGTCACGTCCCTCCTGTATCTGAGACCCTGTAAAACCCGGGGAGGCTCCAGTGTCACAGCAGCTGGGGGAAATGCTGGCATTAAAGGCACAAGAACCAGCACTTCAATGCAGAGGGAACTGATGGCTGGCGGGCATGAGCTGTGGTGTGATGTGGGTTTAGCAAAGCAGAGACAACCCCCGTGCACGTCACCATGAGTGGTTTTATTCCAACTTCTACCTTGTTCTAGTCAGACCCACGATTTGCTTTTAGTACTAATTCAATCTCTACAAAGCCACTCTCTGAACTCTGTCTAGACTTCCCGGGACCTGTCCTTTCCCTGGCAGAGGTCTTCACCCCCCAGCCAGCTGCGTCTCATCTCTCACAGGCAATGGAAAGCTTCAGTTCAGTCCCAACAAGAGCCAGGGCCGTTTTCCCCAGGCTCCCTGCACCAGCAGATGAACCAAGTCACTCTGGCAAAAGTTACAGCAAACCTCACACCTCTGCAGGTCTGGAAAGCAGGTCCCTGGCTCTGCACTTGAAGCAGAGGCAACCTGACACATCAGTGCTGTCTGGTCGTGATCACCCATTGTGATCAGTCAAGATATTAGTGTTGTCAAGGAAACTTCCAGTAAGCCCATGAGCTCCTACACCACCAGGGCAAGTTTCTGATTTGAGAAAAGCATTATAACTACCAGAGCAAGCACAGCCAGCTCCACAAAGAAACACAGAAGCAATTTCCTCTAAATGCCCAGGGGACATCCTGTTTGCTGTTTGACATCCTGAAGAAAACAAAAATCCAAGAATAATTAGAGCTGAAGCAACTAAGGTGAAACCCTTTGGTAATTTTCAGCCCTGAGTAACTATAAAGGGGTGGCAATTATTTTAGTTAATGATCACTGAACTTTGAGATTAATGTTCACAGCTGAGGAAGGGGAAGCAGCTCTTCAGGAGGAAGCACTGCTGTCAGGCTGAGCCCAGAGCTCCTTGAAAGAGCTGATGATACCATCAAGGGACACAGGGCACTACCCAAGGATTTAAGGAGCTAAAGCAAGCACAGAAAGCTCAGTGCAGATGGACTGGAATCCTGCCCTATCTTCTTCCTACAGATTCCAGTGGTTTAGGGTGGAGGAAAATCCTTGCTGTTGGCCCAGACTGTACTCTCATGATGTGCAGCACAAGAGTGGCTTGGCAGTAAACTATATATTCCCTAAAACTGTGGGGTTTAAAGTTTCTCACTCACAAAAGGACTGTCTGAAACCCTGTGGGTTTGATACAGCTCAAAGGGCAAACTGCAGAGGTAACCACCAGGCAGGTACTGAAGGTTATCCAGCTGGTCTGAACTGCTCCCAGTGAGGTGAGGCATCCTCTCCTCACCGATTCTGGAGAGAAAAACGTCACTGGAGCCTTCCAGAAAGGAGTCAGGCTGTGCTGGGGGATGAGCTGAGTCCAGAGCAGGGGAAACCTGCTCTCAGCAGGCCCAGAGAAACGTGACCCATTGCACCTGCACTGCTGCACAGAGGGCACAAAGGCTTGTCAAGCCCCAAAATAAACAAGTCCACTAATTCAACTAAAAGCCTGTTTTGAAGTTGATTTAGACCACTGTAAATGCTTGTCAAGTTTTAAGCCAAACCTTCGTTTTGTTCAGGTTAAATAAGTTATCAATCAGTCGAACTTGAACTGGAACAAGCAGCTTCTGAAGCAAAATTAAAGTAACAGCCCGGTTAATTGAGCCTGCTGCAGTCCTTCCCAGAAGGATAGTCTTAGCTTCAGGAAATACTCATCTTCCTTGTCACATTTGGTGCTGAGAGGTATTTTTAACAGTAATAAGCATCTGCTCTCTCTACTTGTTCAGTGGGAAAGTCTAGAATTATATACACAGCACCTTAGAGGACACAGTAATAGCAAGATGCATTTATTAATGATCCTACTAATATTTCCTGAGAGCATCTCCAAATACTCTGCAAATGCCCATCAAATTTAAACAGCAGGGATGCACAGTGGGTACTTTTATAATCCCTTCTTGGAAGGAGTGAAAAGACCAGGTGGCTTTGGGAACATCAAGCAATGGACCTGGAATAAGACTAGGACCACGACTATGAAGAAAACTGGATGGCTCAAAGCACTGCAGCTTTTAATAGCAACCATCCTGCATTTGAACCACAGATCATTCTCCACGGGTGACACGTAAACAAATATTTCTTAGAATGAAAGTATAAATGTTAACGGAGTAGAGCTTGCTGAGAAGGCAAAACAAAGGAATTGCTGCTTTTTTGGAGGCTGCATGGAAACCCTGAACCTCCACGGGAAATATTTTAGTTAAAAAGAGACACAGAGACACAGCATGAAAAAAATGAAGCCATCAGGTAAGGCAGGTTTTGTGGCACAGGGGTGAGGGAGAAAGCCTTTGTGGGGAGATTCAGGACTGCTCTTGATTCACGGGTCAGTGAGGTTTTACTGTGGGGAGAGGGACCTGTGTGTGAGTGCTGCCCAAAGGCAGGAGGCTTTGAAGGGCCTTGGAGACAGATTTGGGAAATGACCAAGGTCTGTCATGCCACGGGATCTTTACAAGCAGCAGTGGGCCCCAGACCTGCTGTAACCAGGGAGAACAAAACTGAGAGCTCAATCCAAAAATTCAGCAGAAGGACTTCTCCGAACTGTAGATTTTCCTGTAAGAGCGGGCGTGGGAGAAGGAACAAAGCCCAAAATAACAAAATTCACCAAGGCAGAACTACGGGTAGAGCTAAATAACCAAGTAATTACCCACATCTTTAACGGTCCTTTGTTGCTGCCTGCAGATGAGCAGCAAGAGAACAATAGAAGTAGCAAGTGGGAACGGCTGAAGCCTCTAAAATATTGATACAAAAATTGAGCATGTCTCCTGGAGATGTGAAACTGGTCTCACATGGAGCTTTTGTGCTAATAGCTGTCTCAGTCGACATGCAAAGTCTTTATAACAGCACATGTCTAGATACCACTGCAGTATCCTTGCTCAAAACACTTCACCTTACTGCTACTCACCCTGTACCTGACAGCTTCCTATTTAAAACACTATTTCTGCTAAAGGAAACCATTAACAGAGGGCTAAAGGAAACAATCTTATTCACTGAACCAACACTGTTGTCTCAGCAAAACAAAGCAATTAACATCTGAGTTCACAGGAAAATATATTAGCACAACAGATGCATGTGCATGTATTTCGGCCCTTTGGTAAAATGCGCTGTTTTGGGGCCAGATGTTTCTGCTCCTGCCAAAGAAGAATCCAGCTGCATCAAGCTGTGAATATTTCTTCTGATCTGTCAAAATCTGCTATGAACTAGAAGAGAAAAAAACAGAACTGAAGTTTGAAATAGAAGCCTGTTTTCCACTGGGGATTTTACCACCATCTGTATTTTAAAAGCTTTAGTACGACTTGACAGAGTCAGAAAAAGTTTGCAGCACAATAGGTAAAGCACATTGAAATACCATTCAAGAAAGGTTTCTGGTAGAGTTGAAACATATGGTAAAAGGCTAGTTTTGTGCATTTTTCCCCTTAAAAATCAATTTATACTTATTAGTTGGATTTACAACATGTTTAAATTGTATGGCCTTTTTTGTAATGTGCTGCCATTATGAGCTGAACTCTCATTATTGAGATGATAGAGCAATATTGAATTACTGGGCAAACAAGGTCCTTTTTCAAAAACACCACAGCGATTGCTTTTCTCACGGTTTCTAAAACCAGGTGTTGTTTTTTCTTTCATTAATAGAATTACTATGGATTTGCACTGATGCAAGAGTAAAATCATATCCTTTTCCTGAAACCATAAAAAAGGAGCCAAAATGGAAACAGAATAGCTAAGCAGAAAACATGAAAGCACCTCGTAACGCCGCTGAGTTCACAAACTGTGCCACGTTTGTCAACGCTTGGTGCTGTCCTTCCTAAAAATCCTCCACCCAGCAGGAGCAGCACGCTCCCACCTCCCATGGAAAAGCCTGGAACTCGTCTGACAGACACCTCTGTTGTTTTATTCCTGCCCCAGGGAGAGCACAGCAGCAGGAGCAGGTTCAAACAGCGACTCGAGTGAGTGGCTGCACCATCATCTTCTGGTGAGTCCTAGAGCCGAGATTTTCTGAAGTGCCTCCCATAACTTGACTCCTAAAGGCGCTGAGATTCCAGTCTCTCATGTTCTATCCTCAACATTTCAGCCTTAAAAAAAAACCAAACCAACAACAAAAGAGCTCCTAACCCAGACAAACGCACGTGGTACGGCACAAATGAAGCAGAACACAGCTGGGTTTATCTGCGCTCAGCTCGGTTTCCAGCCTGTTCTCCTCAGCCATCGCCTGCTCTCCACGCTGCACTCAGGCAGCTGTGCTGCCTTCCAGGTGTGCCCCCGACAGGGTTATCTGTCTCTCCAAGAATTATGCCGGCAGTGAAAAATCACAGCGGAATTGTTTGGAAAGAAGCAAAGCCTCGGACGGACAATTCGGGTTTCACAGAAGCTGAGAGAGAGGATTTGCAGGTTCAAATTATTAATCAACACCCTGCCAGGCGGGGGCCAAGAGCAATCTGCCAGCGCTGAGTCTTCCTGGACTTAAGAGTGTAAAATCTGGATTTTAGATTGACTCGGGAAAGAGAGGGGGTTCTGCACCTACAGCCCCTTCCTTCAGCATCCAGGCAGAATGGAGACCTGGCTTTTAAGGGCAAGTGTGAACTTATCAACAGTGTGGCAAGTTCTTTCAGGAAATTAGGGATTAGGAGCTTTCTGAGCCAGTGGACATGCTGCACATGCCAAGGTTACTTCCCTGTTGTTAAAGTCATGTTCCAGCTGTAACAAGACAGTATAAACTGCACATGGGGCCTGTCTTTTGTTAGCAAGAGACATGAAAAAAAGGCCAGAAAAAGGGGTGCTCTTTGAGAATCCAGCCTGTTGCTGCAACAGCATCAGTTCTCCCCTGTGCCAACCATGATGACACAGGCTGCTGGGGGAAGGAAGAATTTAATTGTAATAAGCAGCTAGCATAGTGTTAATCACAGGGAAGCACACAGTGGGGGCCTCTGGTCACATCAGGCTTAGCTTCAGCATCCTTTTGATTGACCTTTCAAAACTCTGCAGGGCCAAACTTATGAGAAAAAGAGGGGGGGGAAAGGAGACCAAAACAAAGAGGAAAAAAGGGAAATTCTTCACAAACAGTTTTAAAGAAAACGTTAACTGATGCTCTTCTGCAAACAAAAATGTAAAGCAGGTAGAGGGGCACTATTTGCTGCCTATTTCTACAAATCCCCTCACAATCTCCTGGGAACTGTCCCTGACACTAGTGAGGGAACACTGAGCACTGAGGCAGGAGAAGCACTAGCAGGGGTTTGACACGTGCCCCAGCCATGGCAAAATGAATGGTTCCCATGAAAACTGGGAGCTTGAGGCCAAAATCAAACCAGAAAGAACGGGACGCACTCCCACAGACCTGGATTGAAACCAGTGATTTATTTTTGCTTTATTTTCACCCCAAGTGACTCTCAGAGAGGCTGTCCAGGGGAGTGTCCCACCGCTGCTCCTGTTGCACCATATTATAATACTACTTGTTTCCTCTTGCCAGCTACTCATCAAGGATTACCACCAGCACAGCCCTCTGTTCTTTCAGATCTAGTCAGAAGGCAAATTAGTTGCAGCCTGATGGGGGAGTGCTAAATTTTTCATTACAATCTTTCTCCGGAGGTTTGGTGTTTAATAATTTGTACTGTATAAAATTTCACATATGGGAAAACACGGCACCACACAGCCTCTCCAGATGCCTTTTTTTTTTTTCTTGCTGCTAATCATGTGAGCCCCCCAGCTAAAGGAGTGGATTTAGGGCATAATTAAAGCTTTATAGTTTAATAGTAATATGGGTAAAGCTCAATTTTGTTTTTGAGAAGAACATGCCACATTTGTAAATTCCCATTTCACCCAGGATCAATTTTCACACAGGCTTTGTACCCAGGCTGCTTTGTTGCTGATATACCATGGAACATAAACCATGTAAGCAGCTCGTGGTGCTCTGAGACATGCACACACCCCTGCTAGGCCACTACAGAGGCTCTTTAATTCCTTGTGATCAATCCAGGAGCAGTGGTGGCTGAGCAGGGCACGTCTGTGAGGAGCCTTGACATCATCTGCTCTGCTTCTCATCACATCATTTGGCAGGGGAGTCTCTCAGATTGGTCACATGAACTCCAAACCTCTGGAAGTTTTAATAATTTGCAGCCCCAAGCAGGGCTGAAGTGATTTAACTTTGCTGCTGCTCTCCCAAACCTCCCCCCAGTCACCAGCCTTCTTCCTTCCCCACAGTCCGGAAACCTGCTGTCACACGTGGGAATGCTGAGCCTTTTCCTATCTTCCCACCACTGCTTTCTCCCTGTGTTTCTGATGAGAACAACAACCTGGAACACACTTTTGGGATTAACTACAGCTGCACACAGAGGACCAGCACAAGGTTCACACACCAGCACCCCAAAAGCCTCACTGTAAAGGCTGCAGTGGGACTCAAGTAGGGGTCAGGGTCTGCAGAAGGTCCTTCACAGATGTGACCCATCCTGTGACCTGAGTCCTGCTGGAACCTGCCACGTGCCACATCCTCCCTCATCCCCAGGCATTTTTACCCAGGTCTTCCAGAATCCTTTTATCCCCTCAGCAGCATCCTGCAGTGCAGGACAGACAGGAGGTAGGTGAAAGGGAAGAAGGTGTGCTGGCAGACAGGCAGGAGACTTCCTTGCATGGCTGAGACAGGAATAGTTATGTCATGGTCAGCGTTCTGAGGACTAAATTTTAATTATTTGAAATTATTTGATGAATTCTGGAGTACAGGTCCCTTAAAGAAAGCAGCACCTCAGTGATTATGTTCCCAGGGTGATGACTTACAACGCCAAGTTCTTCCCCTCTTCTCCTAAACATCCTCCTATGTAAATTCAGAAAATGCACAGAGCAGAACAATGACCACCTTTCACAATATGGTTTTAATTCAGTACAAGTTTCTCCCATCTGCTCAAGAGAGCCACAGACTGCCTTAAAATTTGGTGCTATCATGGATTTCTGATTTCCCATAGAGAAGTCAGGGGATGAAGTGCCAGTTTGAACGAGCATGGTAAAAATCTACAGTGTTCTTTGACAAACCTAATGCTTCAACAGCAAGGAGAGATTCCAGCTTTGCCTTTAAGCATCTCTGTGCCCCTGCATTGTGGTTGAAAGCTGGGTTTTACTCTACCAAGCAGCAGCAATACTGGGTAAAGTAAAACTGTTACCATGGATAAGCAGTTACTCAGCTCTCAGAGCCTGCAGTGTGCTGGCAAATAAATCAAATAACCTAGAACTGAGAAATAATGACCTTGAAAGTGAGAGCTTATTTCTGGTTTTATCCATCTTTAATATCACAGCTTAAACTAAATCAACCATGCATTTTAAGATCTATATTGTATCCTTCCAAATCCATCTGAGAATGCTGAAGTCTTGAAATGCTATTTGTTGAAGTGCAGAGCTTATTACAGGTCAAAATTTTACTTGCCTTCTAACTGGTTATGTGTGTTACTTAAGTCAGTACAACCAACACAGGACAGACAGTTCCCCAAACTTAGTGAACCTTGTTAGCAGCCATGAAACTACTGAGATAAAACTGTGGTAATGAAATTTAAATACAGGAAAAGAATTTAAGTACTTCGAAGTGTTTTCTAAATGTCTTTGAGTTCCTGTTTCACTGGCATGTCTGGGTCCTGCTGGGTGAAGACTCTCAGCTCTGTGATCCCCATGTTTTCCACCAGGTAGCTTTAGGAAGACCTGACTGGTGCCCAGTTAAAGTGGCAGAGTAAATACCTGCTCACAGAGCAAAGTGACCTTGAGGAGGTTCATCCATCTCAATGCCTAGCACTCATTTCCATGAAATCCCTGGGCAGGAAAATACACATATGGAGAGATAATAGAGGCAAAGCCTCCATGTCAGAGAGCAGTTTGGACTCCTGCCATCAGGCCCACAACAGCAATCCCTAATTCTCCAGGACATCTGCTTATCCAGCAAAACACAGGCCGTCTGTCCAGCAGCCAGGCCAGCACAGGGGTTGGCAAACACGACAGAGTCAAGTCCTACCCCAGCTCTGACACGAGGCACGTTTATCTCTGCTACTGCCCTGCCCCCCTCCTTTTTTTCCTAAATAGAAACCAGTTATACATAATGTCATTATGCTCAGCTTGTGAGGCTGAGTTTATCTGCGACTGCCAAAAGCACTGTAATCTTCAGCACCAAGTATGATTGCTCTGTCATCGTGCATCTCCACAGATAGCAATGCTCCTGGTATCCTCAGAGCAGGAAGAGGTCAAACCACTGCTGTTAAACCCGTGAGGCCTGAGAGCTAAAGGACGAGCTGCAGTATCAGCTTTTGCCAGAGGAAACTCATCCATGTTCTGATTTGGCGGGAGAAGGATTTATATCAACTTACACCAGATAAGGAACATGGGAAATAAATACCTAAGTCAGAACTTACTAATGGGTATTATTTCTCAGATAGGAGCAAGTTAATGCTATATAGCTAGGCAACAAAGCCATCCCATCCTTGATAAAGGCATAAACACATTATAGGAATAATCCCTGTGTGACAGGAGGTTACTTGTGCATTCATAAATTTTTCACTGCTTCTGCCAGCACTGCCTTTTAAAAATCACTGCTCTGCCCCAGCTTGATCAAACCCTGCAGCCCACGATTTGCTTCTCCTTCAGTATGCACAAACATGCAGAGAATCCCATTATAAATCCTTTTTTAAAGGATAAATAGACGCCTCCCATATCACAGACAAGCCAGCAGCTTGACCTAATTTCCGTGGTTCCACGTTATTTCCAGTATCAAGTTATCTACAAGTTACACCCTGCCACGAAAACACCAGGGTCCTGCTTTGCTGCCAGGCCCTGTGTCAGGGGAGGAACTCTGGGAAGCAAAGCCCCATCCTGGCACTGGCCATTGACCTGCCCCTGCCCAATGAAGCTGTAGATGCTTGAATTTACACATATTGGCTGTTCAGTCCTGCTCCCCTCAAGTTATAGATCATGTTCCTATTCAACAGAGGAAGTAATTCAACACTAAGGAAAGGGTTAAGAACAAATTTGTTTTCCATTATCATAACAGGTCCTTTTTTTTATTAGTTGCCTTTGAAGAAAGCACAGATTACAAAGTCCATCCCATGCAACAGACCCTGCTGAAAACAAGCACTGCTGGAAGCTGACATGCTATGGACTAAAAGAGGGGCTGCTGCTCTTTAACTTGTGAAAATAACAAGCTAATGAAGAAAGAAATGATGATCTGATCCTCCATCAAAGAATCCAGCTTGAATCAACTCAATAGTTTGTGATCTTTCTCTTCCCCTTACAAAAATGCCCACGACAAAACCTCTTAAGATAAGGCAACTCATTAAAAACATTTACTGGGGAATAATTTCACATTCTTAGCTCAACACCCAGGTTTTATTATAATTTCACCATTCTGGTGTGCAGTCTCTGGGTATTCTGATTAATGGATAGATCCATCAAAATTTTGTAAGCATCGCTTTCCTTCTGCAGAAAGACAATTTGGGGGTTCCTCACCAGTCATCTTAGACTTCCCAGTGCAGACAAGATCAGCATCAGAACACAAACTAATGAAAACTGTTGTTCAAAAGAAACCTTTTTTCACTGTCTTCAGGACACTGAGAAAACTTGCAGTGAGATCCAAACTACAATTCTCAAGATAAACCAGTGTAAGCTACTCTTCTTCAAACTAGAATTAAGGCCATAACTATGGTTCATTATAGAAATACATAATTTAGCACAATACGACCTCTTGAAGGCACCTCTTGTTACACTAAACTTCAGTTTAACCAGACAGTTAAAAAAGTGAGTGTTTCCAAGGCTTAGGCTCTCTCCAGATACACTCATTATTTATTTGGAAAATATCAAATCGCTTCATTACTGGCATGCACATCTGAAAATAAACACTCTGCTTCCTTAAAAGTTCAAAAAAGCCACACTTGAGTAATAAGCCAAGATTCACACATCAGAATATGAGTTGTCAGAGCTCTGCTTACATCGTTAAAGCTCTGACTGGTTCAATTACACAGAGGGACAGTAATGAAAGGAGAAGCCAAAACAAGTGATCATCCTGGAACACTGAGTATGAAATCACAATTGGATTACACAGATGAACATTATTTTGAAACACCTTTTTCTTCTCTAAGTATGATTAATAAAAAAAATAAAAATAGAGAAACTAATCTTGCATCTGTCTGTATGCCAAATGGAGGGAGGAGAAAAAAGGCTATGGTTGAAAAAAGTAGGAATCCTCTGGCGTTGCCATCTCCAACTGCAATCTTTTCACTTCCCTGAAAACGATAATATCTTGGGGCAAAAGAGAAACTTCTGTTGAAATTTCACAGCAAATGGTTTTACAAGCTCCACGTTGTTTTATCAGCCATTAGCGAATCACTTTAATGGGAAAATTTACCCCAACTTGGATGAACTGCCACCTTTCAGGCAAGCTCTGAATGAAAGTGGTTTACTAAACAGAAAATGTAAGTGATCTAATGTTAAATATACCTCACTCTTCCAATGAATAAGTAGCAAAAAACAAAACAGTGATGCCAATTTGTACGATGTAATGAATATGCAGGCTGTTAAATTAATAGATTATGCCCCAGAGCTGATAATTTAGAATGCTGCTCTTATAATAAAATTAGGTAAGTGTCCAATGAAAGCTCAGGACCCTGGGCTGGTGCCATCTAATTGAAGTTTACAACTTTATTGGAGATTCCTTGCATCTTCTATATTTGCTCTGCAGAGTTTAATAGCTGGTGGCCTTGGCTCTAACTTAATTCCAAATCAGAAAGGAAGGCTGTGGCAGCAGGATAACATTTGGCTGAGCTGAAATGCCAGTTTCAGGCATGTTTCACCTGTTCCCATCCTAATTTAAGTGGACCAATAGGTCCTAATCACACAGAACAAATGGGTCTTTAGTGTGAAGATATAAAAAGAAGGGCCAGGTCTGCAGCTTTCACGTTTATTTTTCCACGCCGTAACAATAACCCAGTGGAAAGAGTTGATTGGCAGATGCCAAGTAAAACACTTGAAGGAGATTAAAAAAGCCACGGGAAAGCAAGACTATATAACTTTGTTAAAGATAAGATGGAGTGTGTTCACTGTAAACAAAACCACCTCCACATCCCACGTACACAGACAGGCACTGTGCTGCAGTCCATTAACACACAGAGCGTTCCAGTGATTAAAAAGAAAGTTTAATACATCTGTCGGAACACAGAGACAGAATAAATACCCTTATCGTTCCATTTACTGTAAATAATACTTAAGTGCAAGTCAAATATTAGCTATATTCAGCACAGCATCATAACAAAACAGGCACTGCCAACGTTATGGTCCCAAACTGTGTTACTCTTAATTAACAACTGACAGATATCTGCTTTTGCAATCACCCATTACTGATTAAATGACAAGGCACAATGTCAGATGCATAATCTCATTGGTTAGTACTCAGTTACCAAGGTGTTACATTTGGAAATTGCCTGTGAATTGATTTCTTTTATTGAATTAATAAGTGTTATCATACTGTACAGAAGGTAAAATTGCTACTGAATGTGAGCGATAACATATAATTACAGAAAATCAAATCCTAATCTGCAGAGCCAAGCCAGGTGTCAACATTTTAATTGTAGTTGGGGAAGCACAGTAACACCACAGAGCAGGGGGAGGATGGGAAGAGATCTCTCAAGTGTAGGAAGAAATATATTGCATAAAAAAAACAACTTTAGTTAGGCATGATAGCAACCTTGAGGAATGCCAACCACTCGTGTGTGCAGAAAAATTAGACTTAATTCTTCATTTTAGAGTATAATCTCACCTGACTGTCATGCAGACCTGAATCTATCTCTCAGAGTCCTAAGATTTCCATTTTTGGGTGAATGTTTCTGGAAGATTTTAGGAGATACAAGTGGAAGCCACAGAAATTGTGCACTTCTCTATTCTTTTCTTTAAATAAAAAAGAAAGGATCAATATCCCTTCTTTCCCTAGAAAGATCAAATCCCTTTGAGATGACACCACAAGTTTCTGTATATATTTATATTTATATTGTTATAAATAAAAATTCAAAGGTTTTATTAATTTTATTAGCTTCACACACTTCTTTCAGTGAAAAATGCCTCTTCAAGCCCTTTCCTAGTTGCTCTCCCCGTTAGTCTGCGAACACCACACTAATGCAACTGCTGGCACCTAAATTGATGATGTTAAATTGGCGTAACCCCCGTGCACGGACACTCTCAAATTAGCTGGTTCCAATACATTTGATCTATATCAGCCACTCTTAAACCAATTTGGTTGCTCATGCTAACAGACTCCACCAGTTTAACTATGTGTGCTCAGAAAACGATGCTGCTAAATTGCTGCAATTTCTTTGGATTAAGGAGGCCGAGGAGAGCCCTGGATTCCTCCCGGTGCTGCACGAGGCAGGAGCCATTCAAGCCACTGGAACCCACTTGGTAGACTTTGATTCTCACTCAGGGCATGGCCAAAACCTTTCCATATCACCCCTCCATCCAGGCAACACTGTGCAATTCCAGGTCCACCCCTTCCTCCTCCCCACTGCTGCCTTCCCACCATCAGTACCAAGCTGCCACCTCCCACTGCCCTCCCCAAGCGCTGAGATGCTGCTTCCCCCAACCTCCTGAGGGCAAAACACAACTGTTCACAGGCAGGCACAATCTGTCAGCTTTTCCTGGCAGGGATTTCTCTAGTTTTGGAATCTGTGCTCTCTGTCCTTTGGAAAAAGACCTGGCTAGGCACAAGAGCACAGACACAAAGCACCAGGGGCAAATGGCAAAGCTTGGTTCAAAGACCACATCACTTCCCTGCTGCACCATGAGCCAGCTCCCAATTTGCAAAACATCTGTTCAAATCATCAGCTTTTTCTTTTGTTCAGGGATAAAGAAGAAGAGGTTAAGTCATCTTGTTGGCATAGAGAGAGAGAAGTTAAAACCCGTGCTACTACCACCCAGCTGGCAAGGTATCTTGGCAGCAGGATGGCATATAAAAATTCTACATGAAGCTCTTTCCAAATTAATTCCTTTTATGCTTCTGTTTTCAGGGTAATAGCGAAAGTTTCGTTCTTGAACTGCAAACCCCTGGGCTTAGCTGAGAGACCACCAGGCCCACATAAGCATCTTATCAGCACAGTTACACTAGGAAGTAATGCTGGTCATGGCCTTGTGTCTCAAGAACTATGAGTGCATCTGGCACATGCAGCTGTCCAGGGTGGTGAGGAAAAACAGCAACCTAGGCAAGGGTATGCATGACAAGGTGGGGTGCCCAGGCAAGCAAAATTGTGGCTGGGTTTAAACAAGCCACCACTGCACAGAGAAGGGAGAGAACAGCACCTCTCCAGTCTGAGTGCATCTTAATTCTGTACATTGGCTGCTCCTCTAGACATAAAGTTGTTGGAAGAAAAAACAACAAACACTTATTGCTGGAGCTGAAGTAACATATTTTTAGAAGCAAATTTCTACAACATGAGATGTATAACTTGGCTCTGCAGTGATCACTGTGGGGAAAATAACTGGTAGCAGTTGCTATATGCCTGAAGAATGTGAACTCTGGAGAGCGGGAGGAATCAGACTCACGGGAGAAGGCTGAGCTATTATAACAGGGAAAAACCAGCCATATAGAAGGGAGGCCTTCTCTCAAATAATTTTTTGTCTACATTTAAAGGTAGTTCTGGGGAACATGACTGCAGGAGAGCGAAAGCCTGTATTGATTGAGATGAACTGCACCAACCTGGAGGCCTTTTGCTGTGATGAACACCAGCATGACCCCCACGCAGGAGCTCCGGAAAAACGACAAGCAGCTAATTGGGTTTCCTTTCCAGTCACTCAATTTACAGCTACTTCCTGACCTCGGCTTCACAATGCTTGGAGCCTTGGGGGTTTAATGAGCTAAAATTCAGGCTTTTTCACAAACAGAACCTGGTCAGGTACGTTTCTGTGTCTCTTCTAGGCTGTGGCCACTGCAGTGCAGCAGCAGCAGGTGCCGGTTGCTCCCTGACCAACCCATTCTTTCGGAAGGCCGTGGGAAGGAGCTGCCTCCGGTGCTCCTTTGCTGAAAGAGGCCGTGGCAGGCAGGTGGTGACAGTGCTGGAGCACAGGGGATGGTCAGACAGAGTGGCACCACGGAGCAGGAGTGGGCTGTGAGCTGCCACAGGAACTCCTGACCCCGGCCTGACGCGTTTCTTCCACCCCGAGGAGACGGAGCCGCCACAGCCCAGACGTGACAGTCCCACGGCAGCTTTAGCTGCTGCAGGTTATTGGCTCACCAATTCCCACCCTTCTCTTTGCCCCCAGCCCCCCAGCCATATGTTCCCACCTCCTCTCTTGCACCAGTACCTTTATGACTAAGTGGTGAGACAATTCAGGAAATTAGCCTGAAAGAAAGTAATTTCTTTTTTTTTTTTTAATCACAAGTTTTTGGCTGGTTGGGCGCTCTGCAGCAGTTATGAACACACACACCAGCGGCTGGGGGGAAAGGGAACATGTGGTTAGAGGCACTGGGGAGGGAGCTGGAAACCCTCTCCCTGTAATGGGGCCATACTGGAAGCACAGCAAAGGACAAGCTCTGCCTGCCTGGTTTTTTGGGGACCTTCAGAAGTTCAAAGAAGGATGAGGCTGGAACCCACCCCGGCCGTTTTAAAGGCATGATGTCAAACTGAAAGGTAGGTTTATTTCTGCAATAATTACTTTGAATTTTGCTGTGCAAAACCACAGTTACAGCTCTCCCAGATCCTGCTGTTCTGTGGGAGAGATTCCCAGGATGCAGCTTCCTCCAATAATCTCCTGTATATTGCTGCACTGACTTGGGCACCTACTTAATCTGTGACCTTACAGCTCCTGTCAACCAGACTGTGACCCCCTCTAGACTTGTATTATCCATTACTAAATTTTCATTTTTATTAAGCTCAGCAGAGACTTCTTTCCTTCTCCTCTAGGAAGCATGAATTCTCTTTTGTCATTTATTCCACAAATGATTTATACCAAGAGCCTGTCAACTACAGGAGGTACTTGCTTGTGCTTACTACACCTGCAAGTAGCTCTGTCCTTTCCGGGTCATTACTAATAAAGCACTTATCCCTCATACAAGCACAAATGCCTCCCTGTGCTCTCATAGGTATTTATCTGAGCACTTCAGAGGCCTCAGTGGATTTATCCTCACAGTGCTCTGGCGGGCTGGGCATTGACATGATTTCTGTTACACAGAGAAAGAACAAGGCTTGGAGACTGAATTCAGCTCTTTGCTGCTTCAAGGAGACTTAATGTCCTGAATCAGGATGCTGTAACCACTGACCATTCCTCCTTACTCCCCTTGGAACGTCAGGAAACTACTGGTGGTTCATCCCAAACTCCCTGCTTTATCAGCCAGCCGCACACCAGCAGAATATTGCTGCTCCAACCTGCAGAAGAGAAGGCTTCCTCCCCTGGCCATTTCTTACCGTTGAAGTGCTCATGAAAGAGAGCATCAAAACCCCCACGCCCCAGCCTTCATGACCCAAATCATCACCCTCCATCCAGCTCCCCGCTCACAAATGACTCATGAGATGGAGTCTCCCTGCTGCTCAGCACCACTGGCTCTGCAGCCAGCCACATTTCAGGAACAACAGTAAAACAAATAGATTTGTCTCACAGCCACGGCGCCAAGACAAGCAAGGAGCGAAGCTGGGGGCCAACTGTAACACCACACATTTTGGCAGTCAGCCCTCTTTCCAGCTCCTTATATATATATATATATATATATATATGTTTTTGTCCCAACTTTCCACCCAGGTCTCCCTCTTCTCAGTGTTTCTGGGCAGATCATAACACCCACCAAAGAGCAACAAACGGCTGCGTGGCTGAGTGCTTGCCCTTGATGAATAAGTGCTTGCCCTTGATGAATAAGTGCTTGCCCTTGATGAATTAAAGCACCTCCACACTCTCTCCCCTCCCACTCTTTCCAGCATCACTTTATCACAGGCGATGCTGAGGAAACCCGTTGCTGCTGTTTCTCTTTCAAATCCTAAAGCCAACTGGCAAACTAGAATTTAACCTCACAGCTGCTGAATACAGTTAGATTAATACATGGTGGCCAAACAAAACACTGCTTTTAAAATGCAATTTGTGCTTGGCACTGAACACACTGGGAGAATTCAGAGCAATCTGCACTACAGACCAGCTCATAACCCTATGCAGAAAGAGCTTTGATGCCCCCAATTTACATCTGACAGCCTTAATGCATTTTGGAAAGAGGCACTAGAGTAGAAAGCCCCTGCACTAATCACAAGTGATGTAAGAAAACTGAAAACACTTCATTATTTCTACTTTGTTGTAAAATTCTATGTGTGCACACACCCTGCTTTCCAAAATCTAAAAAAAAAAATCACAGCAAGATGGTGGAAAGAAATGGAGGAATTCTGGCAAGTTATAATGACCCTTTCAGCCTGAAAATCCTCCTTTATTGATCCAAAATATAGCTGGCAGTTTACTTCTGGTGCCATGGGGGGAAAGAAAGGCGTAACAAAAAGCTTTCACCTGCTATTATCTTGCCTGACCCTCGTGCAGCTCCATCCTGCTGCACCAAGCTGCAGCTGCACTCATCTGCACAGGTATTTATGGTCAGCCTCTTGCAGACAGAATGCATATTTCCCCACCACAATAAAAGTCAGATCAAAGCAGGCTGCTCTCATTGAAGTCCATGGGAGATTTTTTTCTCCCATCAGTTTAGGCAGGGGTTGGGCCCGTTGAGACAGTTCGCTTCAGGAAAAATCCTCACTTGTTGATTAACGCTCAGCAGGAATAAACACAAAGAATTGCTTATTTTCATTGATTATGCCCATTCCCCAAATAATTTGAAATTAATCCTCCAATTTAATTTCAAGCTGCTTTCCTGCTGCGCTTGGTTGCTGAAGGGGAAAGGATTCTGGGGAAAGCGGCGCAGGTGAATCACATTTGCTCAACATTTTCAGCATTAAATAACCTGCACATAACTCAGGCTCGCTGGAATGGCACATTGCACTGACCCCACATAAAACACAGCTCTGCTGAGCCAAAAAAGATAAAACAGGGATACCTTCATATTTAAAGGAGAAACAGTGAAGGATTTCAGATTTTAATGAGATACAGATGCCGACCACTGAATGAATCACTCTGCCCATAATTAAAGAGTCTTCTGATGTCTGAAGACTCTTCCTGTCATGAAAACTCTTGGATGCCATTTCATCTCCATCCTAAGCCTGATTTCAGACTGAAAGAGGGAAATCCAAATGTTGATGTCACCCCAGACACCACTTATATTCTCCATTTCCCTTTTGAAGAACTTGGTATTAATTTCTGTCTATTTGGGGTTTATGTTTTTATAGGTCTTCAGGCACCCTTGGAGCTAGACAGGAGATATGAAAAAATCCACAGTGGACCAAGGAATTTCCAGACACCACACTTTAGCATTTCATGCAGACCAGCAGTATTTAAATCAGGGACCTTTCTCACTAACATTCAAACCACAGCATAAAATTAGAAAATTTCACTGTCACGTACAAGAACATTCTACAGTTCTGCTGATGCTTCAACTCTAACAATCCAAGGATCCCAGGCAACTGAAATCACAGGGACAAGTTGGACCTTTACTATTATGCTCCAGCTGGGCTACCTGGGGGCAAAAAAAAAAAAAAAGAAAGGAAAAAGCAGCTTCCAAGTACACAGCCTTTTCATGGGATGGCCAAAAGCTCATGTCTTATCTGCTTACTTGCATGTCCAAAAAGCTCCTCTTTATTTTTTCAGTTAGGTTGGAATCCTGTATTTTCATTTACTTACCACTACTACTCCCTGGGCATGAATAAATCTCTCAGCTTTTCTGCTACGAAGTAAAAGAATGCTTTAAAAAACAATAAATAAATCTTATCTTGGGCTGAAATATCACCCCAGGGTGCTCCTGCTTCACTGCAGCTGCAGCCTCCCCAGGGAAGGTCCCCATGCTGAACCAGCCCTCATTACCTATGTCTCTCTCCTGACAGGCAGTATCCTCCCTGAGTGGGGATGTTCAGAGTGAAGCAGCCACCCCTAGAACTGAATAAACTGAACAAAAGGCCTTGCATATTTTATAGTAAACCATATTTCTATGTCTTGATGACTTTTTTCTCCCCTATAAGAAGATGCCACTGCAGATCTCAGAGTAGCAGTGATCCTGTAACCCAAACCCCTCCACTCACACCTTTTATCACATCTGGTAGAACAGGGACCTGACCAGTTCTGGTTTTTTACAGTTCATCCCTTCTTTGCTTAGCACTGCTAAGCTGTAACCTACTTTTTTCAGACCTCTTCTATTATTTCAGGTCCCCTGAATCCTAGTCCTGAACTTGGCTGTGCTTGTACCTGTCTCAGCTTGGCAAGATCTGCAAAGTGAGTGCCTGTTCTCTCTCGTGTGTCATCCAAGTGTTAATGGAAGCAGCGACTGCTGTGGGAGCTGCAGGTCTCCACCCCTTCCAGGGCCTGCTTCCTTCTACGTGTTTAGAAACAACGGGATCACCTTTATCATACTTTTCTGAAACAAAATTCCCTAGGCATTACAAGCTTCCCAGCTTAGAGCTCCTCCTCTTCTCCCTTTTTGAAAGATATCCCATTAAATTTTCTTTTCCGCAGTCTTCTCAAGCCTCATTTGTCCTCCACAGATTTTCCAAGATTACCACTAATGGCACTGAAATCACTTCAGCCAGTTTTCTAACTATCTGGAGCTGAATTCCTCCAGGCTCTGCTAACTTAAGTATTCAAACCTATTCTTCCCCTCTTTCCTGAGAGCATGCTGGCTGCAGCTGACCCTCTCAGGAAGAACAGAAGGGATAAAAAAGTCATTTGGCACTTCTGCTTTCTCACTTCCATCTTCTGAGAGCTTTTCCTTTCCACTAAGCAATGGACTAACTCATTCCCTGGCCCAGCTCTTGCTGCAAACACATTCACAGAAACCCCTCTGGCTGCCCTTTTTGTCTTTTGCCAATTGTAGCTCATTTGGACCTTGGCTTCTCATTTTTCTTTGCATGTTCATGATAAAATTATTCTCAATAGTTCAGCCTACTCTCCAATTTTTTTATGTTGCTTTTGAGTTTTCAGGTCGTTAAGGAGCCCGTGATTTAGCTAAAGTAATCTCTTACTCTGTTTCCCATCTGTCCTCTCCATTAAGGGAGTTCTACGTGGGCATTAAATTTGCTTCTCTAAGAAACTTTCAACTCTTCCAAACTTCCTCTTCACTTGGAGCAGCTTGCCAAGACTGCAGCTCTGAGCTGACTGAAATCCACTTCCTTGAAGCCCATTGTCTTCCCCATGCTGCTCTCCCCACTTTTCTTCTTAATAATCAGCAGTCTGGCAATCCAGAAATGTTTTTATTTTAGAAAAGCTATTCTGCCCTGGTAGACTCATTCTCTAAATTTCCCAAGGACTGAATTTCAGTTACAGATCAGTTTGCATCTGTTCTGCCTTGGGCTCTGGAGATGGAACAAGGGTGTACTTCAAGCACTTTAAAGAAATTTTCCCTGCCAAAGTCTCGCAGCCAAACCTGTCCTGCTACAAAGCATCACCAAAGAATGAAGGGGGGGGGATTAAAAGAATTTCAGATTTTCTGGCAGGACAGACACATCCTCCAAAGCCTCTGAATCCCTAGCTCAGTGTCCTTAGGAAAGGCTGCAGAATCCGCCTTGCTGCTGGCACAAGATATAATGAAGGATTTAAGTACAGGTTGTAAAATGCTATGTGCTGTCCTAGATAATTTACACCTTTCCAAATGATGCCTCTCCATTCCTCAAATACAAGAGATCACCCTCGAGGAGGCAGCCCTGACCCCGGTCCTTTCCACATCCTCTCTCCGCACAGGGGATACTTATATCCTGCAGCCCTGCTTTGCTGCACAGTAGCAGTCGACAGGGAAGAGAGACTTAGACAGAGGAGCTCAGAAAGAACAAATATTTTCAGAGCAGCCCCCTAATACTTGGAGTAGGGAAGGAAGACGACAGCATGTACAAGGGAGCCATTGAGAACAGCACTGCTCCTGACATGTGCTTCGGAAGATATCTGTTATCTGGGGGCTGCCAGCTGGCTCCTGTGTGCACAAGATCACACTGCCTTTAACTCTGCCTTTAACTCTGTTTGCTTTGCCCTTCCCACAAAGGCACTCTTTGCCCTGCAGAAAAACCCCATCCTGCTGTCTGCTGAGATTAGCTGGCCCCAAAGAGCTCCCATCACCCCAGGTTGCAGCAGGGTCCCCCTGCCCCCCTCGCCCCCAGGGAGTTGCCAGCACCCTGGCTAAGTCCCTGATGCTCTCCTGAAGAGGCCTAAGGAGAAATGCATTTCAGGTCCTCCAAATCCCCATCACCCCTACCACTGTCACCCTTCACCTCCTGTAACAGCAAAAAAATACATTCTGGGTAAAATCCCCAAACAATCCCCCAACAGATGAACAGAACATGCCCTGCACTAAGAAGGGAACAAACCCTCTACCCAGAGTCTGTGTTAGTCCCACCTTCCCTCCTAACACCAAATCTGTCAACAGTTGACTTCTGCAACTACACACTGAGCATCACTGGGAGGACCAGCACCTCCAGCTCCAATCCCTCAGTGAAGGGGATTCTCCTGCCCCCACTCATCACCAAGAAGAAATCTGCCTTGGCTCTTGCAGAGAATCTGGACACGTCAGACACAGGATTAACAGAGCATAAGTGTGGTGCAAACAATGAGTTATCCACGGCTTGATCCACATTACCAGCTTAATTTCTGGCTGTTTACCCTATTGGCCATACAGCTTCTTCTGTAAATGCTTCAAGCTTCATCTTAGAACAATTCAGGTCCTTGCTCCCATGACAATCCTTGGCCAAATCCTGCTCCTAAGGACATCTGGTCACTGTTGGTATGCCCTCTCACAGAAATTAACACTACAGTGTTCCCTTACAGCAGCTGTATCTCTCCTATTAATTTGCTTTTACCCAACTATTTGCACCGCCATCAAACATCCTAAGCTGTCTGTATCAATATTTGGGTTGCTGGTTTATTTTTCTTTCTAGCTTGTTTCCATTTATGGTGTGCTTCTCCATTTAATATTAAATCGACAGTGACAGATCATCACCCTTTTTCTAAATTCACTAAATGGTTTAATAATATAATTTTGAGAAACAGATTTGTGGCTCGCACGCACACACACACCAAGGCAAAATAAAAATGACAGCACATTTGAACAAGGCAGCAATAAAACAGTGATAGTAATAAAGAATAAAACTGCTATATCAGGTTGCCATGGGAACCAGCATTCAAGGACTCCAGGTAACGTTGTAAAACATGCCACTGAGCATAAAGCAGCTAAGCAGGTTAAGAGGTTATTTATTAGGCTGCGACACGTTGTGCAGTGCCCTCTGGTGAGAGCGCAAGAGAGGCACAAACGGGCTCCAAATGAGGCAGAAGATCCAAGAATTTGTGCCCCAGGAGCATCCCCTGGGAACTGCCAGCTTGGCATGGGCCACAGGTAGGGCTGGGGGCAGAGCCAGGGAGAGGTGACACCGGGACATGCACCCACAGCCACTTCAGTCTCCCTCCCACTGGAGCCAAGAGCACCGCAGCACACAAAGGGAGCCATCGAGGGCTCAGGGAAACATCTCAGTAGGTGGGATCTGCCAACCTCTCAAAGTGTTGCTTTTCCTGCCCAGGGTAATGGGACCAGCTAAGATGAAAGCTGCTGTGATTAAGCCACTAAACCCAATCCTTGGTCACAGTGTGTTTTCTTAAGGACTGAAAGTGTAACTTGTTCCATGCCCAGAAATTTCACTAAAATTAGCAGCAGTTCCCCACTTAGAGGAGTTGCAAAACCAGGCTCAGAGTCCCTGGAGCCCTGGGGCACCTCATGCTGTGTGTCCAGAGAGGAGCACAGAGAAACAACTCAATGAGCTAAGAGCCCATGTGCAAACAACAAAAAAGCAATTCAGTAATTTGATTCAACTCAAGGTAAAACCAGCCTAAGCTGTCCTGTCCTACACAAGGTTCTGTTCTAATACAGAGATACCAATCCAACACGAGATGCTCTTGAGCATCTTGACAAGGAAGAACCTTCCCACAATAGCACAGCCTCACACACAGCAGAGGATGCTGCAAAGCCTTCTGAGTGCAACATCTGCACCCTCACCATGACACTCAGGCTGGTGGGGAGGTGTGTGGCTGATGGCCACGTCTATATCTGCAAACAGCACACACCCAAGCCTCTTCCCAGGTACCATCACTTCACATTAACTATTTACATGGGGGAGCAGAATGGGTTGCTTATGAATATCACAGCACAGGATTTTCTTTTTTCCCCACAGGCCTTCCTGTAGGGAAATCAATAGAAAATCTAGTTAAATGATTTTGAATAAACACTGTTAACATTCTGTATTGATTGGCTCCTCCAAAACTGGATCAGAGCTAACACCATCCTGATCCATCATCCTTCCCATTACACCTAAAATAACGGAAATCCTAACAGAGAGAGGATGATTTTTAAGCCTGCCAAAACCTGCTAAACACAAGGCATGGCTGGATTAGCTTTTTCTATCAGCAAAGCCAGCCTATTTAGCCTAATATTCAACAGGGCTTTCCATGCAGCTTTCCTGTTGGGATGAGGGTCAGTGCATGCCCAGCCTGCCAGCACTACTCTGCCAACAGCCAACTCCAGAACCCACTGCAGCTCGGTGGCTAGCAGCAGATCTGGATTTGTCTTTAAACTGCAGAAATACTGCTGGGAGGTGGAGGGGGGCTGGAACACGAAACCCATCTTGTTTTCCCCTGCACCGTTAAAGCTGTCAATTCAATTCTCCTCCCACTAAGTGGCACCAATGCACCGCAAACCACAACGAAAACATCTGTACAGACAGCTTATAAATAAATATTCCCCTGTCTTCCCGAGCCTGGCCCACAGCGGGGGAAACCAAACCAGTGGGGTCTGGGAAGGGGCGGCGGGGCTGCCTCGGGCTGGCTCTGCCGCCAGCGCTGCCCCAGCACCACGGCCTCAGCCCCCTGCCATGGCTCTCCCCCTCAGGAACACTTGGATTACGTTTTCATAAAGGAAATGCAGCTTCCAGGGACACGAGAGAAAAAGGCAAAGAGGCAATGCTTGTTAATTGTACACCCAGCAGATGCTCTGGCTTTGAGAAGCGGTGCAGGGACAGCAGCAGACACAGACCCACGAAGCTTTGGGCCAAGCCCAGCCCGGACTCCCCACAGCTGAACTGCACATAATCTACACCACAAATCACACCCCGAATGCCAGGCACTGCTGTTTTTCCTCCAGACAGCCCCTTGTGAGACCCTTTTGTTCAGGAGAGCTGTAAGCACTGCCCTGAGCTCCCGGCTGAACCACCCCAGGCTCTGCCTGCCCAACACTTGTGGTACTGGAGAGCAGATATGTGGGGTGGGGACAGCTCTCCTGTAAATCAAATCTGCTGTAAAAAACCCAAATCTATAGCTCAAACTTACTGTAGCTGGGAAAAGGTTGCAAAATAACACACTCCATTTTTGCTAACCATCACCCAAGAGCAGAAGCTAACAGGGAAAAACATCTAGGAACTGTCTTTTCACCAGTGCTCTTGAGAGAAGCGATAATTAGCCAAAAATACCAATACAAATGGCAACAATGAGCAGTTTGGGACATCAGTTTCCCTTGTCACAGCCTGCCATTTGGAAGAGTGATGCTGATGATCCCTGCTAAGTGGGGAAACAAGGCTGTGTGTTGAGCAAAGAGCAAAGGATGTTTTGTTCAAACTGGCAGGTCACCTCTGTATTAACATATGAAAATTAGCAATATGCAATGGCCACAGAGCAATAACTTGCCTTCATCTACAGCAGAGCTGAAGAGACACAATCACCACCTTTTTAACTACAGCAAATCTGAGCAGTTATCCCTGAGGGGAGGAAAATATCCCTAAGGGGCGGAAGAAAGAGTTCATAGGCACCTCCTGAGTTTGTTTGTTTTCAAAACAACACTCACAGATGTAGTACTGACACTAAGCCTCCTGTGCACTGAAACCAAAACAGGGAATAAAAGAATCCCCCCGGTCTTGAAGCATTACAATTATCCTACACTGAGAACCAGGGCATCACGTCCCTGGCCATGGATGGGTAGTTGCTTCTTTATGCTCCCTCCACCTTCCCCCATGCAATATCCAACAACTGATTATTCTGTTGTTTGCAGTAGACTGAAGTAATTAAGCTTAACCCTAGTCCTATGGGAGTCCCAGAGAAGGTTACTGATCCACAGGCATGACATGCTGTTATTTATAGCTGATTAAGTTCTATTTATCTACATTTAAATGTTGCAGGAGATGGGAAGAGATCCCAAAACACATCTGTGTCTTATTAGAAACACCAGCTGTGTGTGGTAGCTTAAAGTTTGCCTTTCTTGAGAGGTTATAAGGAAAAAAAAAACCCAACCCTAAATAATTCAAATTCTTC
Source organism: Lepidothrix coronata (assembly GCF_001604755.1). Lineage (NCBI taxonomy): Eukaryota > Metazoa > Chordata > Aves > Passeriformes > Pipridae > Lepidothrix > Lepidothrix coronata. The sequence goes on from NW_016690231.1 coordinate 1,705,337, forward strand.
ACTGTAGCTAAATAAATTGGTGTGGTTTAGTCATAATCTTCAAGATGTAAGCCTGCCATCCCATGCAACCGACCTGCTTCTGGGGTCAAACTCAAACCCAAAATTAGCCAGGCCACTTTGAAGCTGTTCTGGGCACTGTAATTGCATTTAGTTTTTACTGTAAGACTGTTCATGTCTTAAGAGACATGAGAAAGGTGACCAGCAGGTCACAAACCAGATGTGTAGAGGCCTAACTTCTGAGCCTCTATGCATTTCGTAACAGCACTGTGGTTTCACTAGTTAGTCTTCATATATATGCTCTATTTCCCCCACACACACACACACAGAGGAAGATGAGCAAACTGAGGGGATGCAGTTCTGTCAACACCTGTTCCTTTGGAGAGATGAGGTGCCAGGGCCCACAGGAACAACTGAGCCTGGTATTAAAACCCTTGTGTAACTTCATTACTGCATTTTTGGTGGCAGAGAACAGCAATAAAAATACTTCCATATAGGAGATACAAATAGTTTCTAGAATAGTATAATAATAACAGCTCGAAGTCAGGCTCTAGAGGAAGGGACACCACTGCCCTGTCACTATTAGCACCAAATCACAAGAGGTACTGCAGAGTTTACCCCCTAATTGCCAAAGCAGAAGGTAATGAAGGAAATGGTAAATTGGTATCTCCTGTAAGAAGTCCTGGTCGAAGCATCCAGACAGTAACAGTGGGATAGAGCAGGAATGTCTGGGTCTTGTGGCTGCAGAACTGCAACTCTCTATAAGACACTCCTTAAGAACCAGAAGAATGATCTGTCATCTCCTTCCTTATCCCACTGCTTTGAGTGCAAGCCATGTGAGAGGTGTGAGACCTTCCCTGGCAACTGTTCCAGCCCAGAAGAGCTGGCTGAGTTTCACTTTTAGCATCACCTGAAATGGAGCTGAGATTCAAAATGAAACTTTAAAGGTAAAAAGCAAAACCTCTGGGTTTTGCAAAGAACACTTTGAAATGCCTCCCCACGGCTTTGATACCTCCTTCTCGCACAGGAATCGGTGAGACTGTACCCACAGGAGCTGTGTGAAACTGTGCATCTCGAAGGGAAGGCACCCACAGGGACTACTTTCACCCAAGCCACTGCCTGCAACCTCCTGATGGACGATTACCCAGCTGTCAGTCACCCCACCACAGATCAAAGTGCCAGCAGCCAGCTCACGTTAGGCTTCCTTGGCAATGCTGGCAATGCTCACACACACTCTGACCTGGGTGGCAAAAGCCACCCCACCTTCCCTGGGCAAGTTCTCCTCAAGCTCCCGGCTCTGCCCATGCCCATCCAATGCCGAGGCCAGAGACTCCTTGCTCTGCCCAGCCCCTGCCCACATCCACTGCAGTGATGCAGCTGTGGGCTGATATCAACAGAGCGTTAAACCTCAAATTAGAGCACGGCTGGAGCGAGCCTGGGATGTTTCCAGTTTCCCCCAGGAAGGCAATGCTGCCAGCTCTTTGTTTTGTTGCGAGGCTTGTGATAATTTGGCATCATCCTCTACGTTCTGAAATTTGCTGGAACAAAAGAAATGTTGAGCTTTCATTAAGAGGAAAAAACAGAGTGTACAGTCTCAAGTCATAAACACAGACTTGAAAATACAGCCCATGAATGCCTGAACACAATTAAGAAGACTCTCAATCAGTACTCATTAAGTATCTCGGTTGCTGGGTAGCTTATTTGTTCATTCTTATTATTTGATTAGATTTGGTAACTCAAATAGTTTGGAGTTGTATTTCTGCTGTGGTTCATCTTTTGCTTAATTACTCTTTCACAGGCCTTCTGTACAACCCTAAGAAAATCCAGTGGTCACCCAACAGCTCAGTCCAGTATTTCTAAAAATAGAGTCTGATCTTTTTTTTTCTTCCAACTTTGATTGCCCTACTTTGGGCTAGAGATGATTTCCACTGTGCCTCTCCAAATGTGTCCACTATTGGTACCTAAGTAACACAAAACCCAACAAACTACCATCACATCATAAAACCAACCTCCACAGTCTCAATAACTAATCTGTTCTCAGACAGGAACCAGAACTCAACACAAATTCTGCTCCATTAACAACCTGTCATGCATATGCTCTCATCCACATATAAAGAAAAAAGTGATCTTTTAAAACTGATGTTTTGAGATATAACTAATATACAGAGCTATAATCACTTAAATTTCTCTTACTGGTGCTTTTAGATGACATCTTTCAGCAGTTGCAAGCATACATGGGCGTACATTCAGTGAGTCAACTGCCAAAAAGGTTCCTCCCATATTACAGGAAAAATACAAAACATTTCAGTTTAAAAACAAAGGAAAAACAACAAAAAACCAAAACCAACGATGAAGCAAAGTCTGGTTATTCCAGAGTACAGTTTCCCCCTGGTACTTTGTGTTGCAATTATTTACATATCCCCAGATAGTCAAACTCATGTGGTCCAAAGTTTTGTTGTGGACTTTGTGGAACACGCTGTGCCTGAGCCAACTGGAGCAGCCTCAGTGTGTTATCAGCTGCCCCATGGAACAGGGGATACACTGCATTTGCTGCCAAAGGGAGAACAACCAAAACCCACCGAGCTACACAAACCACAACAGAATGCAAAGACAAATTCAAGCCCACTAGAAGAAACAGGTTTGAAGAAACCCACCACACTGGTTTCCGTCACCGTTTCTCCCATTCATGACATGCAGACATGGGATGAGTTCAGCCAGAGGCTTGTTACCAGCCTCTATTAAAAAAAATCCTTATAAGATCACAACCCCAAAAAGATAACACAGTGGAAAATAGTAAAAAGCAACACAAATGTACTGCCACGAACACCAGGCTGGTATTTTACATCCCCAATAAATGAACTGCTGTAAACCAATGGATTACTACAGGAACTTTTGGGAGGTACCAGGAGAAAGCTCCCAAGTGTGCTGAACGACCCAGCCTTCTGTATCCTCATGGATTCTGCAGCTGTGTACAGCTCAGATGGCAAGAGGTGCAGCAGTACCTGGCTGATGTTCTTCCCTCAGCATTCACCTCCACTCCTCAGCAGGTCCCTCCTCCAGCACATGCACTGCTTCCAAAGAGCGCTCAAAATAACGAGCATCTAAAACAAGAGCTTAAAGCACTTAAACAAAAACACGAAACAAAAGGAGAGAAGGGGGGCGGAGTGGGGGAAAAAAAAGAAAAAAAAGTAGTGGAATAAATCCAACCGCAGCTCTCACAGCTCAGAGCCCCCAGCAAGTGCCAGCGGTTTCAAAAGAACTGTAATCTCTAAACTGTTATCAAGGTTTTATCGCACTCCAGTTCTTATCTAAACCAAACAATCACTAGAACAGCAGCTGATAAGGCATCCTGACAAGGTAATTTCAGCAATTTAAATCCACTGCTACAGCCGTCATACACCGAGAATATTTTTAACACCCTTTCCAGTTTAACCTCTAATCTCTCTTCCTCTGTTCTTTCCAAACACGGGCCGATTTTTCTCCCTGGCAGGCAGGCAACACTTCCTGCCATCGCCGGTGTCACGGGCAGGTGCCCTTTGAGCTCTGCCTTTGGCTGCACAGCCCGTCCACCACTGCAGGCTTGCTTCATCAAAAGGATCATTATTTCCCCCCTGAATTCAAGTGGCCATTTTGCCCGGGCTTGACAAAGGTCCATCGTTCAAAGCAGTGGCTCCATCTGTCACAAGCTGCTGTGTGGGAGAGGAGGGAACTCAGAGGCAGCAAACCCCAGGCAGGATCAGCCCCAGCCCTGGTGTAACACAACAGAAATCCATTCTCTGTAGCCCTGGGGGATTTTCACCTAGAACATCTCACCCACATGTCACAAGGCAGGATTAGCTCAGTGTCTCATCTTCCAGAATCATTCGCTGGCCAGAAAATCCAGCATCTTTTTCTATGTTTTTTCTTGCAACAGGCTTTTTACAGCAGGCCAGGCTTTGATTTATGGGACATCTGAAAACACTTATTCATGCTAAATGTAGCTGGCAAGTGACACACAAAACCAAACCAAAACCAGCCACCTCAAGTGGACAGAAGCATCAGGCCATCTGATGCAATTTCCTCTGGACACCAGACACCGCCTTGACACAATTCCTAATTATTTCTCTCCTTATGCTGGAGCAGAAAACTGACTATTAAACTGCTAAGACATTCCTATGTCTCCAAAGCCGAGCAGCAACTTTCCTGTATCACATAACATTTATGTACACAGGACAGGGCAGAGCAGCTTTAGAAGCAAAGGAGTGATCCCCATGGATTTCCACAGCTCCTGTGAGGCCTGGGAGCCAAGCACAGCTCTTGTGCAACCGCCCCGGGCACACCCAGCACCTGCAAGTGCATCAGAAAGGGCAGCCAGAGCCCTCAGCCCTGCTCAATTCCCTCAGGTTGAACTTTCCAAAGCAGGAAAGGGAATTCAAGATTTCTTGGCATATGCACACAAGGGGGGGGAAAGAAACCACCAAAAAACCCAACCAGATACTGCAAAACCCAAGAAATCCCTTCACTAAAGATGGAAAATTCCTTTACACCCTATTTCAAAATCTTTCTTCAATCAAAAGTTCATGAATCAAGAGACAAAACAAATGCAAACTCCCATTTTCCTCTATAAATCAGTGTCTGACATGAGAAATGCAAACTAATTTGTTTAAATTACAAGACTTAAATGTGGTTATAGAAATTAATAGAGTGTCTTCGGATTTTAATCAGAAAAAATATATCCTGACTTTCAGAAAAATTACCCAGCACAAGTAGGAACAGAACTATAAATACACCATGGTAGCCTCTGCTCGCCCAAAGAGAGATGAGTTATTTCCCTTAAGAGTCTGAAGACTAATAATTTTTTTATCCCTGAATACCTCCTGTTGGAACAGCACCGGGTCTCTGGCACCATGGAAACCTACCAGTTGTTAACTGATTTACTGGGTATGAAAATCTTGATGTGTATGAATATTGCTCTAAAGGAGGTGACATCAAGATCCAGACAGCATGAGTGTGTAACATGAAGGAAGAAAGCAACCACCTAGTTCTAAAAGGCATGCAGTTTGAATTAAAATATGCATTATCTCTGTGTATTAAAATATGCATTAGCTTTGTGTTTCTCCTTCCTGGCTTTTTTGAGAGGTTATTTGGGTTGGATGTTGTATTCAAAGGGCTTTCTATTATACAATGTTTGCACGGATTGTGCATTACCCTGGGTGCAACTGCTCTGCTCCAAGAACAAATGGACATTACAGTTCCTTCAACCAACAGGAGGGCACAGCAGACTCACCTGTGAAAGCACAGTTATGATCCATCCACTCAGCATTTAGAATATCCAATCCAACCCACCATAAACTGTCACTTCAGGCATTTATGGCAGACAGTAAACACATGCTTATCAGAGAACAACTGCACCCTGTGAGCTCAGCCAATGGAGCAGTATTTCTTATCAAATCAATGGCTTATCAGGGACCTTAACAAAAATAAAGGTTACACCATATGGTCTCCTCCTTTTTACCTCTGCTCCATCAAGATGTACAACTTCAATTAAAGCCACGTTGCTCAGGCTTTGTAAGATTTGCTTCCTCCTTGTCTGCCCTTGAAAGCAAAAGCCTACCTTTGGAGCAAGGCACATGGGAATGATCCCAATCAGAAGTTGTGCTGAGCTGGACAAACAATGCATTGCCCCAGCTTTTGCCATCAGGGGCCCCCCCCAGAGGTGCCACTGCCCTGCACAGATCAATGCCCAGCGTGGCAGCGGGTACTGCCCGTCCCTGCCCCAGCTCTGCAGCCACAACACCGAGGTCGAGAGGCACCAGGAGTGAGGCAGCACCTCTGCCAGGGGCTGGCAGGGATGTCTGCACAGCCACTGGAGTCACGTGGAGACCACTGCTGCTGCTGCTGCTGCTGCTTTGGTTATCCCAATTAACAGATGAAAACAAACACGGCGTAACAAAACAGAACACAACTGGCATTCCCTTATGCCTGCCTCTCATCAGGAGCTGTCTAAAAATGTTAGGTCTAGATCTACCTCATCTGATGTAAATTAACCTGAAAAATGGAATTACCCTGTAAAGTGGCCTGTTCTTTTCCTTTACTTTTTACAAGATCTAAGAATAAAACATTTGGGGTCTATAATCTGTTCCTGACAACACTTGATTTTGCTGACTTGTACAGTGTGGAACAAGAGACATTCATTTGTACTCGAGACAGATTTTAATCAGTATTATTCAAATTGCTGCAATGATATTCACAAGGTTTTGAGAGCATCAAACTCACTTCTCTCTGTGCCATCACCAAAAGCAATCAGCACAATATTTTTCTTACAAGCTGAAAAGACATCTTCCCACGATTCTGCTGCCATGTTGCCAACACACACCCTTCTCCAGGGCTTTGCTAAGCCCAAAATGCAATTTGGCCACTGCTGCTCACAATTCTCACAGCCTACCACAGATGGCAATGACTCCAAATTGCAGCAGACTATGAATCTATATGTGTGATATTCCTTTCAGATAAGGAGCCTTTCCCAGCTCACTTTATTACACTGAATTGAGGTAAACTGCTGAGAGCCACGAGGTGAAGCTCTTTTGGTTCATTTCCTCCTTGTAAACAAGGCCCAAAAATCTGGGGGCTGCTGAAAACACTGCATGGGATAACAGCTCTGCCCTGAGGAGCATCCTGCCACCTCAGCTTCCTGGTACCACACCTCCTTCCCGTGCTGCAGCCTGAGCTCCTCCTTGCATGACTAGGAATACCCTCCATTTAGAAGAGCTTTCCTTTAGATTAGCTGTTAGCTGGTTTGGTTGTGTGTTTGGGGTTTTTTTTTTCATTAAAATCTTTAAAAATTGCTGCTCATCTATTTTTTTCAATACTACTGACAACTTCTTTGCCAAGAAAAAAAAATTACAGCACGTACAATTTATTATTTTTTTAAGCATGGTTGCCATTGTCATATTGTTCATAAATCTGTCCTGTCTTGTCAGATTACCTGTGTGTGCTGTTCTTACCAAGCCAGGTTAAATTTAGTCCTAATGTAACGCACTTACTACTCAGAGAACTCATAAACACAAACCCTCCTTGATAAGCAAGCAATAAAAACCTGTTCTTTATTGCCACCAAGGTAATTCATACTTTAATATATCTATTATTTCAGTACTAAGATTATTTTGCTGCAGCAAATTGAATTCGTCATGAAGGAAATAAAAGAAAATGCATGAGAAATGCTGAAACAAAATTCAGATTCTGTGAGAGACTAGAGAACAAAAAATTTCAGAGAAACTGAAGTTAGTACTGATATTACAAGGGAGGATAACTTACAATAACATTATTTCTCATAGTGTTGCTGGGATAATTTGAAGAATGTCAAGACTAAGCATTTCTATACAGCACTTCATCTGAGACTATCAGAGAACAGGCATTAAACAGTTCACTTCACTGCTGCCTCAAGGACAGGATTCCCAGCTTCCAGCAAACCAACCTGCCGTAGGCAAAATGCTGCAAGAGGTCTTATTTCTGACTCATGCTTTCTCACTGTTGCAAAAGCCTTCCTTTTCCACAGCCTAGATCTGATTTGCAAATTATTATTCTTTTCCTGGTGCGCAAAAAAAATTGGGAGTGGGTTGAAAGATCACGGGCAGTCCTGAGAATTCACTCAATTTGTGCAAAGATTTAGAAGGCAAGTTAACCATCTGCTGCATGTTAGAACAGCTGAGACTCAGAACTCTTGTTCCCGTTTGTGATCTTAACTCCACAGGCTCCAGAAATGTTTTCATTAACACCAATTTTTTGTATTGAGAGGATCAGACACCACACTCATCATCCCAAACCCCCGCTCGATGCTTTGTACCACACAACAATTTTTGATCAATACCAATGTGATTCACAAATTGAGAGCGGATTTGGAAGTATGGTTTCTATTTCATTCCTTTGGAGTAAAACCTTAATTACAGAGAGGCTAAAATTTTCTCCCCCCCCCCCCCCTGAAGGGGGATGGCAACTGGTTCATTTCTATTCACCAGGCAATGTCACAGAACCGGTATTTCAGTAAGGAAGTTTTATTACACTTGAATGTGAGACTGGAATCAAGCAGCTCAACACGAGCTACAGCCAACACAACCCAAACTCTTCCCACTCCAGGCAGGCCCTGCAGTGTGAGGTGAGTTGCTCCCCAGTCCACAGCAGACAGATGTGCTGTGTCCACACCCTCTCCCACCACCACACTGCCAAGGGCTGCACCAGGAGCTCAGGCAGAGAACAGCCCCCCGAGAGCCCCAAGCACAGGGAGAGGGAGGAACAGCTTCCACAGGGGAATTCGGAAAGACTGCAAAGGAAACTAAAGCAGTATCTGCTTCAATTTGAGGAGGAACATTTCCCCAGGCATTAAAAACATGAGATATAACACTTGTCTGGTGCTCAGTAATGGGCAGGACACCTGGGAAGGAAGAACAGGGCTGATGTTTGCACTCAGCAGATGCCAGATGAGAAAGATGGACTTAACCAATGTTGTTAAAAATGAAGGATCCTTTTTCTATGCATATTACTACAGTGCAGAATGTCCCATTGGAGCATGAGGCTGTTGTCATTGAGCACTTCAAGCTTCTCCTTCAGGTGGAGATCTGCTGTGTGCAAACACCTGGCTCTAAGCAATTAAAGGAATTTGCAGTGTATTTTCATGTTCCAGCAGGTAACTGGAGTGTTTCTCAGTAACAGCACAGCATTGTATACAACAACTACCCCACCAAAACCAAAATAAGTTGGAAAATAAAAATAATAAATAAATAAATAAACAAACATATCAATCAAAGTACTTCTACCTTCCAGCACCCCACCAAACTAAAACCAAGCAGTCAGAACATGCTGGCTGCACCCACACAACAGAGCAACTGAAGAGGAAGGCAGGACCAGACCCATTTCCCTCCTACCTCCTGCCTTCAGCTACAGGCAGCCACAACTCCCCAGCTCTGTCTTCCCTGCCTGCCACAGGAAGCCCATCTTGCACAGGCACAGTCTGGCTGAAGTTCCCACAGCATCAGTCTGGGATTATTTGGGCTGACACAACCCTGCACGGGCCACCACAGCCAGTGGAAGTTTGTACTTGACTACGATGAGAACAAGAAAAGGTGAAACTCGAGAAGATGAACAACGAAAGAAAAACATAAAATCAAAGAAGTGAAATCTACAGTATAGGACAGCTAGAGAGGCAGGTTAATTATTAACATTATTAACACTGAGGACATCCCCTAAATCTTTAAAAAATGTTTAACTAGCAGAGCCACAGTAAGGAAAGCATGTGGTCAAGGCATCTTTCCATTTTGCAGAGATGAGGAATGAGCCCCTAAAGACATCGTGAAAGGCACAGCAACCTGAATAAAATGTGTCTGCCTTCTAATCCTGGCTGTTAGATTTAAAGTTCTCTGCTCTGGTTTATTCTCTTCTAAACCTTGATCAGGGAAGTAGAAATCAGTATCTTAAGTAGCAACATTCTTATTTGTTAACTGAAATCACTTGCTATGAGGGACAAAAAAAAAACAAACCCAAAGCCCTGACCTTTGACATTTTTGAAAGCTCAATAAATGACAATAGGAAGCAAAATTGTATCGTGCACCAATAAACTATATATTATTTTATGATATGAGAGGTTACTTAATCTAAAACTATAACTATTAAGGAGAGTGATAAGAGATAAGGAAGGTAAAGACTCAGGGACTTTTCAGTTTCATATCTTATCACTTCTGGTATAATATTAACCAGCTTGATTCTCAATATCCCAGTCACTTTGTGATCTTTCCACAGTTGGAAACAATTACCAAATGTGAAGTATCCAGAACTTTGTTCAGTTGTGCCACTAAAACAATACAATCTTGTTTTCAAGCCACAGTAGCACCAATGCAGGGAGATGTAAATCCTGCAGATTTTTTTTTCCTTAAACCTGTGTAAACTTTATTTTGATTTTACTCTGAAAAGGACAGTATGAACATTTACTCTCCAGCCAACGTACTTTTTAATCCACTTTGCAAAGATTAGTAAACTGCTCTCTAACATATTGCTTTGACACCTCTCTAACCAGTTAGGTGATGTTTTCTGGCAGGCACTGATTTATGTTACAAGCCTACAAGAACAGTCCCATTAATAAAGCTGATTGTGTCTCTCACCACAGAAATTATTTAATGACGGAGGTACTGTCATGCACATTCACCTGTACCCAAAGGAAATCAATTTACCAGCTAAACCACCCACCTGCTGTTAAATCTTTTATTTAGCTTGCATCGCTATTGATTTTAATTGAAGAAGTCACGACTTGTCATAGCTTGTACTGCCTGAGAACTAAAAACTCTTTAATGTGCTGTTAAAATTGCAGGTGGTTTTGTCCACAGCAAAAGAGTATTGCTCAACTAAATCCCCATATCACAAACCTGCAATCACACACTGCAGCTATGATTGTTTTAGCTCTTGTAAACCCTTGCTGCTGGATAAGGCAGCTCTGAGCAGGATACTGGGGCTTGCTGGTTGGAGAGAGAGATACGTATCATTTTATTCAATATAATTTATCCTCTTCTCCTCTAAATCCTCTATCCTGCCAGGACTTATTCATATCAATAATCTCTCAACTTCAGGAGGTTAATGAGTATAAAATATTGGCGTGTACTGCAGCGTCAGGGACATAATTTCACATATACTTCAACACGACACAAACCTACACAGAGGCCAGAAATGTGGAACCTTCCCCAGGTCACTGCTGCTCCTGCACCTCAGCAAAAGTGATGGTGCACATCAGGAAACCAGCGAGGCTGAAAAACTCCCAGTATATGGAAGACAAGTACAAACCAAAAACCAAACCACCAATAAAAACCACAGTCGGACTCTGATCCTAACCCAGAGTTGTCCTGCCACGAGGGAGCAGTGGGCATTAGGAAGAAAGCCAGCTGGAAAGAGGCAGAAGTGCTGCTTTGAGCAGTGCCAGCTCAGTGCCTGTATAAAACCTTGCTCCAGAAGTATCTGCAGTAAGTGCCCCCCATGCAGCATTACAGAGCAAACTCTTCCTGGAGGTGGCTGTCAGGTGGCTATTTCTGGCCAACGAAACGAGAATGTTTCTCTGGTGACAAGAAACCTATGCTAAAGAAAAAGGCCAGACAAATAAAATACAATTCCAGCCCAGAGCTGTCCCCGGCCATTTCTCGTCTGGCAGTGACTTGGCTGCTCCTCACCCTCGCTGCCCAAAACGAGGTGTTTCAACACATGCTTACGTTGCAAACAACATCCAAAAGCTTTTCCTTTTGTTGCGACACTGACCCAAAACAAACTTTGAAATCTCAGAAGCTGCAAAAAACCAGATTTGTGGTTCCCCCCAGCCAGCTTTAATCCTCACCCCGGAGGAGGCTGAAGGCAGAGCCACAGACACTTCCCGCTCAGGGCTGCAGGAGCTGTGCCTCAAACAGTTCCCTCACACTGTGCCACTAAGAGCCTCTAACACAGGCAGATGGGTGAGGCCTCCAACACTTGATATTTTTCAAGGGAAAATAATATCCTGTTTTTCCCCACTGGAGGGTAAATGGGGAAAAACAAGCTGGGAAGGCAGTTTGCAGCCACCGTTACACGCACAGAGGCACAAACACTTCCCACCCACAGAGCTCACCCCTCAACCCAGGTCCTGAGCAATTCCCCCATTTATCTGCTTCAAGTAGTTACCCTGCCTTTTATTACACAGGGAGGGTAATACCTCATCAGATTGAGAATAGATATTTTATTAAAAACATTTTTAATGCAGCTGCAGAGCAGGTAGAGAGGGATGAGAATCGACCTGCTCAAAATACTGCTGCCCCCCCAGCTGACTCCCTGCTACCTTTAGCTCTGCATGGTAATAACCATCACACCTATTTCTCTCTCTCTCCCTCTTGGTATAAATACGAACTTAAACCCAAAAGCCCAATCAGATTTGAGCTGCTGTTATAAAACTTTTCATTTGACACACATGCCTCGTCGAAGACGGGCTTTTCTTCTTGACAACAAACCTACGAGCTCTGTGTGGGAAATTACAGAACCACCCCACCTTTGATCAGCCAGGTAACATCAGAAGAAACAATTCTCTGTCAGGCATTTCACTGAGCTACCACCAGGATCCTCTCCCTGGAATTCCCAGGAGAGCAGGGAGGCAGTAACCCTGAAAAGCTGTGTCAGCTCGGAACACTGAACGCTCTCTGACAACCCCTGCCTGGAGCAAGTGGCTGTAAATAAGAGGGTAGGAGACATTCTTCGGCTCAGAAAGAAACAAGGGGAAAACAGGGCTGGAAGTGTCCCTAGGCTTTCTAAAATGTAAAAAAAAATAAAAATTAAAAAAAAAGACTCCAGCTCTAAAGAACTGAAGGATGGAAATCTCCCAGCATCCTGCAGCAGCAGCCAGATGGTGTTTCTTCACTTCTCGAGGCCCACAAGAGCCATCTGAGCTAGAGGGCAAAGACAAACATGCTGCTGTAATCACACAACTTACCAGCACCTGGCAGATAATAAATGCTACCACTTAACAAACCTACAGAATAAGCTGCACTGGGCTCAAGGGCCTCAGCTAAAGGTAGTTCAAGGGTGCCAGCCTGTAACAGGAGCTCAGGATATCACTCTTCTATATTCCTTCCCTTGGATGAGGAAACAATTCAGAGGCAAAAGTCCTCAAAAAAACCCACCAAAGTTAAGGATTCAGTCAGGAATCTTCTGCTTAAAAATGTAACCAATTCAGGACAGGAAATAAATATTTACCCTTCCTGTAATGCCCCTAGTTCTGTTTTTTGAGCCCGCATGGCCTGAATGCTACCCAGTACCAAAGCACACACGATGTCCTTTCATCCCTCAGTACAACCCAAGGTAACCAGGAAAAATAAAAATGCAAGCAGAGAAGGGAAAGACTGGGAATTAAGGGTCACATAAGAGCAAGCTGGACTAGCAGGAGACAGCAATAAGAACATAATCCAAAATAAGCAACAGAGAGAGAACAGAAAGTTTCCTTCTCCTCTTCTGTCCCTTCCATCCCATGTATTTCTTGTTACCACCTCCCACTGCACGTGACTTACTGAAATCTGGTTACCTTGTCCTCTGACTTTGATTATGGGAACCCTTCCCTCTTTCTCTGTTTCTGCAGCAAAGGCAAAGCCTGTACTAGAGGTGACCAACCCCACTGTGGTACAGGATACCACTGCATCCAGGGGTTTCAGAGAAACTGGCCCTGCTCTTGCACAGATGCTCCAGGATGCTGCAGTTGTATTTACACACAGAAGAACTCAGCAGGAGATGTGAAGGTGTGAACTTTCCTAAATACACCAGTGTGCCTCTGCACTGACCCAGCAGCAGCTCCTCTAAGGGTCAGACTTCAGCTTCATTCTCTCTGCTGAATGAATCACTGGTTTCTCAGTCAGCACTGCCAAAAGCAAACTGGAGCCAAGGAGTGCAGATGCTGGCACTCTGGGAGCTGGACCAGCTCCACCATCTCGTTTTGTACAGTCACTGCACAGCTGTCAGACAGAACAGTTATGGTCATTACCAAGCAGGGAGAAGAATGGAGCCAGATACCCACACAGAAACGTCTGTATTTTATAATCAACTTGGAGCCATATGCTGGGATTTACTCCACAAAAGCATTCAGAGATACCCTAGCGTGGAAACATAAATCAGCAAACTTAAAATACTTCTTTGAGACTCATTTTTCATACATGTTATTTACTTACACAGGAACATACCCAGCAAAATGATGCTGAAACTTCCCCTAACTCTGTTCCCAACAGCAAAGTAAGTAACTTGAAGCAGGGAGGAACTGATCCACAGCTGATCTAGAAAGTTACTAATTCACTGATCTCTAGTTCAACCTCTCCAAAGCCAAGATTAAAACCAGCTCTGCCCCTGAGGCAGAGGGGTTCTTGGCCATGCACTGGGATGCTGGGAGCAGGACTGGGGACACAGCCCATGTTCCATTAAAATGTGGGTTCCTGGCATTAAAACATCAGAGTACAAGCACTTGACGTTGCCAGTTTACCTCCATCCACCAGTTGTGCAGAATCCAGGGAACACACAGGACAGTTGGAAGGCTTTTTACTTTTTGATTCATCCCGACATTAGGAAATCCACAGCATCCCCTCAGTGTCCCTCACCTGTGCAGCACATTTGCTTTTATGGCAGAAATCATTTCCCTGGTTAGATGCTGCTTGAAATAGCCCTGTATTTTATGCTCCTAATTCAGAGCTGCATTTCCTCTGGGTTTCTACGTGCTCACAACTGGCAACAAGTATTGATTACTGCAAACATTCTCCTTTCCTTTACCACTGCTTAAACAAATATAGAAAAATCCTAGACACCATTCCTCAAAAAAGAAGGTTTTTTTTCCTTCCCTCCCTGTTTTCAAGGCCCACAGCTGAGCATGGGCACAGCCTCACCTCGGCTCAGGCACGGCTGCAATTGAGCTTTACTTAAAAACAAACAACCAGCAAGGAAAAACCCACTTTGGAAGGACAGAAGATTACAGGTAAAGAGCAATGTGCTTATTTATTTAAGTCCAACACAAATACAGCAGAAGCTTATGGACAAGACAGCTGAGACAAAACGACTCTGCACACATTTGAAAAACCTTATGAACTCTCTTCCTTTCTATGCAATCAGCCTAATTACACTTGTGCAGAAGTCTAATTACACCTCTGCATTAGCTACCAGTGAAGTGTTTCTTGGGTTATTTCTGAGGAGCCTACAATTAAATGAGCCTCATCCATTAACTGACACTTTGTGTGTGTAGTCTCACTGCTCCAATTATGTACCTTGAATCAGCCCCTGAAAATCCTCCTTGCTGCCAAAGATATCCTGGTGAAAAATGAAGGACACTGGAGGTGGCTTGAAAAATACTGCCAACATTAAAAACAAATGCTGTTATGCAAAGCCCTGCATTTTATTTAAATTTGTGCTGCTTGAGATGCAAACAAGATTCATTTCGCTACACGGTTGTGCTATCCATTTATTAACTATTCTGCATGAAATCCATTTCTAAATGATTTCACTAAAGTTCATAAGCCATTTTAAAACTCAGAAACTGATGAAAAAGGAAATGATCCTGCAGTTACAAACCTTGAACTAGAAGCCTGATGGAAACAATTTTATTTCTTAATTTAAACAGCATGTGAAATTGGATTCAATCCCAAAATCATTACATGCTCTTTTTAATTAAAACTTATGAAGGTTATAGCAAGTGGTTATACTTTCAGAAGGAAGGAGCTGATTTTACTGCTGTTGTAGCCTATGACTAACATTTGGCAAGAGCCAACAAATGAGGCAAATAGAACAAGGTTTCCACATTTTTACTTTGGCGATACAAGCTTTGATACCCAAACCCTGGTATTAACAAGCACTGTGACTTCAGCTGGTGACAGCTCAGCTTTCTCCTCTATTTTCTAGGCATCAGTAGTTCATGTAAACAAGAAAAAAAACCCCTGCAATAGGCTGCAATTTGCTCAGTGTCACCAGCTCCCAACCCCTTAGGGGGGTTCTGATACACCACCTATAAATAACACTGACATTAACAGGTTTTCCAGGGTGAGGTATTTTTTATACATTTATTTATCAACCTCTCCCACTCTATTCAAGCAGGTTCCTGAGCAAAACAAAGCACAAATGTTCTCACACACTCAGATGCCCAGATCTGAGTTTAGAAGGAACAAATGATTCTCCAGGCTCTTCCCAGAGGGGGTAAGAGGGGAGAGCTCTGTTCCTCCCAGGGCTCAATAGGGCACTTGAACCACCACTTGTGGTAGAAGAGACACGTTTGTGCCTTGCCTAGGTAAGCAAGAGAGCTGCACTGTGTCTTTGTGTGCCCTGTAAATCCAAAAGGATGACTCCAAAGTTAGCTCAGAGCACCATGCACTGCTCACACAGTGCTGCCATCCCAAAGGTTTGTCCTCCTCTGCATCCTTCCTGGCCATTCAAGGCCAGCACCAGCCTGTCCACAAGCAGAGCATTGTTTTCAGCTGAAGACCCACATTGTATGCCCTTAACCACGGTGGTTTTGGAACATATTCTGCTCCTCTGTGCTCTCTCTTTCCTTTCCACACAGGTGAGCCCTTGCCCAGCACTGCTTTGGGCAGTGTGTGGCCACCTCAGTGCCATTTACCTGCCCTGGCACTGCAGGGCTGCTGCACAGCTCCCTGTGACCTCCCTGCTCCGAGCTGAGCATCCCTCAGTGCCTCCAACACTCAACATTTCCAACCACACCAAACCCCAACAGCTTCTTTCCACTTTCAACACCTCCTCAGTGTCCCCATAACCCCCTCAGCTCTCACACTCAGGCAGGGCCCTGTCTGCCAGCGTGGACTCGTTCATGTTTTAAAAACCCAAATCACACCATCACCCAGGGCAAGTGTTGGAAAAGATCCCCAGTCAGAACATGGTGCAGTTATTCCACGTTATCTCCCTTTCTGTGCTGCACTTAGAGAGCAGGAGGATGCCACAGTGCTAATCCCCTCTCTGAAAGAAGTTAATGACAAGTGAACCAGCACATTCCTGTGCTGCTCACTGAGCTGCAGCTGAGGGCAGCGCTGCTCTGGGCAGCTCAGGAGGAAACATCCATCAGCCAAAAAGCAACAGAAGACTCAGCCTTGCACCCTTTTTTAAGCAAGTCTTCTATTCTGTATGCAAATCAAATCCAACTGAAGATATCACTACGACGTTAATGAAACCCTAAGTGCTGAAAAAATCAGCGTCCAGGGAGCGTAAATGCGCATTTTGAAACCACAGTTTGCTGTTACAGAAAACATCTCATGACTGCCACGGTCACCTTCACCCACCAGGCTCTGCACAGCACAGAAACGTTTGCCAGCTGCAGAATTACTGAACAGGCATGTTCTCATCGCTCTGTTAGAAAACGAAGTTCTACTTGTTTGGGTCAATAAGACAGCTGCTTAAAACCGTATCATGCCTCCAGAAATAGAGATTCTTTCAAGACCTGGTTTCTTGAAGTATCTCCTGATTCATCTATGAATGAGCAGCTGGCTGTAGACCAAAGCCAGCACTGCCAGTTCCCTTTTGCAGGATGCTCCATTTTGTATCTGGATCTGCAGGGAGTAGATTTAAAGATGATCCTGATCTTACATCAGCACTTCACTTTATACACCATCAGTAGTCCCACTGAAATTACTGCTTGGAAGTTAAACTGTAGAGTAACTTCTGCAAGAATTCAATGCTCAACAAAAAGCTTCACTGGTCAGGATTGCTGGGACACTGCCAGAAACAGAGGGACTTTCCTTAAACTCTTGGTTTGACTTAACATGCACTGAAGGCTCCACTCCTGTCAACTCTGAAGGGTGTAGGGTCATGCACCCGCCTCAAAATGCAAAAAGTGGGCCTCTCAAGAGACACTTATAGCTACCTTCCACCTTAGATATGCTGAATGACTGTATTTGAAACTTTCAGGGTGAATGTAATGGATAAATCAAATCCCAGAAGTGATCTTTGTGTAACCTTGGACCTCTGTGATATAATATGAAGATTATTATACAATCCAAGTCAGGGAGCTGATTAGAGTGAAATATAGACGACAGTTGTTTGCAAACTAATTCAGCTTTTGTAGTTGAGGCTTTCCAGCTACTAAATATGTGACAATAATGCTTCTTCTACAGCCAGTTTTGCACCCTCCTATGCTTCATACCCTGCTTTCTTTATAAAATGTCCTAAGCTGTGCTCTTCCACCTCACTAATGGTGCAGCCTACCTTGCAAACCCCCCCCGGAGAACAAGGATCAGCATTTTAGTAGTTTCTTCATTCTAATGCAGCACAAAATGATCCAAAACAAACACCAGCACATTTGCCTTTCAGCGTGACAGCAGCGATCTCAACAGCAGCCCTGTTGAGCATGAACAACTAGGTTTGTTTTCAGGTTTGGACAAGTACTGTAAAACACCTCTGCAAAATCATGACTTTACAGGAACTTTGCTTTTAGGACAAAATCTCCATAAAACGTGCAACCTGGGTACAAATGGCAAGTGGGAACACGCAGGACTCTTCCCTCTCTTCCCTGCTTGACCTCATTATCTGCTCAGAGGCCACTTAGCAGCTCAGCCTAACCACTGAAACCTCACAAATTAATAACACTTACAAGAGTGCATGAACCATAAGTCACCTGGGGCAACCTTCCAACGAAAAGGAGCTGCCACAAAGTCTCACAGCGGGGCCTGAAATGAGGTTATTCTAACAGCAAGGAAAAAAACCTCTCTCAGAAATCTTTTCCCAATTCTTACCGGCACCAATTTAAAACAAAGTTATTCGCGTTAAAATTAAGGGAGAAAACAAGTCTGGTTTAGCATACTAATAGGTTTCTTGAGCTCAGGTTTCTGTTCAGTAATCAGCAGCTTTAGAAGGGTTTAAGCATCTTGTTTTAACACTGCCCTGACAGCGAGGATCCTGCCCCAGCCGCTGCTTAAGCACTTCACCAGTGTGCTGTAGGTCCAAGGCAGCAGTTTTCCCCTCTGGAGAGCAAAGCTCTGCAAATCTCAACGCTGCTAATCCTTGAATGTTTGCAAATACCAGTCCAACCAGCAGGAAAACAAATCCCCAGCTGGACTGGTTCTCACCAGCACTTCACATTCAACAGTAAACAAGGCTCCAGAGCCAGGCAAGGGCAGGAGCAGAGGATGCTCATCCACATAGATATCAATGGATAAAATGTTAGCCCAGAAACACCTGGCTCAGGTTACGCTTACAAATCAACTCAAGATAAGTTCCTTAAGTGGTTTCACAGTCAAACATGCTTAAACTTAATGTTATATTTGCTGCTTTCTTCATTTCTCTTTCCAGGATTCATCGGGTAAATGTTCCCCGTCCCCCAGACCATGAGCTTCCTGCACACATGACAACTCCAGGGCACTCCATCAGACTCCTGTTCCACTGACACTGGATGACAGGGCTTCATCCACAGTAGTTGGTGACACACTCTGATGTTCATCAGACCCTTCGTTTCTCAAAGGGCTTGAGAAAGGAGAACCCAGGGAGCAGAGCGGGGAGCAGTGGGGATGAGCTCAGGGCAATGAGCAGCCACGAGGGAGAGAGAGGGTCAGGAGTGCAGAGACAGAGCTGCGTGTCTGCACAGAGCAGTGCAGCTTAGCAGGAGGAGACCTACAGTGCATTACGCAAAACTTCTCGTTCTGCTCATTTTTGAATGTCCAAACCAAAAAGATCATCACAGCCTTTAGGATGCTACCTCGCTATCTCAAAGCAATCAAAAATCTCCATCTTCCTTCTCTCTGCCTCCCCATCTTCCTGTTTTGCTGCAGACCAGTGGACATGTGCTGGGGTGAAAACTCCTGAGGAGTGGGAAATTGCTGCTATTTGGAATGCTCTGTCACAAGCAAAACCTGTTATTTCACCATAAGAGGAAATTCCTAAAATTCAACTTCCTGTTAAAGTTTATTTTTAATGACCAAACGCTATCAAACATCATGTACATGGTATGATTTCTTATTAGGAAAAAAACCCTTTGAAAATACTCATGATCAAAATAATGAAGGTTGCTGCATGAATTTTTATTTTCCTTTTTAAAGCGCTACTGAAATATGACAAAAAGTTCAACAGTCTTTTTTTAAAAACAAACAAACCAGACACACCGAGAGTATGTGGCATTCCTTTCTATCAGGATGGCTTCATTTAATCAGGAACTGGAAAGAGGAAAAGCACTGGAAGGAAGAGACAAGAAAGCCTGACCTCAGCAAGTGCACAGGCTGCCCTCGCTTCCCTGGAGAGGGGCAGGGACAGCAGCACATCCCTCTTGAGTTTTCGGGGTTTTTAAAACTTGGAAGTTCTTTGAGGAGGAATCCTGTGCTGAAACACTGATAAAGAGCAACTGAGTGTCGCTTTGTGACCTGCTACTTTCTACACTGAGGCAAGCAGTTGTTTCTCCAAGCAGAAATACAGGGGTGAGGTGTGAAGATGAGAAACACCAGTGGAACAACTGTCTTCAGGGACTGCTTGTGCAGAGGGAATTTTGTTTGTTCTATCACCAACATGTGGAACAATAGGAAGGGAACACTCTGCATTACATACAGCCCCCCATCTTGCTAATGAGACAAATTAGCAAGAGGAGTAATTTCACAGATCTCATTTCACACGTCGGACCCATGCTGAGACTGCAAGGCAGTTCTCTCAGCTGAGCTTCCTTCCATTTGCCAACTAAACACACACTCAGAGGCACTGGATCCATCCCTGGAAATGTATCTCCTTGCACTAAGGTGTTAGGAAAGCAATGTGCTGCTTCTCCAGATGAGAAGAACTGTGCATGTTGCCATCACCGGGTGCAGATCTTCACTTGGATGCCTTTGATTGGAAGCACTCCCTGTACCTTTTCCCAGGAAACTCCGCTGTGGACTAAGAAACCAAATTCCATTATGGCACGGGCACATCAGCAGCCTCTGAGGCTGCTTGTGTGATGCCATTCCTCCGCATCTTCACCACTTGGCTCTCTCCCCATGCAAAGCCACCCCCCAAGCACACCCAATTACCCTTAATCGAGGGCACTGAGCTGCTGGAGCTCTGCGTGTGCCGGGAGGGGTAGGAACTGGGGCACAGGCAGGGATTGCCCCTCAGGCACTGCCAGCTGCTCTGGTTTTCCCTTTCCAAGGCGGATGTGACTCATCTATCTTGCATGCACCAACAGGACCATCCAGAAAGTTTCCACAGGGAGGAGAAAGGGCAGTGTGGTCCCAGGACACCACGGTGGAGGGGCTTTCTGCACCAGGCACCTTTTTACAGAAGCCCAGCATAAGCCTCTCCATTAAAAGACAACCATATCCTGGCTCTGAACTGAGCACCAAATCCCTCTGGAAACATTACTGTCACTCTTGCAAATATACCAAATACTACTTACAAAGAAGCATTACATTATTACAACATGGGGCTTTTCCTCTTTTCAAATACCTAAGTTCTATGTCAGAAGTAAACCCCACCCTGGGAAGTGTGCAGGGAAAGGGAAGAAGAAACTGGGGTGGATTAAAAAGTAACTACTAGAAAAATCACTTAAATTCCCCACTTCTGAAAGAAGCCAATTACAGAAATCCAGCATTCATGGCATTTGACCTCGTGTTTTGTCTGCAGCACATCTCTCCATTCCTACAGCTCCTAAAAGGACACTCAGGAATGTCTGGATCCAAAAGTCATCGACAGCATTAAGTGCCAATACAGTCCAACAAACACCCAGTAACTAAGAAACCAAATGCCATTAAGAGCATATGTATAATCTAAATACTTCCTGTACAATCTACATTTGGCTCAAGTCCACCATCTTACCCAGCACATCATGCACTTTAACAGGTAATATGACATGTAACTGCCAGTAGGTTTCAGAGATAACAGCTCTCTACACCAAACAGAGGCATTTCCCAGAGTTTAAAACTCCCATTTCTCGCTGTAAATAGAAACAAGACAGAAATCACCCAGTCAATTCAATAAATTATTTGAACTGGGCACCAAACCCCTGTTTTCGAATTTACAAGTATTATGGATGACAAGACTCAGCTCTGCATTTCTTCTGAAATCAAATCTGAAAACAAGCCAAATGATTGCTGTGCACCTGAAACATCAGCCAAATTTACTAAGAAATCCACTCAAAGTGCAGGCAGGAGCATTAGGTGGTAATTCAATGGAATTGGGAGAAAGAAAGGAATGAATAATTTACTGGGTTTAGACAGTCAAAACTTACCACTTTTGGTGAACTTTACCTCTGAGATTTTAGACTCATTCAAACCCAAACCACAGCTCAGCAGGTGCAAATTCATAAAAGCACAGAGTTTGCATGACTCACTTTTAACTGAAACCACCATCTTTTTGCAAAGCAGCAGCTGTGGCAAGCGCTCGAAGAGAATAAATATTTATTCCTCCTTAAATAAAGCTGCCTTCCCACCCACGAGTACAGGCAGAACAATCAAAGGCTTCTCAAGGACAATTATAGGAAAAACTCCTGCCTGCCAAAGTCAACCAGTGCCAGCAGAGTGAAACCTGGGACACAAGCTCCACAGCTCCTTTGACGAAAAAGGCTTCCGTTACAAATCCCGCAGGATTTCAAGCTTGTTTCATAGCCACAAGGATTATTTCCCTCCTTTCCTGGCCAGCTCTCCCTTCAGAATTCATCAATATCACTCCTTGCTGCTATATAACATCAACATGATGCATCCTACAGCAGCTTCTCTTCCCAAGGGGCACAAACACCAGACCAGTGCTAACTGTATTTTTAAGTTCAGTTTATCTATTCGCTCTGATTTCTGCTATTTTTATATCTCTGACTATTCATCTTCTAAAACAGTCTTTTGTGATGACAAATAACAAGACAGATCAATTCCTTTTTGCTCCAGATGTTTAGATAAATTACTTCAGATAAGAAACAGCCCTTGTCGCTGAAATTGCTACAGAAGCTCAGAACAGAGTACTAACAGCTGAAACCTTATACACTTAGATTGATGTTTTTAATTGGATTTTTATTGTTCTCTGTTGATTTTTCTTGTTTGTGCTTCTGTGCACTTATGGATTGGAACAGCAACATCTAGCTGGAGAAGGCAAGCAGTTGAACTTACAGCAAGGATCTAACTGCTGAGAGTTGTATTTTTGCATACAAATAGTTCATTTCACAGAGTCAGGGGTTTGTAGCACAGAACCTGCATGTAGATGGAGCCTGGACTCCTCCTGAATTGGAAGGATGTCCCAGTTGCAGGCAGCTTTGCAAGAGCCATGCTGGCAGGAGGGCTGGACACCCACAGAACCTCGTGATACGCACAGGGAACGTCCAAGCTCTTCCCTCCTGACTTGCTTTATGGTCACACACCAATTACTCCCCACAGCCCTTCCTTCCCCACCCTTCGAGCCTGCTCTGTACAGCCCCACACAGGAGCCGAGGCAAGAACCCCTGGACTGACCGGCAGAGATCACAGGAGCATTCCTGCAGTGGCAACCAAACCTCTGGCAGGCTCAGACTGGGACAGTGCCTGTGCCAGAGGTCTGGAGCCTCAGAACAACAAGGGCTCGCTGCAGGGGTGTGTAGTTTGGCACTGACACCACACGTTTCATCAATGCTGCTCACGTAAAACAAATAAGAATTAAATCAGGGCTACTGAAGGCTCCTTCCCGGCTCCATCCCATTTTATGGCTTATTTATTTGCCAGGGGTGATGTTATCTGCATGGCATTCGCATCCAGATCCTTATCCTTCATGTGGCAACACTGCAAATGCAAATTCCTGTTTTCTGTTCACAAGGAACAGAGCAGTGACTGAGCAACCACGCACACGTGATGTCAAACCCTAATGAAATCACAGCCTGCCCCAGTGCCCAGTGGCATGTTCAGATTGCAATCCCGACTGGGCATGTAATGGCAAAGGCAACTGCTGAGAGCATCCTGGATCACATCCAGCCTCTTCCCCAGCAAAAGAGGGTAATTAGGCTTTCGGGTGTCGTCTGGAAACGCTCCCTCATGCAGGATTTTCCCAGCAGAGGGCACTTTTGATTCACAGACCACTTCAGAAGCTGCTTTTTGTTATTCTCCGTCACCACCTCAGAGAGCTGAAGCAGAGGTGGTGCTGTCTGCTTAAAAATAAAGACATCGCTGCTTTAGCTCCACTTTCCTGCCTCCCTCTCCCCCCCAACAAGTTTTATTAAGTTCTCATCTTTAATTCATGCCTGCAGCAGAGCTGATGTCACTTTTTTTTTGCTATTAAAAAAAACGATCCACAAAGCACAAGCCAAGCTTGCAGTGGTATCTCACCTACTTTTCCTTCTCTATTTTTATTTTCACTTCCAGTGATTTGTTAACACTCATTATCCTCAAAAACTGAAAACCTATTCCAACAGAAACACAACCACAGCACTTGGGAAGGAAAGCAAACAAACCACCTATTAGATTACATGCTCTGTCCCCTGCAAAGGTAGGACACAACCCACCAGAGACATCTCACAAATTAAACCCTCCAGTTGCCTGCAGGAAATTGCAGGGTGTTAGGGACCAGGGAAATAAACAGCTTAGCAACCACTAAGGTGAATTCCCCTTCGGGAAACTGTCGTTTCACAGTGGCTGCAAAGTGAGAATGAGGGAGGATGTGTGATAAGAGTGCTTGTGGGGGAGAAGTTTCCAGCAAAAGCCCTGGGAATTGAGATGTTTTTAACTGCTAAAATCAAAAGCAATAACGAAAAAAAGGATGTTTGAATCAACTAATGCACACATCTGTCCTAAGTTAAAGCACTGGGACGACCAATCCCTGCAGTTTTGCTGTAATTCTGCTTCGTTTGCATACAGCTGGGATGTGGGGTTTAGGTTGGCAGCACCATGGAGCTGACTCAAGGCCAGACAGCCTATTTTAGGACAGTAAGGATGCCAGGAGTCCTCTCCATGGGCTTCTTGCTGTGAAATCCTGTGCCTGTGCCTACTGGGGCACCATCCTGGAGACCAACAACTCCCACCAGCACTCAGACCCAGCAGCCCCCACATGGGGCATTCCGGCCTCTCCCACCAGCCCCGAGGACACGTGTGGGTGACAGGAATCCTGCAGAGCAGATCCATGTCCCACTGCAGACGAGGAGAAGCTCACTCAGCAGCGAGCAGCCCAACCCAACAAGTCATTTCCTCCCCAAGTTATGTAATTCCGAATCACTCCGGTTCCTCTTGGCTCGGGGATGAACAGCTTTGTTTTTTCAGAAGTCGGAGCAGCGGGTGGTGTGGTCGTGTTGTGTAAGATAATACAGAGAGCAGAACAATTACTGCCAAAGGAAAAGACACTGTATCACAGGCTTTGTGTTGCTCTGTGGAGTGGGACTTGCAGAATCACTTGCTTGTTTGTGACAAGTTTTACTGGAACGCACGTTGTGACCAACCATCTCTCCGAGCCAGGAGAAGCTGTCATAAACACGCTTAAATAAAGAGCAAGAAAGCAACTCAAGAACAAAGGGATTGTGCAAGATTTGTGTGATGGCACACTGGGGAGGAGGGGTATATAAAAAAAAAAATCCCAAATCCCACAGACTGTTGCTTTTGAAACAACAAAGGGTGAACCCCAAATCCATTAATAGTTCTGTTGAAATCAAGAGAGCTAAGCCAGCTGACACAGTAATTCCCCAGATATTTTATTCACCTGTTGCAGGGAAGGGACACATTATTCAGCCCATGGAAGGGTGTGAGAGGAGCTGTACAGGGCAGAAAACTACAATGTTAACTGTTGAATTTTGGGCTCCAAAGCAAAAAAAAAAAAAAAAAAAGTGGAATTAGGCCCTTTCTATGATTCTGTACTTTGCCTTCGGGGCTTATAATAGGATATTTAATTACATGATTTTGTAATATCTTTTCTATTATTTTACAGAAGCTGTAACTGTCGATAACAGATACTTGTAGTTACACCACACATCAACCCCTTTCTGTGGAAAGCCCAGCACTGAAACATCTCCCCACATGAGCACCAGCTCGCAAATAATTAACAATTTTGGGAAAAGAGGATATTTCCCTGCTGGCTGTTAATCAGTAGCAGGCCTGAACATATATCCAGTAGCAATCATGTTAAGAAAAATACATGAAATCTGCAATAAAAGGACGTTTGGCTGCATTCCAAATCCTACATAGTTCACAGGCACCTTTCTGCTGCCTTCAGCACGCTCTGAACCACACAGCACTACAGGCTGTATTGTGGTCCTTACAAAAACAAAAACCACCCAGAAAACCCTCACAGCCACCAGCTTCACACACAACACACAGCTATGAATATCCAAGCTATGGCCTTCAATAAAATATGAGTCCATACCTTAAATTCTGGAATTCAGACCAGTAAGGTAACAAGGAACAAGCTGGTCCCAGGATTCATGGCAAAAATATGAATATCTTAATACACACATGGCTGTCAACTGTGTGGCCCCATAAACTGCTCTGTCATCATCCCTGAGGGCACACTAGAAACTACCAATATTGGCACTATGGCCAAAAGGAATTTTTATCATACTGCAGGCTCCTGGAATAACAATAACAACAACAACAAAAAAGTTTGCAAACACATTTTGTGCAGTGAAAGAGTTTTCAGCAAATCTTTTAACACAACCTTCTGCCCCAAGCCCAATCCTCCCGCTTTATTCTCCTTTTCCCTTAAAACAGGGCTTATTCCACCAGCCAGTGGTGCAGATTTATCACAAGGAGACACACATCTGACTCCCAGCTCCTGCAGGACTGCAGCAGCCCAGAGACTTCAGCTGCTTCCACCTACCAGTGGCTTCCCAAGTGAAGGGAGAATGAAGGGATTGTTTGCATCTCTCCACAGCCCTGAAAAGCTTCGTGCCACCACTGAGCTTTTGCTGAACAGACACGGTGCCAGGAAGTCAGTGCCTGTGAGCTCCTGCTTGTTTTCAAGCCTGGCAGTGATGGATTACGTACAACCACAAGTTGGGCACAAACCAGCTGTCTCTCTGTCTTTTCCAAACA
>NW_016690231.1:1733640-1771065 GCF_001604755.1 Lepidothrix coronata
TTCCAAACATCTTGCTTCAGTTTCTGTATTATAGAGGTGCCAATGCCTTGTTTAAGGATGCCTACTGCATAAAGAACACATATTTCTCTGAATATTTTACTGTCACACAGAGGGACTGGACTTTTTTTGGTTTTTGTTTTTTTTTCTAATGCTGTTGCTCCATCCCCAGCACATTCCCCACAATAAAAGTCTCTCTGTTCCCAGAGGCCTGCAGCTGAAAAGACAAACTGCACTACAGCTTTTCTCTGCACAGAAACCCACCACGTGCGGATCCTGCTGGCACACGAGAAACCTGTGCCCCACACCCCCAACCCTCCTGCCAGGGCACTGTGTCTGGAACAGCAGCACCCCTGAACTGCAGGGGGTTCCATCACGAACCAGAGGGGAAAAAAAGGAGAAAATACAGCTTTGCAAAGAGTCTAACCCTGCTCCATGCAAGGCTGTGTACAACCCTCTGTGGGAGCGTACACAGACACTACGTGTTCAAGCACGCACACAAACTCGTGTGGGATTCAGTTACTCCAAAGGATGTCTGGGGGAAAGGGCTGTGAACAGCATCTACCTTGGGAGGGGGAAATAAAAATTACTAGTTATTGAATTTGGGTCTGTCAACCACCAGAATTAAGCACTGAAGAGAGCCTTCCAGTTTTGTGGCAAAAGCCATGGTAACACCACTGTGCTGTCCAGCAAAGCCAGAGCAATTCCCAGGGAACAGCCTGGGTCTGGCTGCAGCACTGCCTGCATGGCGAAAACAAAACACACAAAACACAGATGAAAGATGTTTCCCCTCTTCTCTCCCTGAAGGAAAAAAAAAACAAACCCAAAAAGAAAAAAACAAACCCATCCTTCTTAGGCTGAAAAGGAGATCACAGGGAGGGAAACACGTAGGAGTCCAGACGAGTGATAGAGCTGTAGACCAGGCACCGCTGCATCTGCTCCAGCTACACACACTTGTCTAAGAAAAGCATTATGAATTTTTCTCTCTCTTCAGATGTCTTGCCTGGATGCTTTAAAGCAGCCTCAGAGGAATGTGCTCTTGGGTCTGAATCCCGTAGGAAATTATCCTTTGTGGTGGATGGTCTCCCCTTGGGGCCTGTCTGTGTGTTTTGCTTTCATGTAATCCTCCCACCTTGGTTTTCTAATGTAATTCTATCCACATTATTATAGCTCTTTGAAACTCTCAAATGGTACTTACTCAGGCTGTCATATTTTCAGCTCTCCTAGACTGGGTCTGACTGGCCTGGATGGCCTGTGGTTCATGCCATAAATATTTAGCTAAGTCACCAAAAGATATCACGGAGCAGTTGTATGCCACTGACAGACACCATGGACAGGAGTCTGGGCCCTGTGCCCCTTCCAAGTGGGATGTGCTTGGGATGTGCTCTACAAGAACAACAGAAACCTAACAGCAGAACCACTCTGTCAGGGTTGCTCACAGGAGCCAACTGGTCTTTTGTCCTACTTCCCCTTTTCTTTCTACAACTTCTGCTCCAAGAAGATTCAGCAGATTACATGCAAACTTTTAAGATGGTTCTTGTGGTTTAGATCAATTTTGCCAAGAGCCCAGCAGGTCCAGCATCCTGACCTGCAGCCAGGACTCCCTCTACACTGCCTGCCACTGAAGCTTTCTCAGAAGACATGATTCTTCACTGCCACCACTGCTCTCATTTGCACTGAGAGCAGGGTTTTGTGGTTTCCTTCCCAGTTCCTCTGCATCACACAACCTCAGTATTTGGTTTGCATCAAGTTCATTGTCTCACCGATGCACCATGGGAATCTAACCATAAAGCAAGCCCTGCACTTGGAGCGTTCTCTTTTCTTCACTCTGGCATGAATTTACACCCTGACAAGTCGGATCTTTAATATCCCTCCCACACGCACGCAGAGAGACAACTTCAGTGCCTCCCCGCCCGCGCAGCGGATCCCCTCAAACACATGAATCAACGTTTACCCACAGCTTCCCTCCTGTGCTGTCCAACTGCCAGCACTTATCACCGTGTGGAGGAACACACTCAGACACCACTGCATGGCTGACTGAGAGCCTGCCTGACTGCTCTGCTGGGGTTTGGCTCTTCAAAGTTATCTCCACTTGTAATGCAGGCTCAATAACGGGGAGGGGATGCAGCCTATGGAGTGACTGAATAGAGGGGACCTGCACTCTGCTCCTAATCCTCCTGTTTGCTTGCTGGATGTCCACAACTAACCCAGCACTCATCACCAGCCTTGCCTTCGGTCTCCCCAGCTGCAACACTGCAACACTGAAGGCTTCTCTGAAGAAGAAACTCAACCTTGGCTGAAAAAACCTCTGACTACATCCCAATTAAGTTGGCCCGTTGCTATACAAGCTTCACTGCTGCAGCTACATGAATTTCTGCCCTGAATTGCTCAAGCATTAAAAGATGTGGAGAAGAAATGCCAGGTCCTTGCATCACTGCCCACCCCTCCCTCCCTTTTATTATATTTTAGAATATATAATATATTCTTGTTATATTAGATAGATTATTATTTTAATTAAATAACATATTAGTGCACAGCAATAGGGGTTAAGCAAAACCTTTCTTGTATTTTCCTCCCTCGCTTCCCTAAGGAAGGTTGATACAAAGGAGAAACGTTCAGTTCCATTTACAATTTCTGTCCTGAGCTGGTGCTCAAACCACCTGTGTGGTAACAGTCCTCAGGCCATTTCACCAGAGAAGTGCTCCAGCAGCAGCAGCAGCACAGCAATTCTGCTTTGTCTTACTGTCAACTGTGTTGAAAAGCAGCAAAGTAGGAAGGTTTTGCTTCACTCTCCACTGCACAGCAATAAATTGACACAGCACAGCTGCAGCCTGCTCGAGCTGAAGGAAGGAAGAAAACAATTTGGGGCTCACATCTGTGCAGCAACTATTAAGAAAAACTACCCATCTCTGTTCCACCAAAGCACTGACCCAGCTATGCAGTTCACTTCTGCTGATGACATTAGCTTTAGGAAATGCTCAGCATGTTTATTTTGCAAACAGCATTTTGCTTGGAAATTACAAAAGAATCAGAAGTGCCACTTGCTGTTAGACAACATTATAATGCAAAATGAAGCACAACCATTGTGATGGGAGAACACATTCATTAACTCAAGAGAGTTGGCAGTCTTCTGATATTTAGTAGATTTTTCTCAAATTCAACCCCCTGGAGTCATGGGACCTGAAAAGCTAAATTTTTTTCCTTTAATAGAGCCTTTTTGGCAGCCCTCATAACTGCAGGAGTGGAAAGTTACTTACTTTAATGGCGAATATAAAGATTTTTTTAAAAAATTGTGTTGAAGTATCATCTGTTTTGAGGAGAATATTATGATTCTGGACATCAGGTTTAGTAGCTCTGAAAAATCAGCATAGAGGAGTTCTTTAGATCAAAACCTAAATCACTCATTGGCTTATCTTTTAAAGGCAATTTATGACTGCTTACAAAACAAAGACACAGGAATCCTCAAAGCCATGGGCCTAACTCTGATTTTTGTTAGAGCTGCACAATTGTGATGACTTGCAAATGGTTGTGATTGATGTTAGAATAATGCAGCAACCGCAATCAATTGATTCTTACATGATATAATGGCATTTTTAAATCCGTCTTTGATCTGAAAATACCTCTGTGCTCGGAGGTTATTAACAAGAGGGGTGTGTGTTACTGTAAAAGTACCCAGCAGTATTCTTGAAAAATTCCCTGTCTGGAAAATGTGCTTGCCAAAAAGGGCCCCTGAGAAGAACACAGATGGATCTATGCAAAGCCTGGCACTTCTGAAGAAACAAAACAGGACATGTCGAGGTACAGAGGAACAAAAGGAGATGGTCACAGCCTGCAAGGTGCATTAGCAAAAAACACTGAAGAAGAAGCAAGTTTGGCTATCGCTTATTGTCTTCATGCATCACTTACAGAAAGAACCAACAGCTCAGGAAAAGTCAAAGATAATGAGAAAAAAAATGCCAAAGGAAAAAATCCAAGAGTTCCTGCCTTGTAGTGTATGTGGAGCACCCACCCTGTGCACTGGTGTCCCTGTGTAATGCAGCATATGGAATATCCTCCCTGGCCAGGCCTCTGACGGGAAACATCAGCAAGTTGACAGGACTGAGATGAATGAAACTTAATGACAAATGGGGAAAAAGGTCAGAACAACATGGAATCTGGTTTCCCTCTGCCTTGCCCAGCTGCACAGCCCGTGGAGCCACAGTCCTGTCAGTGCTGCTCGCACTAATTACATCTGCACAGCTAGAATGGAATGTATTAAGGTTTAAAAAAAATTACCCTCTGAACCCACTAGTACATATCCAGAGGAACTATTCATTTAAACTTCAACTTAAATACGTATTTATCTTTGTGCCCTGAAGTCCCACATACCTCATTTTCCATTTAACCTCTCCTCTTTTATGCTTTGTAGAAGTTGTACAAGATCATTTATGCAAAGACTTGATATTTATAAAAAAAAAAAAAAAATCAAGCAATTGGAAGAGCCAAACACTTCAAAGGGTCAGCAATCGATGCACACAACCCCCATAGCCCGTCCAGCTGGGGAGATACAGGCACAAACTGTCAAGTGCAGGTTAGGAAATGTTCCTTGTTTCACATCCCTGGCACGGTGCAGGGAGGGAGAGTTGCCCACAGGGGGACACGGGTCAGACCCTCTGGGAATGCAAACTGCAGGAATAACTGTGAGCCAGCTCACAAACACTCCCTGCAGTCACCGGGGCAGCCCACGAGGCAGAGCAGTCCTGAGGAGGAGAAGGAGGAGGCAGATATGAAGCCAAGGTTGGGAAATGCAGCATCCAAAGCCCAGAACCAGACCGGAGACCTGCCATGCACAGCTTCCCTGGAGCTTCACCTCCATGTGCTTGATCCCTGCCATGCTGCACTTCCCTGCCCAAGAAGTACCGCTCACCAGAGAGGGCACAGCTCGCTGTGTGTCAGGCTGAGGGACCTAACCCCCTACGTTTTTTTAATTTTTTTTTTCAAGAGTAGATCAGGGGATCCATCACCCAGAGGTATCTTTCAAGCACAGACAAAAGCACCTACCCTTCCTGCAGGCTGCATTCAGCCCCTGGATGCAGTTGGGAAGTCACCACCTCTCCTTTGTGAGCCAGCACAGAGTAATTCAAAGCAGAAGCCCAGTATGAAATCCCCACACAAACTTATCTAACAAGATGCTCTTAAAACCTTCATTTTTTTTCCAAGCTGGATTTTATAACGCTTTCAAAGGGTCCAGAGACCGTCATCTGAACTCTTTATCCACCACCACTTTTTTTTTTTAATCTAACATGTAGATTTAATAGCTTTATATTGGGTCTGTTCTGAAGGGAGTCTCCGAAAGTCAAGTTCCTGCTACTTGCACATGGAAGGTTATAGTGGTTCCTTTTATGGGCTATCCCAGCCTCAGCAATATTAGAATCCCTAATGGTCACAAAATGTCAGCTTACAACTTCTGTGTCTGAGAGGAATTATGCCTGGTTTTAGACATGAAGCAGTAAGGAGCAAAGTACCTTAAATGACCTGCTGAAGGTCATCTGTGGATCTAGAGATGAGCCATGCACCTTTTGTACCTCGCTCAGAAAAACCACCTTTCTTCCTTCTATGACTTGTGTTCGGGGATTTTTATGTACTATAAATTAGGATGAAGCATTTCTTTCCACTGGAAAGACCCCAAAACTACAAGTACACATAAACATCAGCTCTTAATCATTTCAAGAAGCCTTATTCAGAGGTAATATTTCAGCCACTTACTTATGGTAGTAAGACACAATGAATCTATGCAGTAGAACAAAATTACTTTAATTAAGAAGAAAAGCAGCACGTGGCATTCAGAGTGCTTGCCTCAAAATTAGAGATAAAACCATTTCAACTTGACAAACTAAATGGTAGAATTATAATTTACCAGAAGCTTTCTTGATTTCTTTGCATCGACCAAAATTGTCTCCCCTCTCCTTCATTCCTTCTCTTTTCTACACCACCTCAAGGAACTCTTCTGTGCTAATATCCTCAGAGAGCTGAAAATTCTCAATGAAAGCCCAACAGAAAAATGGAACAAATATAATGTGATATTCAAATGCAAATTTTAAGTACTAATATGTAACAGCTTTTTTTTTTCCTTGTTGGGATTGACACTGAGTTTCCATCCATTCCCCTTCCTGAAGGTTTAACCACACCCACCAAGGGGGCTCCCAACATCTTATTTGACAGCTAGCCTAAGCTAATGAAAGACAGTAAGTTTATAATGCAAGTAATCTTCAAGCTCTTTTCCAACCTAAATGATTCTGTGAGTGAAGAAAAATGAAAGCAATATGCTCATTTTGTCTGAGCCAGGGATGCAGTGCAGCAGCTCGTGGGGCCGGGTAGCACACGTGAAGCCCAGAGCTTACTGAAGCTTTGCAGATGAGAGATAAGCAATACTTTGTATTTCACTCAGATGTAGATTATGAGCCAGGGAAAAGCAAGCTTAAAAGGTGAATGGCTTCTTTTGGCATTAGCTGAAATCTCTGTATAGTCTCCAAAGCAAGCCGACAGCGAGGTCAGGCTACAGTATGGGAATTCTATAGTCAATAAAAAGCCCTGTTTTTAAAGCTCTGAGTCGGAAAAATTCAATGTGGATGACCACTTATTGAAAGGGTCATCATCCAACAGAGAGAAAATTGCTAGAGCAACAAAGAGCCCAGAAGTATTCCTCAGTTTATAGAAACCACAGAGAAGGGTGAATTCTAAATCCCTCTCCTCCTAGTATTAATCTAGTTTGCCTCCAAGGATCAATTTATCCAGTAGAAACCGCATTGTGATGGTGCAGTCAAGCCCCTTCTTCGCTGAAATCTGAACTTGAACCATAAAACAAGACTTGTTTTTTTGGCTGCACACTGACATTTCAGTATTTCTCTGGCACTGAGAGCACAGCTCCAGTCCTGCACTGACAGGCAGGAAGGACAGGTGGGGGCTCTCACCCCAAGCTGGTTTGTTCAGTTTCCATCCACGGAGCAACTTTATTTTTGCTATACTCCAGGTGACATTCTCAGGATGTTTATTACTGAGTCAGAGCTTAGGAAGAACATTTACAGACTTCCCTCCAGCTCCCAAGGCCCTGAGTATTCCCCTCTCAGGGAGGAGTTTGCAGCACACCTGTGTAATGACGGCTGCGCCCGCACCGGGGCTGCCAGAGAAATATTGATCCTAACGCAGCACTAACCTTGCCCAGCTGCTCTCAGAGCAGGAGCATCAAAGCAGTGCTTGAACAGGCTCCTCATGGATCCTGTAGCAGGACTTCTCATGCATTAAACGACTCACTGTGAAACAAGGCCAGCTCCATGAGTCTTGCAGCAGAATGTCCCACGGCAGTGCAAAGAAATACCTTTTGTACTTGAAGGGAGAAATCCCTCCCCCACGAGACCAACTTTCTTGCAACTGCTTCCCTTTCTGATCCTCGTTCTTAAACCAGCTGTATCCTCCTGCTCACACTGGTGCTCCCAAAGCAAGGAATTTGGTTTGCTAATTAGCGCCGTTAGGGAAGTTGGGGAACACGAAGCAGAGATTAAAAAATTGCTCAGGCTGGGTTCTAAGCACTTCACCCTTGTGATATATCCGTGTCGTAAGCTCTGCACTGAACAGCACTTGACTCAGCCTCAGTTTGCAGGAGGGAGAAATTAATTGCAATCTAATAGGATTCAAATTGGTACAAGGGATCCCATCATTACGGGACAAGAAAGAGTAAAACCACAGTACATTAGCAGCCAGCAAAGGGCTTCGGTCAATGCAGTGGAACAGGCAACACCATGGCTGAGACATGATGAATTGATACCTCGATAATTGTAATTTATTAGTCGCTGGTGCTGAACTAGCATACGAACCAGGTGGGAACAGCCTGAACCCTACGCAGCGTTTGCAGAAGGAATGACATTCCCTTTGCAAGGTCTAACTTGAAATAATTTTACACTGAAGTGAAGATGTGTCACAGCTTAATTCAAGCAGCAGTTATGTGTACTGGAGGATGAAAGTGTAAATCAGCAGCAGACTGGGAAACAGAAGGCTCCTGGTATCAAATGTCAGTGGAGTTGCTCCCTCACTCTGCAACCTTTGACAAGTCACTTGACTCCCCCAGTGCTCCAATCAAGGCAGCTACAGCACCGGGTCAGGAGCAAGGTTCCCATCACAGGCCACACTCACCCTCTGTGCTCAGACCTGGGGTAACTGCAGCCCTTACCTCACTGTATTTAAAACTGGCACCGGAATTAGTCCCTGAGACTGGCCCGTGGATATTTAAAGTCATGTGTGACAAACAGGCTTTATGTAATGAATTATGGTTAAGCTGTGAGAGTAAACTTGACAGACATGCACATGCATTCACGTTCACACAAAGCCCAACTGTCCCACTTCCACATGAGCAGCTCCAAGGGAACATCTACAGAGCAAAATAAAGGTTCAGTTGTGGCATGGATGAATGCACCAACAAAGCTTTCCTTCCAGGTAGCACACACAGCCAGGGTGGCAGAGCCCAAGGCAGCAGAGGTGAACAAGCTGGGATCCCCATGGGCTCACATCCCTGCTCCTCCTCTCTGCTCAAGCCATGCCACTGAATACTCATAACTTGTTGCTAAATTAAGCAATCATTCACAGGGCTAGTAATGCCTCACTCCTCCCGGATTCTGCTGGGCAGGCAGAATTTTAGGAATTTGGAATATTCTCCAGTTAATTTCAGAAAACAGAATGTAAGCCACCAACACTGGAGGTGCCAACACAGCCCACCGGCAGCTGCTACTTCCCTCCCATCTTGTGTTAGGGAAAATCTTTTGGATGCCAAACCCCCTGAAGCACAGATCTGCCACCCTCACACCCGGCTGGAACCTCACAACTCCTTCTGCCTCCTCCCACCCGAGGTCAGCGAGGAGAAGCAAAGGGCTCCCAGGCATCACTCCAGGGAGGATCAGATCATCACATGAAAGGTGAAGGCCTGGGTCTCTGAGCTAAGGGCAATACAGAAACAAATCCCACTGCTGGAAAGAATAAAAGGGATGAATTAATCCTGAATTGCTGAGAGTTTTTTTCTTGGCAAGCCTTTTTAGCCTATTGCAATCAGCTTTATGTACATTTATACTCTAAGCTGCATAATCAAGTGGGGCTATTTCAGAGTAATAGATACCTCCTTTTTCAAGCTTCCATAAGTGGATCTATTCCTTCCTAAAGCTACCCAAGAAGCCAGTTACTAAAGACAGAAAACCACAAAATTACACATTCAGTACTTCTAACCAGCTCTTCACCCCAGAAGACCTTTGGAGGGTTTATAATTGAGAAAAAGAAAATGCTTAGGCTTAAAAACTGGCCCAGCAAGTTTGCTATCAAGATTCCCTGGATTTGTACTGTGGAAACACCCTCAATACTCACACCTAGTTCTCAATCATGAGGTGATGATTAATACCAGCATTAGATCATCCTCGGCAATTGCCAGAGCCTTCTGCAAGGTTCTTGCTGGATTAGATCACAGAATGGGGCTCAGCACCTCTCAGCAAACTCTTGAAACCTGAAGCTGGCATCCATCCTGGGCACCTGGCACATCCACATGGCATGATGCAGGAATGCCAGCTTGGATGGAGTCACTTCTCTCACGTCCTCCACCTGAACCGGTTCTCTGTGCTTTGGGTCACCCTGAGCTGAGGTGTCAGTGCTGCTTCCAAACCCAGCCTAGTCTGTGTCTGATCTTGCACAACTTAAGGCTGGTCCCTTACACCTTGTTAGCAAGAGCAAGACTCCCACAGCAGTGACCTCCTCCCTTCCTTCGTCAGGTCAAAAACACAGCCTTGTATTTTCCTGTATGGTAATAAAATAACCATCATGTCCCCTGCTATTTTCTTTCTGTGTATTGCAAGCACTTTAAAAAGTAAGTAAAAATTATTTCCTCCAGGTTACAGATAAGCAATCAGACAAAGGATGGCCAAGCAATTCACCAGGAATAATTTACCCAATAATCTAGTGGCAGAATTTGGTAGTAGAAATCCTTCTACCTCAACAACTTCACAGATCAGCCCTACTGGTAAGAATATGGCCTCTCCTCCTCTCCCAGACACAGTGATTGTTTGAGGAGGAGGAGAAGGGTTTTCAAGTTCTGTGTCTGCAGTGTCTGGAAACAGAAAAAAAACCCAACTCAGACACTACCATCGTGCCAGAGATCAAGATTCCTATTCTACACAGAAGTAAAAATATCACATAGCAGTTGATTCCTTTTGGAATGACTACCAGGCAAAAGCCAGTATCTGATAGTGATAAAGACTGAATCACTTGTTTAATTTTTATTTTAACATACACGGTTCAGCATTGGAAACAGCTCATTTTTTAGACAGGTAGAAGGAAAAGATTGACTTTTACTGATTAAATCCTAATCCTGTCAGAACAAGCTTCAAGTCAACAAGTACAGTCAATACTAAACTAGGAATTAACTAAGGGCTCCCATTTGTGTAGTTGCATTAACAACCTTTGCTGCATAAAATGACTAAAAAAGCCTTTCAGCTAAGATGGTTTAGCAGATACACCTTAGGCCATGACAGCACTGGAACACTCTCATAGAAAAATAATCATTAGTGATGACCAGTTATCACAGGACCCTAAATAAATTCTTACTCTTAAAGTACACTGGAAGGTCATTAAATGCTGAGATCCAGAGCAGTGATAACTGCATAACTGAGGAAAAGTTAAGAAAAAAAAATTCAATTCAAGCACCAAGGACTTAAATGCTGCAAGAATAGAAATGGGTTTTTGAAAGAAATCATCTTTACAAAGCTACATGATAGTTGGACGAACACAAAGCACTATAAAAATAGCCAATTCCTGAAAAATAGTATTTCCCTGTTCCTTGGGTCAGTAAATCCCCTATTAACTACCAAAACCTCTGCTTCTGGCTTTGCCTTAGGCTTATGCCTGTTTGAGGTGACCCAAGGTTGTCAAACAACAATTCAGTTCCTACTAAATAACACACACACACACAAAAGCCCCAAACAAGACAAAACAAAATCCACAAAACATACTGCTTTTTTTTTCTCTAGGACAATTCTGGCTTTATTACATCTGCTATTACAACGTGCCTATAACAACGCTCTCTAACAAGCAGCCCTAAGGTCAAATATGTCCCTTGATCAATTTACTAGAGGTCCCTGGTGCTGCTGCTGCTGCTCTGGAGAGACTGTCTGGGGAAAAAAAAAATAATCCTTTTATTCCTCTGCTTCACTGTAAGGGGAAAAAAAAAAAAAGCTGTCACAAAGACATTTTTCTTCTCCCTCTGCTCTTGACAAGCCAGGTAAACAAGAGAGGGGGGGATATCCAGCTGCAAAGGATTGTAAGAGACCACCATTTGTACAGGCATATAAAACCACAGGTTATTTACTCAGCTACTCAGAATGATTCAGAACAAGGCTAAGGGGATTGGGAAGATGTCTTAGCAAAACACCTGCAGCATTTTGCATGAGGACAAATAAAAGGCACTCTGGGTGTGAGTGTCCTGGGGTCGTCTTTGTACAGGAATTGAACAGCACATTGCTGCAGTCCAAGCACTCTGCTGAGCAGTAACACTAATTCAGAGATGCCCTGAGCAGCACAGTCATCACGAAAACCCACTCCTAGTTTTGACAGTAAAGCTGTGACTGTTTGTCTGGTTTTGCTCAACACATCAGTACCCAGTAATAAAATCCACCAGTATTAAGCAATAGCTATACCCAAAAAAGCAGACTTGATACTGGCAGACTTGCTACAGAAATCGCTCCAGGCTTGTAGTCAAGCAGCAGGGAAGGAGTTAAACTCATCTGCCACAATGCCCCAGTACCACTCTGACTCATGCCTGACTGCATGACTTTTGTTTCACATGTTGTGATTTATTTTCATCTCTACCTGCGGGTTTTAGTCACAGACTGGCACCGACCCTAACCCTTTAACGGGAACTGCCCCATCCAGCCCGGAAACCTGGAGCTCCAGGTGCCTCCAGCTATTAGTAGACAATTCTAGGGATTGTCTTTGCTTATTCCCTATGCCCTGATTCCCATCACTTCTGGTTAAATATGGTAATTCCTGCAAGCAGCCCCTTTAAAAGATCCCCCTCCTCCCCCCCAAAAATTACCCTTTGCTAATGACCTATAATGGATCTAAATAAAGCCTGAGCTGTTCCTTACTCATGCATAACTTCATTGCTTCTGTTCCCTACACACCCTGCCCACTTGGCGTAATTTGCAGAAGGGTTTTGGCATGGACAATTGAAACACCCACATGCTGCCTGAACTGAAAAGCTTAATCCCCGAGTCCCTTTCTTCCTGTGTGATAGCTAAACGTGGCTTTTATTTTGATAACACAGGTCCCATCTGCACTGCCGGTTTCAACCCACGAAGACTGAACTCCAACCATGTTCCCAGATTAGGACAGCTACAGCCTACAGCATCTCACCCCACACGATGGCTGGAGAAGGCTTAAAACCTGGCAAAACTCCAACCTTCACATTTCACATGCCCAGAATAAAATTCCCCCTAAATTAGCAGACTCCATCTCCAAAAACCCAGAAGTCACCGCAGATGGTAATCAATTGGCACACACCTTGGTGTGGTCCACAGTCAAGACAAGGACAAAGAAAGAGCACAGGCCACAAGGAACAGTTGCCAGCTTCTTCCAAGAGCACGAATTCCCATTCGGGTGCCATGCCCTGAAACAATTCCAATCCATCTTTCTCTTTAAGCAGAGACAGCACCGCCACCTACGATGATCCGACAGTGACAAAGGAGGGCTGAAACTCAGGCCCAAATTGTTATTCCCCTCAGCTAGGCAGTTATGCACAAGAAACACTGCTTGTAAACACTTCTTTGTCAAACACTCAATTACAAGCTGCTTTATGAACAAAACGAGCCAGTCGCGAGGAAAGCGAGAGACAAAAACGGGGAAGCAAATCTCCAGTGGCACGGAGCCAACCCCACTGCCAGCCCCTCCGACGGGAGGGCACGGACACAGCCGGGAACACCCCGAACCCAGCTCTGCGGGATGGCTCCTGCGCAGCTCAACTTTGTCCTCTGCTGTTATGATTATTTCCTACGTGGTAAGCAAAGAATAACAGGTTTATTTTTGTGTTGTTGGTTTTTGCAGTCTGCACCCGGGAGAAAAAGAGCACATGTACAAATGTGGAACAAGTTCAAAGCTCTCAATTCAGGCAACACTTGCAATATGACCCTCTTTCTTCTGTGTCATCCCCATTTACACCTTTACGCACTGAAATTGCTCCATATGAGCTGAAATATAGCTGGAAACTGGAACATTCATTTTTTTTCATGTTAAAGCTGCAGATGTACTCCACAACAGAGCAGCTGAGCCACCTCCATCTCCAATCCTACACAGACTGTGGCACTAGCTCCAAAAAGATGCCTATGACTGACACTACAGCAATAAACGTCATGTTAAAGTATAAAATATTTCCCTATGACCACTCGAAAGTTTTGAGAACCAACGGAAAGACAACTTTATGAGATCCAGCACCACCTTCCAAGAGGCTGCAGTGTTACAGCATCAGAGGGCTATTCATATTCATCACAGCACTGTTTTTTCTGGCTTCCCTGGACAGCGTCCACTACTGGATCCATTACACCTCCTCCTTGGATTCTTTTAGCAGTATTATTCCAGTGGATAAGATTTCCCCTGGAAAGGGTTTTTTCCTTGTTTTTACTATTCGGTGTCAATGAGTCAAGCAGAGCTGTAAGAGGAAACATTGGAGAGAGTAAAATGAAACCTGTTGCTAGTCTTTAGCTTTAAATGGCAATGGATCTGCAGCTGAAGGAAGAATCCAGCCTGTGCTCCTTTCCCTAGTGCCAAAATGAAACCCTTTAACCAGAAGAAAGTGGAACATGGAAGAGTGAAGCCGGAAGATTTGTTTTTAAATTAAAAAACCCACATATTTGCATAACTGACTTTAGACACCAACATTCAGAATCCAGCAGCTACCCAAAGAATACTTTGTTTTTTTAATCTCAACAACTCCGGCTCCAAAGAAAGAAAATTGAGAGAAAGCCACCAGAAAGAAAAAAAAAAGCAGCCCTAACTTTTGCATGTAATGATAGTGAGAGTTTACAAATACAATTCCTAAACTATCCTCCTTGCTGGGATCTTTTTTAAAGAAATTAATTTCAAGGCTCAAAAAAATTTAGAATCAATTTAGAGTGCTAACAGCTGGAAAAACCTACATACAGACAGAGCATATTTCAAATCTTGAGTTAAAAGA
Organism: Lepidothrix coronata; assembly: GCF_001604755.1. Taxonomy (NCBI): domain Eukaryota; kingdom Metazoa; phylum Chordata; class Aves; order Passeriformes; family Pipridae; genus Lepidothrix; species Lepidothrix coronata. The sequence continues at coordinate 1,747,868 of NW_016690231.1, forward strand.
GACATACACGCCTGACTATGCCTAAGGACTCCCTCAACCGGTAAGTTTGGAAGAGCTTTAAATCTATCACAACCCCCTTCTGGCTTTATTTCATTCTTAAGTTTCTTTTACAGAAAACATTAGAGAAAATAGACTGACTTTGCCCAAACAACGGTGCAGCAGCATTCACCTGAACAGCCACTAATAACCTGGTTTGAAGGACTAAAGCAAAAATGCAAGTGCTTATTTTACCTAAGAGATGCCTTCAAACCAAAGCTGTGCTTGCTCAGGCTGTGTATGTTCCCAACAGCTCGTGCAAACCATCCCCCTGGCAGGAGCATGGAAACATCTCCCTCAAGGACTCAGACAGGAGGCCAGAGGATGTGGGTAACACCGCCCCAGGCTGCAGTTTGTGAGGCAAGAGCAACTGAGGGGTGGAAAACAGCCCCATCTCTGATCCACTTCCACGAGGAAAGCCAAGGGAGCTGGACCAGTGCCACTGAATGACTTCAGGCAAAGACTGGCAGCTGCCAAAGCAATCCTGCTGCAGCTCCTGGCACACTGATCCCAGCAGGCTCCAGCAGCAGCAGGGACCCAGGGCCAGCTGTGAGCAAGGACAAGTTCTGCATGTGGACAGTAACAGCACCTCATGAAGAAGGTATTCATCCTGCCTCAACCACGAGTGACATTGGGATGTCATTTTGTTTGTTTTAAATCAGCTCACATTTAGACTGCAGCAGCACAGATGGTTTAGATATTACACTGGTAAGTGTGCTAGAGGAAGAATATTGGCTGTCTGCACCTACTAGGCTTATTTCACACTGAAAAAAAATACCTGTGATCATCCCAAAAATTACAGGGATGATGATAAGGAACTACACTGTACCTGCCACCATTCAGAGGCCTTGTATTGCACTGCAGACATAGTACAAGCCTGAGAACAGGAGCTACAATTAGGTAACAGATCCCAACCTCTTCTCCAAAGTTAGCTAAAATATTAGGCAACTAGTGCTATAATCAAGATGAAGTAACCATTGAGACACCTCTCATCCAAATCAGAAAAACAACATCCAAAAAGACTGTGGCTTCTTCAGGGTCCTCATCCCTCCTGCAGCATCAGCACTGAACCCGGGAAAAAGGGCTCTTCACACCTCAGAGGACACCTGGAACAAGTCCTGTCTCAGTGCCCTGAGTACAAGAAGAACCTCCAGCCAAGGCTCAGAATCTCTTCAAACAGCCCACACTGCTCCATTGTTCAACTTGCTAAAATCACCAGATACAACAAAAGTGCTCCATCTTGGTGCCTTCTCTTCTCCAAAAGAAATAAACAAATAAAACAAAAAAAAGAGAGGAGGGAAGAAGGAAAAGAAAGAGGACTTTGTGCATTGTGTCAACCAATTAAATTCAACAGAGAAAAAGATACAAGCAGTTATAGCTTCCTGTAAATTACTTCATGTAATTAAATCCCCTTCTTTAAATTACAAACCATTTAGCTCTTCTTTTATAACAATGTAACCAATGACCACCAACAACCTTTTTTATAGTGTCTAATGCCACATAAGTTGACAGCAATGAAATTTCCTTTTTATTTCTCCCTTTCAAAAGAAGCCGCTGGAACGAGATTCATTCACAGCTACTTACAGTCTGTCAGTGAGAAGAGGGGATCGCTTTGTTTCCCTTTATTCTGCTCCTGTCTGAGGCTGCATTTAAGCAAATGTGACCTAAAGTCCTTATCAGTCATCTAACTACAGGCAGAGAAGTTAAAGGTGACCCCAGCTTATACCTGGTTTGACTGTTCACACACATACAACATCACTTCCTTACACTGTACCAGTGGGGCTTAACTGTCTTCCTACCGCTTGAGTTTTCTGACCTTTTTTAACTCTGAAACCTCCAGGAATGTCAGATCAAGGCTTGTTTGCAAGTCCCCGTTTGCTGGGGACGAGTCTGGCCCAGTGAGAGCTGCTCTGAGAGGCTTCCTCTGGATTGCTCTGCTTAGGCAATGCCTGTGTGTGTCTCCAGGCACAGAGGTCTGTTTGGCCACACTTCACTGGGGCTGCAGCCACCACATTCCCTCCGAGGGGGAGCTCAGATGGAGACAAAAGGCCCCCACAGACACCACGGTTCAGCTCCACTGCAGGTGGTGCAAGAGGTCCCAGCACAGAACGCACTGGTAGCATCCAGTGCTTTCACCACTGTGCTCTCTAAACCTGCTCCAACACATCTTAAAAATGCCAGCAGCCATCTGGAGGCCTGAACACATCGCTGCTGCCCAGATGCTGTGAAGCGGGAGAGGGGAGTGGGAACAGTGGAATTTTGGAGAAGAGGAGAAGCAGGGACAAAGAAGGCAGAAGGCAGTGCCGCAGGCTAAGCCGTGGGGTCCAGTTCTGAACCCGGCAGGGTCGATGCCGTAACAGCAACAATGTGATCCTTATATACAAAGCAGGGAGCAGAGTGCCCGTGGCAAGACACTTCATCCCCATCCTCCATGGCCACCCAACCCCTGCTGGCTCTGACACCCACCCCAGCAAAGCCCGTGGCAGCAGGAAGGTGCCGGCCAGGGGAGAAGGCTCTGCCCAGCCCAGCATGGGCACACCAAGGAGCTGCACTCAGAGGCAGCTGAGCCTCTCTGGGAGAACCAGGAGAGCCCTGCAAAAGCAAGGACAAGTGGGGCACATGGAGCAGCAATACTAGCAAGGGAGCATCAGCTACAAAAGGGGAACTCTGAGGTCCAGACGAGCAAGTATTTCACTACTCGCTGAGACAGACAAAGCCACAATCTCCTACATAGAACATTTTCATCAGCCAAAACATGCTTTACATCACTCTGTTGAGAAAATAATATTTGTGGTGTAGTAAAATCCAGCATATGCTTCTGTTTCATGCTTCAGTATTAGTCTAAAAATAGTTGGACACCCCCCAATTCTAATAAGCGTGGTCTCTTCAATTTATGCTTCCCTACCAGAACTGCAGAAGGTTTTGAAATACATTTTTTCCAGCTTAAGCAAAGGCTGCCTCCTGTCGTAGTTCCCAGAGGGTTTATGGTATTATTTTGCACTAGTCCTGAAGCACAGTGTGTTACAGAGGTCCATTATGGAAGCTGTGCTGTAGCTCTCAGAAGGTGGCTGCAATCCCATGATGAAGTTACCTGTGTCACAGCTATAATGCAGACTTTAATGGCCTAATGTTCCTGCAGCATTTTAAACAAACTGAACACACTGCAAAGTTCTCCCTCTGCTGCAGAGTGGGCTCTCTAAGGCCACTTCAAGAATCTTGATGAATTCCTGGATAAATTTAGCAAAAACAACAGCACTTCTTCGTAACAGCAGGGTTTCATTTGGGAAATAAACATCCACTTTTTATTTACAAAGGATTTTTCCTCCTCCTGCCACTGCTGTGCTATGCCCACTGCTTCCCCTCTACTTTGATCCAGAAAACAGAATACCAAGTGCCTAACCAGGACTTAAAGCAGATTTTTAAATTAGTTCCTGACAGTGCAAACAGATTGTTATTGATTGAAATGAGGCTGATTTTAGGCCTTGGATTAGCAAACCTAATGCCTAAATGCCGTGTTGCCCATTTCAGTACTTTGCACCGTCGCTCCCCAGTGGTTTCCCAGGCAGCTGGGAAGTCTCTGCTCCTGCAGATTAGCGGGAGAGAGCCAGGCAGGGCCAGCTGCGGCTGTGCCGGAAAGGACCCCTCCAAAATCCCCTGGGACAGGGCCCGGCACCACAACCTCGTTAGGAGCTCTGGAGCCACAGACACCTCTCCCAGGGGCAGGAGTGAGTCTGTCCTCGGGGAGGCTCTGCTGGAGCCCAGCACTACAACCTGCAAGCTGGAGGGAACCAAAGCTCCAGGTGAAGGCACCTCCTGGGCTTCCAGCCAGCCTGGCCACACTGGCACAGAGGCTCCAGGCAGGGAATGGCACTGCCCTAACAGCCCTGCCCTCCCAGCCATCAGGAATGCCCACCTCAAACTAACCTGTGCAGAGCTTCCATGGCCAGACTGTAAATTCTTGTACTTACAAAGGTACAAATGGATCCTGGTTTTAAGCTACACTAAGCAAACGTTTTCCTGATTAAAAGAAAACGGACTGTTTTTCCTTTTGCTTTGTTGTTTAGTTTCAAAGGACGTTTAAATAACAATATCTGCTAACAAAAAGGGTAACATCAATTAGAAACAAAGAGAGACAAGTTTGTATAATTTCAGTGTTCAAAAGCAGTGCAATGCAAACACCAAAGCAGCACACACCAAACCAAACCAATCCCCAAAACCCACATTAAAGGCAACCTCTCTTTTCTTTCTCTCTTTAATTTTTTTTTGTAAGCTGCCTAGAATTCATTTGCTTTCAGTAGCCTGAGATACTGAAGGTAACAGAATAACTTTCTTAGACACAATTCAGCTTCCAAACACTACATTACTAAGACACAGAAGGACAGGTATATCCATGTCCTCTGGCCTACACACAAAGATTCCAAGGGTTATTTTTCAGACTCACTCTCCTCTGTGGCTGCTGAGCCTCAGCTAAGAAAGGGACATTTCAGTCTCTGAACTCTGAACTCAAGCAGCTACATGCTCCTATTGCCCAACCATCAGCATGAGCAACTGATGCCAAAGGAAATTTTCCACACCAAACACCTCATTAGCCAGACAGGCTTCTAGACTGTTTCTCTCTACCTTGGGAAAAGCCCCACAGCCTTTGGGTACCACCACCCCACACAAACAGGGCCAGGGGTATGTAATTGGTTTGAAGATGAGCTATCAATTTTCACCGAGACATCAGAGGAACGGTGAGAATCCTGGACGGAAAATGAGTCAGTGTATCGGCTTCAGCTCGGCTCAGCACGAACCCAGAGCACTGTTCCCCTTGGGGCAGGGAGGGTGTTATATCCATCACTGAATGTTGGATAACGAGATGATGAGCATCACAGAGAAACCACATGAATAGGTAATCAAACTTGTTAATGCAATTTAGCAGTTCCAGTCCAGCAAGAGCCACAGCAACAATATACATTAATCATCAATAATGCTCAGCAGTTTGACGAAGGCCGGGGAGTGAATGAGACAGGGGAATTAGCTCTGCTTTCCCTCCCTCCAGGAAGATCTGCTGAAGTCACAGAGATGTCACACCTCCAGAGCAACACGACCCCGTCAGCTTCCCTGCCCTTTCCTCCCATGCTCCAAACCCAACAGGCTATTTATGAGCACTAAATACGTGCTACACCACCCTGTTTTCCTCAGCTTCTCTGAGACTCTTCCTCATCTCGGGTGATTTAAACAGTGGGTGAGAAAAGGAAGGAGGAGGTGTAAGACACTAATCTTCGTGACAAATGACTATTTGCAGAACAGAGTGCTACTGCAGCCACATTTAACATCTAAATATATTCAATACACTGTGATGCTCCCAAACTGACTAACCACGGAGCCTGAGGTTCAGGTAACTGGAAATACCAGCAACTCTTTCCTATTAGCCCCAACTCTTTTCAGGGGGGCAGTGTACAGAAAGGTCAATGGGTCCTGGAACTCAGAAAAAAAAATTAGAAAAGAATTTTAAAAAGCCCCAACCAAAAAAACCAACAAAACTCCCAACTGTTCTACATCCACTGTGCTCAGACGTTCAGAGGAATAAGCAACTCCAAAAATGACACCAAGAAAGAGAAGAACAGCCCAGCTAAGGCTAATCAAAGGTTGACTCCAAGTTCAAGGGGTGACTTCTCTAAAAACTAGCAGAACAGAGGACGAACAAGGAAGCACTGGAACTAAAATGTTTCATTTTATACCTACCTCTTACTCAGAGAATTATACCCCCAACCACAGAGGAGCCCTTCCAAAGAGGTGAAGGGCTGCTCTCCCCCACCAGCACTGTCTGTAGCTGTGGGGAGGATTCCCTTCCACAAACCACAGGCTTAGCCCTGGACACGGCTTTTCGAAAAGGCATTGACTTAATTTCCAAGAAATATTCCTGTGTTGGAGGCAGTTACAGACTGTCAGAGGGGCAGCTTTCCTGCAGGCCACTCTGGCTACAGGAAAATCCACCCCAGCTTCCAACACTTCCCCATTCCTTGAGACAGCTGATGGCTGCAGGAGGTTTTGTTGATCCCCATTGCAGAGCAGCAGTTTCAGATCAGCACCTTTCCCTGTGTGCATGTGTTGAGAGCAGCCCCAACAAATCCTGACAAATCTTTGACCAGAGGACCTGTAACTATTTGAAATGCCCTTTTCTCCCTCTGCTGGGTTACAGCAGGAGATAAACCTGTTTGAATGACTTCTATACACGGCTGGGAGTAATAGGCTGGAAAGGACAGATTGGCTCTCACAGCTCTCTCCCCATAGCCTGAGGTACAGAACTACCAAATATTCAGGAGCAAACAGCAATCTGGATGCTTTGTCAAATGCAGTGAAGTATTAATCTAATTTTCTAAACAAAGCAGACAACCTGGCACTCAAATCAGCTTACCACTTTGCACCTCTCTACAAGGATTAGCAGAATACCATAATTATAATGCCCAATTTGATTTATTAGAGGAGGCTGCGTAGAAGAGATGACAATTCAGCAGCATTGTGAAAAGAAGGGATGAGAGTATAAGGAAAGCTTCAAATTGAACAGTAATTTCTAAGCAACATCCCAATATAATTAGCATTAATTACAATAAGCTTTCCAAATGAGGTATAAACCTATGTTTAATAACCCTGAATTGCAAAAATCATCCCCCAAATTCCAGGAAACTTAATATTACAGCCAATTTGTCTAGACAGCTTGGCAGGAAATGCCAGAATTCTAGGTGTGAACTTTGTGGTTACTAAAAAAAAGGAAAAATTATTGAACTTGTCTATATCATTTGCATAATTAGTTTGAACTAAGAATAGCCTAGTTTATGTAGGTTAGATTTGGCTGCTACTTTCATCAACCTTACAGACCCCCAGACTTGTCTGGTTTTCAGAACTGTACCAGTTAGGATAATAGAAGGTATTTTAAAAAACCTCCCTTTCCAATAAAAGATAAATTCTAAGTGTGACTCCTTTAGAGAGGCACGGTGTATTAATGAGTCACTCATCACAGCTTTTATTTCATACGCTTTGTGCAAGCTCCTTGCTCTTTTTAGAGTTTGTTACTTATCCTCACAGGGGAAAACAAAAAGATTAAACAATGAAAGATGAATTCAGGTTTTTATGAATGTGGCAGCAAATCCCCTATTTAATCACTCATGGCAGCCAAATACTAGCCAGAAGAAACAGATAACCATGTCCTCATTTTTCAAAGCTGAAATACCAACAATCTAAATTGTATGGTAAACTAAAGCAGCAGCGTATAATGAAAGAAACTGGAGTTTGCCAATGCAACAAAAACTCCTACCCCCAAAGGTTTCTGAAGAAGTGTCATGAATTCCCTAGTGGCCAGAACTACATGAAACTGAGTTTTAAATTTCATGTAGAAGATGTCACTGCTAACAACCCTTTCCTCCTGCAGGAACAGGGAACCTCCCCCCTGCCTCTCACATCCCCAGCAGTGCAAACCCCTGCCACACACTGAAGTCCTGCAGCGTAATTTTAGACCAGAAGAAACAACTCCAATCAGTAGAAAAGCAGCATTTACTGCAGCCAAGCTTCCATGTGAGGGAGATTTTGGTGGCAACTGAGACCTAATGAGCTCCTTTGTGCTCCCTGTCCCCATAATCTTCTCCACTCCCAGTTGCATCAACGTGAGCATTTGTTTTGTTACTCTGGGGAGCAGAGTGGCAGGGGAGACAGCTTTATGGATACTCCAAGGGTTGCTGGAGTGCTGTTTGGGGCCTTTTCACTTAAATATAAAACCTGACACAGCAGCAGCTTTACAGAGGCAGAGGAGCTGAGGAAGCACAATGCCAGAACCCTGGTGTAAGTGTCAGGCAGGAATACCATCCAGCACCTCTTGCTTCTGAATATTTTATATCAAAGCCAGGCACTTCTGGTGAAATACATGCTTGGGTTTGTGGGTTTGGAAGCCAAGAAAAGGATCCTAGTTGTTCAGACTTTCATGGAAACTAAAATGTGCATCTATTCATCCATAACCAGAAACCATTTCAGTTGGCACAGAGCACAGTTTGTGCACAAGCTCATTGCACCTGTAACCAGGGGGGAATTGAAATCCTATCACTCAACTAGTACCAAAACCAATCAAGAAACTTGATATATCTTAACTACACAGACACTGATGAGTCTAAAACCAAAACATTTGGTATCACTATGGGGAGTTAAAAGAAAACAAACCTGGCAAATATTTTCCTGGGAGTGCATGATTACATGATTTGCTACCCAAATGTTTGCAAGCAGAAAAAGTACTAACATCTTTACATAAATTATTTGTACTGAATTATTCCAACCATTTTTTTTTTTAATCAAAAGGAAGAAAACAAAAGTCTGCTTTAAAGACAACAATTAGCCACCACAAGAGCAGGGTCATGAGTAGACCATGAGAATTTCTAACTTTATATGTGATGAGCCCTTCTGAACCAATATGCTAAAATGCAATCCCAAAAGACTGTGTGTGGTGGAGAATTATGTGGGGGGTTACATTAGATAACCTTAACGATTCTTTCAAATCCTACAATATTGCAAGTCTGAAAAAACAATTCCAGTAACTGGACAATTCAATCTTTCCCTGTCTGGCACAGGTACAGGATCACTTCCACGAAACAAAAGCTGTGCCTGGGTTAAACAGCTCTTTTTCTCTGCATCACAGAGAATAAAAACCAGTTTTTCATTGCAGTGTGCTTCCTAGCTCAGAACAAATGCTGGAAGGACACTGGTGTTCCCACTGGCTCCCAGTTAACGGACAACTGGGAAAGTGTCCACACATAGATGCTGCTGTGCTATGGGGATTGCAAAACAAGGAATGCTCACAGAGTCACCAGCAAACCTCCCTGCTGAGCAGCAGTGAGGTGATGAAGAGCCTGCCAGCCCCAGTGCCTCTTCTTTGTCACCTCTGGGCTCTGCAGGTGCTGTGGCTCAGACAGGAGTCTCTGCAATCATCCCCTCCCACATGACAACTCCTGATTCATTCATGCTCCACCACATTGTAGAAGGGCACAGAGAAAAGACAGCCCACAGCAAGCTCTCTCCAAACTGACTCTCCACTTCTAAAATACTTGAATAGTCTCTCCTCCTCAACACACTGTTCTGGGGGTACTTGATTCCTGAGATGGACATAGCCATGTCTGCAACTTCCAGGTGCACATTAACAAGCACACCTTCCTGAAGGAGGTTGTGATCCAGCTGATAATCTCTCTTTGTGTCTAAGACTGTAAGAGCCACAAACCTATGGTATGAATCACCACACTGCCTCAAAGCTGCAGGATACAAGGGAGGTCTGCTCCTTCCTTCCTACATTACCCAGGACACCTGATCTTCCATTTCAGCTTATGAAACCTGCCCTCAACACAGGGTTTGTGCACTTGGCCAAGAGTCTTCTAAGAGACGTTGTTTTCACCAGCACAAGTTACCAGAGAAGCCATTTACATTAACAATCTCAGCCTGCCAGCAAGGACAACATTTCACAGTGGCCAGTGCCATGACATGGTCACTTCAGAGGAGAAGTGATCTCCTACCTGTTTGGACTTCAGGGGGAGTTTCTTCTTCATCCGCTCTTTGCCTCTCTCTGCCTCTCTCTCAGAGCTCCCAGCATCATTGTTATGGCCATTTTCACTCGGCTCAGCAGACACACAGTTTTCAGATTCTCTGGGTTTCTTTCCTGGATGCCTCTCCCATTTCTCCTTCCTCTCCTGAGGCTTTAGCGACATGTCCTTCTGTAAAGGAGGAAAAAACCAGGATCGTAAGTTCTTCAAGTTCTTTAAGGCTACTTTTAAGCATTAAGCCTTACAAATATTGAATAAAAACACAAACAAGACAGTGTGTTCCTTCCAGAGATGACTTAGGATGAATAATTAGGCACGCACAATGCAAACAGTAATTTTAGATTAGATTAGGATGAATACTCTCCAGGCTATGTGTTTGATTCATTTCGGAGATGCTGGAACTGGTTATGAAAATGAGTTCACTCCAGATTAATTCAGAAACCACACGTCAACAGCACATGACCAAGTCAGGATCCTGAAGGGAAGCCTTTAACTGTTCAACTGAAACAGAGGTGGGTTTTATTTTGTTTTGTTTCTGATCTCAGAACCAAACACATCAGACCCCCCTTGGGGCTGACGGTGTCTGATTTGCAGCAGCATTCATATGGAGAAAGGCACTTCTAAAGCCTCACCACATTCCCTGAGCCAGAGAGATCAATGGCATCCAAACACACAACAGAGGTTGAACACTTCTAAGTGTTAAGTGTCTGCCCTGAATCAGGGCTGTAACACACAATCCAAGCACAGTTTAAAAGCGGGTATGTCGTGTCATAATGATTAACATCAGAAAGTGAGATCAGAGGAGGGAATTACTGCTGCTATCCCTGGCATCTCTGAGGACTGAAAGCTGAACTCCCAGTGACAATGTACCAAACTCTCTCCCCACACACACTGCATGGAAAAGGACTTAAAGAAATAATATATCAAATCACTATGACATTAGTTCACTACAGCTAGATAAATTTTTCCCCAATGTCTTTTATTAACTGCTCAAGGATAAAAACTGAACTCTTACGGGAATGTTTTGCAGAATCTCTATTCCAATTAATTTTTTATGTGAGGTAAATACATCAGATTAGGATATACCTTAAAAGCACTGCTTACTATGCCAAAATTTGTCAACTTCACCCACAGATATTTCTCTAAATGCCTTGCTTCCAACTCAAGCAATTACATCAGGGCTATTTGTATCCTGTGTGAAGGGAGCTCACAGTGCAACTGCTCACATCAATGCACGCACCTTCAGTACTGCAAAAGAGCTCATGAAAATCATTAGCTCTCTAGTCTTTCAAAACTGAAGCCCAACAAAAAAGAAAATTAGGAACTGGGATGAAATGCCCTGCTGATTGCTCCAGATTACTTCCTCCCCCTCTCCTTTAATTAGTGAATTGACTGCCTCAGTGTGCAACATGCTGATTCCACTCCAAATCACTCACTTGTTCAAAGTTACCCTTCCCTGGGAAGGGAGATGATGTGCTGACACTTTGGGGTCACAGAGACATTGAAATCAGAACCACAGCAATAAAATATTTCGAGCTATGTCCAATTCCAACCCAGGCTCTGACATAATTAGCCAGCATCCAACCTCTGTACACCTTGCACAGGGGTCCTGTGGGGCTGGAGCCTCCTCTTAAAGCACACACAGAGACAGCAAGTTGCAAAACCACCGAGGATACAACCCCTCCACCAAAATTAAAATAACTAGCACTGTCTTGGAAGCCCTAGAACACACCAGAACACAGCTCAGCTTGCCAAGTCCATAACTGGGGAAAGAGCAAGGAAAATGACTGTCTGGCATTATTCTCCATGAATGGTAAAATGTGGAACATAAAATAGTGTTTAGCTGCTCAGTTTGGTTTTTAGCTTAAAGGTAACACTTTAAAGCAGCAGTTCAAGATGCCACTTAAAGGTCACACTGTCCTGTTTGCTGGGAAGCTGCTGAGACAAAAATCAAAATGCTAATCTTTAGCAACTGATCAAAACCTAGTGACGTGGAAATGATATCTGTTAACTGATACCCAGCAAAATACTAGAAACAGAAGTCACCACAACCATGCACTTCTTCACAATTCAGATGCAGGTAAGACGTGACAGCAGGCACATGGAAGATGCTGCATGAGGTGACATGGGCCCTGCTGAGGGAGAAAGGAGGCTGGGGCAGGGAAATGCCACCACCTGAGAGCACCAGCAAATCATGTGCTCCTGGTTCAGGGTGCAATATTCACTTTGAAGGATGCCTTCAAAGCCAGTAATTGACCGTTTTGGTTTAAACTCATGGTGATCAGGCCCCTGTTAATAGTTTAGGGGAAGTCTTCCCTCAGTACCCACAGCACGTTCACTGCAGTTTTAGATGATTCACTTCACCACAGAACCAGTCTGGAAATCTGTGTTTTTCTCCTGACCGAATCCTACAAAAAACTCCCTACTTGGAAATTTAGCCTTTTATCCCTGTTCCGTTTGGAGATTTAAGGTTTTTCTCATCACCGAGCTACCAGCAAAATTAATTCAGGGAATACAGTTATACCTGGATCAAAGCCAAGGAAATAATTCATTCACTTGTAGTGCCACTTGGGTGCAGGAATCTCGAGCACTTCTCAGACAGCCGTGGATGAAGCCCCAGGCCCAGGCAGGGGAGGAGGGCAGGGGAGGCCTCAGCTCCACCACACACCTGGGGCAGCCCCGGGGGAAAAAAAGCCAAGTTTCTCAACCCATGACAAGAAAACTACTACTGCTACTCCACAGTCCTGCTCCTCCCCAGTCCAGCAGAGGATGCAGCTCACGGGGCTTTATTCTGGGAAGGCAGGACACTGAACTCAGCACCTCCCTGCTGACAGAGGGGGACAGTGGGGCTGTTCTTTGTGCTGCTCAATGCAGACCTCTGCAGCCTCAGGCAGAGAGCAGGAGGGGGCTAATGGGGTTTCTGTTCTTGCCTCCTTTGTCTACTTTCTATTTACCCTACTAAAAGAGCCTTCCCAGCGATTGCTCTTTTGCTAAAGTTTATGACCTCCAAGTTGGGGACCGCACTTAGCAAAGGAGCTTGCTATTTTTGGATGTGCATCTCTGCTCGTGCTGGAAATCCAGAACATCACAAGAGTGAATGTTTATTGATGCACCTTGACTGACTTCAATCCCAAAATCCCAGCTGGCAGGAGAGACTGGCCTCCTGACAAACTGCCCCACTGGAGCCTTCCCCCCAGGCAAGCCCAGACCAGCAGATATTTTCACCTTTGCACATCACACAAAGCTCAGGGATTCACAGAGTGATAATATCTCAAGTCAGGCACCACAGTCGAAAGGTCTCCACATCCACCCTTGAGAGTTCTGTCCAACCCAGACCTGACTACCTTTGCTGTCACAGGGCCAGTAAATCCCTTCTCCAGGGAAGGATGGTGGATCCAGGCCCTTTCTCTCTTCTCTGTTCCAGAAAGGAGATTGCTAAATCTTTTCCCGGAATATAGAAAATTATTTTGTTCCTTACTACTCACTGCTTCCAGGGCTGTCTCCTACCTGTCCTCACTTAGGAATTTCTCTCACACCTTCCAGAGCAGGCTGCAGCCTCTCCATCTGCAGCCCCTTGTCTGTCTGGGCTGCAGACGGAGAGCAGATGGTTCTAATTGGCTGCATGGTTACAGATAAGGAAGAATTAGGCCTTTCTTCAGAGCCTCCTTCCTGGCAGTTACTCCATGAAACACACAGATTCTATCTCCTCATTTGTTTATTTGGATGTACAGACACCAAAGAACACTTCAGCTGAAAATGGGATCGAGGGGCCTCCTCCGGCTCCACCTGAAATACCTCCCATAGGAGTGGCCGTGAAGATCCACTGGCAAAAGACCTTGGCACAGGCTGGCAGGGTCTGCAACACATTTTGGGGTCCATAATAAAAACCTGTGTGATTTTTTTTTCCACCACTATTCAGCCTGAGCTAGTTAAAGTTATGCAACTGCACCTCTGCTCGTGGTGGAGCTGGCGGCGTCCTTAATCACTCGGAACACTCCTTCCGGAAAAGCCATTTTTCTTCTGTCACCAAGGCACAGCTGCGATCTCCAAAGGCACTCAAGGTGCACAGCGCTCAGTTTATAAATAAAGCTGGGAATAACAGGGGTGCACTGCCCTCAGTTCTGGAATGAGACTCTTCTTACCCCCAAAATGCCACAGCCAGAACCTTCTGCACAATGGACTCCACATTTTGATCAGGAAATAATGATCAGCCCTGGAGGACCCTGGCACGAGCTCAGATCCACAGCCATCCTCTGGCTGGAGTTATCACTGCTTGTTTGCTCAGCCCAGCTCAAACTCTGCCTTAATCCTCTGAATTTACACAGCTCTGAGATCTCAGGAAGCATAGAGGGGAAGGCTCTGGTTGTAAATACCTGCCAGACACAGGGAACACTTAAAGAACCTGAAGGAAATGTCCAAACTCCACATGGTCAGATGAAAACCCTCAAGTGTGCTGCTGGGATGCAGAGGGCGAAAATAACACCTACAGTTAATAAAATAACTACTCTCAGCCCTCAAGCATCAGTTCAAAACGCAGCCCTGGTGCGAAATCAAGTCCATTACAATCCCCTGTCCCCAGGGCCCATCGGACACTGCAAGGCTCAGCCAAGGACTGGTTACACTCTGCTCCTGCCAGACTGCCTCTGCCGACTTCAGGAGATTATATGGGCTGATTTCTCAGAAGGGAAACAGCCTCCAGCTTCTCTCTCCACAGCTCATCACTGCAGCACTCATTCCTTAAGCTGGGGAACATGAAATATTGCCCTGAACATCAAACAGGAGGATCCACACAAAGGAAATAAAAGCCACGGCTGTCTCTGAAAATGCCCCTGCTCGTCCCTGCTTCTGCCTCCAACTTCTCTCAAAAAATTGCAATGGAAAAGCCCCCGAGGATCTGAGCACCATCTATCCTTATATCAACTTTATCATGCCATTAGCAGCAGGGTTGTCAAATGTGTTTGTTGTTCGGGGAGAGATCCTGGCTCAGAGAGCAATTGAAACAGATTTATTTTTAATTAGGTTACTTTTAAAATATTTCTATTGACCTGATACTCAGTTTGTAAAACAGCAACACAGAAACAATCGCTGACAATGTTCTCATACTTTCTAAGTAGACAAAGCACATTACAAATACAGACAAGACCACTACTACAGCAAATCTGCCATCCATTTAAGTTGCATAAAGGTGACACATGAGGCAGTAATTCAAATGGAAGGATAATATTGGAGATATACATGAGAAAAGTACATGAAAGACTAACTTTAAAGCAGGGATTTGAAGATGGGTCCGTAGAGAGAGAAACCACTGCAAGAACAGGAGCCAGCACAAGAAAAGATGAATAGCCAACAGGCAAATAAATTAGGTGAATAATAAGGAAAAAAAAAAAAGGGATGAAAATGGAATGGGATAAAAGACAACTCCACTGAAGGGTATCAGGTAAGACTATACCCAGGTGACTGAATTTGAACTCAACAGCCCCCAGGCCTCTCAGCCAAAGCCACCAAAGCCCTTTCAAAAGGCAAAAACAAGAGTCTAGATTTGAAGTGACTTTCTTGCTTTGACCCTACATTCAAGCAACACAATCGATATCAATTAAAATGATTGCAAATGAAATCCTTGTTTGTTTAACCTTGGACTGCAATTCTCCTTTCGCAGCTGACATATTCCAGATGAATCTGGGTCTTGCTTTTTAAAATGCATCACATTTGCTCTGACCCCGTCACATGTTGAGCTCGAGAATAAGATGGCTTTTTGACAAGACAGCTTTGGAAATGTTAAGACATTTGAAGCTGACACTGGTTTACAGGTTTATGATACATGATTTAACTTAAAAATACAAGTGGATGAACCAAGAAACTCACTGTAATTGAAACAGTCAAATTTATTACCAGAGGCTGCATTCCTGTCACCTAGGAATAGCTGAAGAGCAAGCTGCTGTACTCTGCTAAATGCCCACTTGTTATGTCCCAAGAATTAAGACCTTTGCTGCCAGGACCTTGAAGGCACCACACCAAGTAGAGATCCCTTGGACAAATGTTACCTCAACACAACATAGCCAAACACTACAAAAGAGAAGGTCAGTTCACTCTACTTTTAAATGCATTTCAATCCACACTGAATTTACAAGGCTTTGATTGCTCTTTTTCCCTGCACGAGACCTGAATAAATAATGATACAGTGCTGAGCAGTAATTATTTCAAAAAGCTGTGGAGAAAGGGGCTGGTGCTGTTCCCTTCCTTCTCAATTACTTGAGGGAGAAAAATAGTCCTCTCCCTCCATGGTAGTACCAAGTACCTGGAAAGAGCATTTAACAGTCATTCAGGGCACAATGAAAGTAAGAATGTACACAGCAAACACCTTCACTTTAGTGAGGGGTCAAGGAAATCTGCACCAGTGTGAGCATAGGGTTGACCATGTTTTTGGCATAAACCATTCTCCACCATCACCCATTGAGGAGGTGGATACGCAAAACCTCCTGTTGTGAGCTCCCCAGGAAGGCAGCCGTGGCTTTCTCCCTCTCCCCCAGTTTCCTCTTCAGAGCTGCACTGCAGAGAACTGCACCCGTCTTCCCTGCTACCTACTCAGAGACACTGCACAGCTATTAAAACTCCCACAGGTGCTTGCTGTCCATCAGAAAGGAAATGATCCCACTTTAAGCCATCAGTATTTCCTCCAGTGATGGCAGTAAATGCCCGACGAGCGCTCACAGAATTACTGTCAGCGGAAAGTGTGTCAGAGAGCAAGGGAGCTGAAATGATTGAAGGGAAGCTGGGGCACCATTTCAGGTGGAGGAAATGAGGTGTATTGCAGGCCCAGCCTGTCCAGCATGTGCAGGCTGCAGGAGTGCTCCAAGGTGCTGCTGTCCCTGCACTGCCAGCCCATCCTGCCCAGCCCTCGCTGCAGATAAAGGCACATTTCGGCTGAAGCCGCTTTCAGCCAGGACTGGGAGCTCAGCATGCTCAGTTTGTGGTGTGTGAAGGAGCTGGGAAGAGCTTGTGCCTGTCTGACAGCACCTACTTGAGCTGATTTGAGTGGCAGTGCTGCACTTGCCGGGTGTGAATGC
This sequence comes from Lepidothrix coronata, assembly GCF_001604755.1. Classification (NCBI taxonomy): domain Eukaryota; kingdom Metazoa; phylum Chordata; class Aves; order Passeriformes; family Pipridae; genus Lepidothrix; species Lepidothrix coronata. The sequence goes on from NW_016690231.1 coordinate 1,764,522, forward strand.
TGAGCACAGAGCTTGGCCCTCCTGCAAATTCCCAACCTCCCAAGGGAACGATTAGGAAAGGCAGCAGCACCACACACTGCCCAGCATCTCACAAGTGACAGACTGTGCCTAAACATCTCCATCTTAAAGAATGTGACCCGGGGCCTTCAATCTCAACTAACTTCCAAAAGTATCCAGCAAGTAAGCGGCAAGGTCAGGCACACGCTCCAGGTCCAGTGCTTTGGGAAGACATTCCTCAAGTGTGCCAATATTCAGGGACACTGCTTAGCCCACGCTGCTGATAGCCAGCAATCACAAGCTTCTTTACAGAGCAGCCTTTAAACACTGAATCTGAACTAATTTTTCCTCTCCCCAGATTATTCAAACAGGCACTCCCATTGAAATCAAACATTTCCCATCGAGTGGCAAAATTAGGACCTGAAGAAGCAGCTCCTACCCTGAAGCCAGATGTGGCTGTTCCATCACACATTTCCAACCTTGCCAGGAAGGTAACACAACCCCCAGTCTCCAGCTGCACCAGCTGGCCCCAAGCTGCCAAAGGAAAAGGCACCAGGGTCCTGCCAGCACAAACTGATACATCAGCTGGATGCTTTCACCATTACCAATTTTCAGCTAAACTAGTTAGAAACAACAGGAAGACAATGCTGAGTAAAAATGTCCCCAGCCTATTCGTCACTATAGACAGGAATGCTTAGAAATACTCCCTCTCTCTTTAAAATTACTAACAAAAGGAGAAGACACAACTGTTTCCACCTCTGCTGGGAGGGGGATGTCACGCTTCCATGAGCTGGACTCTGGAAACAGAGTTGAGCCAAGCTGAGGCTGGGCAGATGGACTGGACACATGGCTCATTTACTATAGGCAAGGGCCTAAATTGCTCTCCTCCATCTATACATCTGCATTTAAAATTTTGATCTTCATAGTGCAAAGTACACAACAGTCACAGTATGATTGTACCGACTACCCTGTGAATAGCTTCATCTTGAGACTGAAGAGACACAGCTACAGCCTTAGGTAACTTGGTCATGAATTAAAGAACCTCAGCCTGATTTCTTAAGTAGTTCAAAGCCTCCACCAGCTAAATACGAAGTTTTACTGTATTTTTTAGGATTCAACCACACGTGTTGTCTCCATTCACTTCATGGCACGTACTTTTAAAACGCAGCCATGAAAAATGTACAGCTCTTCAGGCAGTGGCACCCACAGCATGAAAGTTCCAGACGAATCTCCCACGTGGTGACAGCCTCAAACACGTTCACTCTACAAGTAGCTGTGGGTGTTGAGACTCTGCTTCCAGCCTACACTCTTTATTACCACCCTCCAAGGAAGGGTTCCCAACACTGCTGCAGAACAGAGGGATGACTGTTCTCCAGCACCAGCAGAGCAGGCTGCAAGCTCCGCTTCGCCTGCAGTTTGACACAGCTTGCACAAAGCCAACTATGCTGAGTCGAAGGGGACAAATGCTCACAAATTCACTCCTGCCAACTCTACTGCAGGGGTGAGAGTCTCCAGAAGAAAAAAAACCAGCCATATTCTGATCCCTGGTGCTGCGTTGTAAATTAATTTATGTTTTAAACACTATGACACTAGAGGCATTTTTTACCAACTCTGCAGTTGCCCTCAGTGGTAGGCAACAATTTTCAGCTCAGCTGTCATGAAGTCTAGAATGTGTATTCAATAATTAGTCCTCTGGTAGTTTCTTTTGGCCGGGAAACAAATGACAAGAAATATAAATGGTTCGACAAACAAGAAATATGTAAAAGGCAGCCTCCTCCAGAACCAGCTGCCCACAGCACATTACTTCAACCTGAGGGGAAAGCTCTGAGCGAGAGGACTGCTGGCAGGAGAGAAACGCCTTTTTAAATACCTCAATGCCACATGCACTGATGAAGAGCCCAGGACAGTGCATCTGTGCCACCCTCACCGCCCCTGCTCCTCCTCAGAGGAGGGATGTCCTGTGCCATGGAGGTGCCAGCCTCACCAGCAGTGATGAGCTCTCACACCGAGGGGCTGAGCACACCACGGGCTCAGCAGCAGCTCATCTATAACTGCTGTGCTAGAACAAACAACGAGCAACCAAATGTCTCACTGTATCCTTGGGGCTTCCCAGAATAGTTCCAAATAGTCAGATATCCGTGTCAGGAGCAAAACATTCATTTATATCCTAGGCAATTGCTGAGAAATGGGAAACATGCACGACAGTAGCAGGCAATGTTAATGTATTCTATGTTACAAAACATTTTCAGTCAGAGAGCTCAAAGGTCATTAATAGATTTTCATATGTTTACAGACAGCAGCAATTTCAAGCTCTATAATTTTAAAACTGCATGTCAGTCTCTCAACTTCCAGCTGTTATTTCAACATTAGATAATGAACACAATGCAAAGGTTACACAATCACTTGAACCAGCTTAGGCAGTAGATCCAGTCACACAAATCATTATTAAATTCTAATTACACATATATTATTTTATAACTCTTATTAGAACAGCAGGGCAAATCCTCTTTTATAAAGAGATCAACTGTTTAGAAAAAGAGGCCAGAAAGGTTATTCTTTTAATGTTACAGAGTTGGTCTCTCTCCATCACCTAAAGCACTGCTGATTTATGAGTCTGAAACAACACTGCACCTTGTTAACACCTCACCAGCCACCAGCCCCTGTTTTGCTTAAATCCTTTATAGATCCTTAACACAGATACTGATGCCTACTTAAAATAATTATCTTCAATCAGAGGGACAAAACAGCATTTAGTGGTTACCCAGTGTCCTGCCTGAATATGCTCCTGCTTTTTCTTTATACAAGTATTTTGAAACTGAGAGGACACCCTACAAAACTAGGAGATTTCTCCTGAGGAGAGTGCTGTTATCTAAGCTAAAGCTTTGCAAGACATCAGGCTTCCTTACCGTAGATTTTTATTTTAATTTTGTACCAGAAGAAATAATTGTAATCATCTGATCTGACTCTTTTATCATGCAGCAAAATGAGCAAAATCGCCCAACTGTGAAGTGGTCTTACTGCAATTTTGGATGTGCACTAGAAAACTATCCTCTTACCACCTAATCAGCAAATTATGTTTTGCTCTTGTCTGGCTTTACTTTTTCTCCCTCTCTGTTCCCAGGCAGGGCAAAGTGTTACTGGCTCTGGTTTATTCCGCCCAAATCCAGCTGTCAGTCACACAGCGTGTAACCTCAATGGGAATTGAGGAATCTCATCCCAAGGATTTAGCTTTGAAGCAGGACAGACCAGCACTGTCCCTTTGTGCGGGTGAGGGCTCCTGCAGTGACAGCAATGCTGCCCTGGCAAAGTGATGTCTCTCTAATCCCCGGCGCATCCTTAGCCAGCCATGAATTTCACACTGGGAAATTCCATGCTTTGACATTAAATAATTCCAGCTGGGATTTTTCAAAGGATAAGAGATAGGCGCCCAATCCCATCACATTCCAACAGGAAGCCCTTAAGGTTTGGTTTATTTTCTTTTTAAAAAGGAAACTTATATTTCCTTCTTCTTTCCATCCCAGTTTCCTCTGGGAGATGGAACTGAAAGCCAGAAACAGAGGGCAAGTGCAGTGCTGAAGGGAAGAGAGGCTGCTGAGAGTGGCAAACACCACCAATTCCTGGGGACATCAGTGTGCGGCGTGTGACACGAGAAGGAGCAGACAAATCAGCACATCCATTCCTGTTCCTGAGAGACAGGAGGCTCTGCACTTTGCCTGGTTAGTCTCACTCGCCACGAGGGAAGAAGTAACCAAGCAAACACCCACCAGGGCAGCAGACAATTAAAGCTCGAGAGTGAACAAACCCAGCAAGCTCCCAGCAAGGGGAGAACATGTGCAGAATCAGAATGATGTGATCCCCTCACCCCAGCATGCCAAATAAGGCCTGGGGCAGGCAGGGCTGCCAGGACAACGACCCACTGCAGGGACAGACCTCAGCAGAGCAGGTGCTGCCACTCACTCTGGGCTGTCCCACCAAACCCAGTGACTACAAGTTTTCATTGGCTTTGCCACTCTCTTTCCACTACATTTGGAGGATCTAGGTCTTCCCCCATCCAAGTGGTGATAAATTGGGCCTAAATTACCCATGCTAAATTATGAGTTTCTCTTAATGCTGCGTTTTCAGATACAGAAACCTCTATCTGCACTTCCCAGACCTGAAGCTGAAGGCTGGCTTGCTTGTAGGACATTTTTCTTCCTATCTGGAATAAGGCTTTACTAGTCAGAGACTAGAGAAAGGAGCATTCATGCAAAGTCTTCCACTTGCTGCCAGCCCTCAATGTTGAAATGCAACAGGGAATTAAAACATGATACAGAGCAGCAACTTTCATCACTGTTGACCCCCTCAAATTAGTTAAGAGCCCTTGTACATCTCCTGATTCATTCTCTGAGAGTTTAACTTTGCCTCCTGACTACTGTTCACAGCACCTTGTCAACGGTAAACCTCACAGATTGAGAAATACAGATGCAGCACACAGAATTTCTTTGTTCAGATGGGCAAAACCCGTTGGCAAGAACCAAAAAATCCAGTCAACGTGAGAAGGGTTAAGACAGAACAGATGCAACCAGAGACTCTGGGGAACAGCCTGCATGGAAGCAGGGTTTCTTGTGATTACTTCTGTCTTGTAGTTCCTAATAAGCCACATCACAGCTGACATCTCCACCAGCTATCTGCTGCCTCATGTAGATAACCAGAAACAGAAAAGCTGACACGGCAATTATACTGTACACACACACACAGACACACCACCTAACAACTCTCACTGCTACAGCAGCACGAGCAGCAAAGCACAAGCACATCCTGAACTCTCATCCAGGCTCAGACACCAATCCTCAATGCAACCACACGTGAGATGCCTGCTCTAAAAACTGTTTTAAAAAGCGTCCATAAAATCAGGTAAAAGTGGTAGCACAGCTCAAATGTGCAACGACACAAAGAACTTTCAAGATGAGAAAGAGCTATAAAAGTATTTTGCAACTACTGTTCATTAACAAAGCTCTCATCTCCAGCCCAGTTGTAACCCAGAGGACTCCTGGTGCCCACCTATTCCCATGGCACACCTCAGGATGCCAGGCACGAGTAAGGAGACGCCAGGCAGCAGAGCAGGGAGATGCTCAGACAGGGCAGGGGGATCCTGAGGTGCAGTAGGCCCGGGAAAGGCCAAGGGCAAAGGGAATCAGCATCCTCTGAGCCACCTCTGCCTCGGGAGGCTGTTGCTAAGAGACGAAGCCCCGTGGATGTCTGGAAATCCTGCGGCTCTGCCCCATCCCCAAACAGGGCACCCAGCGGTCCCAGCGTCCCTCCTGCAGCCTGGGATAATCTTGCTTTTGTGTGTAAAGCAGCTCCTGTCAAGGAATTCGGAGAGCCCTGTGCTAGTGAAAACTGCTGATAAAAAGATAATACCAAGAATACTCCATTTCAAAAAGCTGACAGAAGGGCAGAAGGGGAAATTTTACACATCGGACCAGAAGTGCTCGCTAAAGCAGAACGGGGTTTAAAAACCCAGGGCTTTTGAGGTATTTGTTTCCAGTGAAGGATCTAGATTTCCCAAGTTCCCCACTGTGACTGAGCAAAATTGTAAGCATTAGTTCTCAGGTTTCAGCAGAATCTGTAAAAGCAGGTGACTGAGAAACCAGCATCCTTTTTGCAATGCTACCAGAGGCAAATGTATTCTGAAACCTCACAGAAACAGAGTGACTGCAAAGGCTTTAAAAACCAGAAAGACCAGCTTCAACATGCACCCATCCCACAGAAGGCAGCAACTGGAAGAGTGCAGGGCCATGTTAATTAACATGTACTTAACGGCACTTAATTCCCCCTCTCTCTCCACCTTATTGATACAGATGAGGTTTGTGGCTTTCACATCCCATTAGCAAAAGTCTTCCTCTAGGAAAAAAAACCCCAATAAAGCCTGCCGAGGAGGTGAGGGAAAGTTCTTTAGCCATTTATAAATAATATCACCATTTGACTTTTATCAAGCTTTTCTCATTAGCAATTCTTAAAGCACAACACGAAGGGAATCAGAATTTTGACCTCTGTTTTGCAGAATGAGACATTAACAAATGCAAAGCTACTTGTCTCAAATCAAGCATCGGCCCTCTGGTAAATCTAGGATGAGATCTCTGTCTCCCAGCTCCTAATCATGCTGTGCTCCAGGAGAACCAACAGTCAAACACCACTGAAATCTCCTTCTGGCACTGGAGAGGGTTTCATGTTGGTGGTAGAGAGCAGATTTTTCTAACAGACACAATATATGCAAAAGCAGGTATTAGCTATGGAGTGGGCAACAGGTGGGATCTGTACAGCTTCACCCTCATACCCCTTTGAGTGTCTGAGATGAAATCAGCTTGAAGACAGCAAGGACAACACGATCAATATATTAAGTCAAGCTGTTTGTTACCAGAAGAGCAGAACTGGCAGCACTTCTTGGCTTTTGAAATATGACACATAACCTGGCCTTTCTAATGCTCTCCTTTGGATGGCACCCAAATCCAGCACCATCTGGCCAGCATGGGCATGTGTGTACAAAGAGGACAGAAGAGACTCCTGG
>NW_016690231.1:1771520-1772875 GCF_001604755.1 Lepidothrix coronata
GTCTCATATCACATCTACCATCCAGTTCTGCATTCACCTACATGGTTTCATGCAGCTGTGAACTCCACTGAGACAAGGGAAGTCACAGAGGTGAAGAGAGAACAATCAGAAGCTCAGTTTATGCCAACTCAAAAAAACCCTCCAGGAATCACCAAGGAATGGTGCAAAATGGTTATTACAGTTTAAGAAAACACAGACAACCCATCCACCTGCTAAATACCCAGTATTTTACACAGAGGAGTCAAATCTTGTTCTGAGCCTGACCTGTTTTTCATTCCCAGAGATCAGCTGGCTTTACAAAACCAGTCAATCATCCCTTCCTCAGTTTTGCAGTTTTCCCAGTGCAGTGCCTTCTCCCAGCTCCAGCCCCGGCTCTCTGGATTCAGAATCCACCACTTGCCTCAAGTTTGAGCCATGACATGTGCTTTGGTGGTGCTTCCTTCAGAGCCAGCAGCCCCTGCTCCCATCCAGCTCACTCCAGGCAAAGGTTTCATTCAGACAACTTCCACTGGCTCTCAGCACACACTTGCTACCTCCCCTTATCTAATCTTACTTTCTGGTACTTGACAGTGTCACAGGTCTGGCATTTAAAACATTTGGAAGAAAAACAGCCCGCAGAAGCACCCGGGGAGATTAGAATTAGGGCGCTAATTGTCTTTGCAAGGAGGTGCAAGGGCCAGTGCTCTGCATGGCTTGCCCGGTCCCCATCCCTGCTGCCCATCCCAGCTGTGCCTGGACCTGCTGAGAATGACCCTGAGAAAGCCCTTTTCCTTCCTTCCCGGATGAAGGAGTGAGGGAGTCACCCGTGGGACAAATCCAAATTACTTCAGCAGTCCCTGCCGCTGCAGCAGCACAAACATCTGGGCAGCAGCTCGGGGAACTGGACCAGTTTGCTGACCCAGTTCACCAGGCAGCAGCACTGACACCACACAGAGGAACTCGAGAAGTGGAGGACAAGCTGTCCCTGACTGCCCCAGTCAAAGGCACCAACAGTTTTCAGACAAATGATACCCCAAGCTTGAGTTGAAACACACAGTGTGATGAAGGAACAGACAGACAACAAAGAGGAACCGAAAAAGAAAGAGTAAACCCCTCCTCCCCTTAGCACAGCAAAGTAAAAATAATAATAAAAAGAAAATATTTAAGATTTTAAGAGGATGCAAGGGATCCACAAGGAAAAAAACCCAAACAAAACAAAAAGAATACAAACCAAATCACTACATTCTATTCAGGTTTCGCACTTCTAAAACTCGGTAGGTCAGGCTACTGATATAAAAATACTCCCGATTTATTAAACTCAAATAAGTCATCACAAAGCCCTTTACTTGCATGAAACCAACCCCTATTGCCTTCTG
>NW_016690231.1:1776520-1895311 GCF_001604755.1 Lepidothrix coronata
AGAAAAGGAGAACTGTGAATTCAAGCTAACCACACAAAAATTAAGGGTTTATTATGGGTTGTAGACTTCAGCAAGCAAGCAAAGTACTGGTGTGCAGCAAAGGAAGAGGAAATAATCTACTCCATCTGAATTTACTCACTGAGAAGTATGGATTTCATTCTCCCCCCAAAGAACACTTTTGCAGAAGTAGTTAATTTACCTTGTGTTTGGGCCTAGAAAACAGTGAGGAAACAGCATTTCACTGTTTTAGGACCCCAGTAACCTCTTCAGGGCGGGGGGGGGAAAGGATCTTTGCCTGCAAAGATTAATCCTGTGCAGTAATGCATGTTCCAACCCTGTCTTTTCTGGTGATGCAAGTTATTTGTGTAAATAACCATGCTGGTTACCCCCACCTGGCTTCCAGAGGGTAGCATTTTAACTGTGAAGAAAATAAAAGACAAAAACTGGTATATTGTGAAAACTGAATTTTCTGCAACCACTTTCAACAAGAACCACCCCAGGAATTTTTCTTTCCCTTGAGCCTCCTTTAATAGTGCTCAGATCTGCACAGATTCATATAGAGCACATTACTCCAATTAAAAAAAAATGGCACTGCCAGATCTATCTATATACTTATAATTACTCTGAAAGAAGTAGATTTTTTTTGATTCTTCTTTTGGGTCCAGAGGTTTTAAATTCTTGATAAAGGTCAAACCATCTCATTCAGAAATGATGATGAAGTTCCACTAGAGTTTGACTGAAAAAAGGTCACCAAATCCAAATGCTCTCAATTCTTTAAATAAACTCACAGGCCTTTGCTCAAGTGTTAAGGATATTTAAGGACACTGCAGTATGAATGTATATGCTTTATTTCCAGTCACTCTTATCAGGCAGAGATTGCATTAAGTGGCTAGAAATCTGAATAAGAAACTCCTCTCCCTGCAACTTTTTACAAGTTCCACTTATGAAAAGGAACCAAAAAATCCTGATGTTCTGAATATGCTACGGTGACTTATGATTTCAGTGAACAGAAAAATGTTCATTTTAAGGGGGGATAAAAGAACAACAAACAGAACTCCATGTCTGAATCTCTTCATAACAGATTAAAAGGATTAACTAATATATTAGAACAAACTCAGAGGTTCATAGCAATAACTAAACACACTGGTTTAGAAGCAGCAGATACACTTGTTGTACAACAGCTGATGCACTTGCCTTTACATTATTCAGTTCAGATATACTCCTGTGTTTTCCTTTTTTTGATCCCAGACACCACCCCAAATAGACAAATCCACGGAGAATAAATGATCTGTTAAATAAATGAACCAGTTGGTATCCAAGCTCAAGAAACACGGGACTCAAATTCATTCTATCCAACAACCACGAGAAAAAACCCAAGCAGGTCAGTTCCTAAAGTTCACTGACACACAACTGAGGTGAACCTTTGCCACAAAGACTTAAGGCAGCAGGCACAAAGGACAAGGTCAGAAATCAGTGATATTAAAAGGTTACAAATTAAACCTGACTGAACATCAGCTTCAGATGACCCTGATCCCAGCACAGAGCCCGAGTGAAGCAGTTGCAAAACTGCAACTCGAAGATGCCCACGAGCCACTTCCAAAATCTGCTTTTTTTTCTTCTTCCCTGCCCAGCACCAAGTGTCTGAACTCACAGGACAAGGTTAATTTACCAAGTGACATCGTGACAACAGCTCTGGGGTCACCTCCCTGCAGCAGGGGTGGTGGTACCTCAGAATGTTGAACAAGTTAGTCAGTCAGTCAGTCCAACATACCCTCCCTTCCCTCCTTCCCTTCCCTTGCTGCCTGATCCTGAATATTTCATTCAGGACCTTTCTCTAATATTGAAGCATATAATTTGAGGCTACCTGTACTGTCACACACACACAGAGTTAATCTCAGCCTTCAGCCAAGGTAGAAATGGGTAAGTCCCATCACGTCTGCAAGGAGGGACAGCAGCAGCCCTGCAGCTCAAGGTCTCAAACATTTCTTGTTCCAAAAGCTCTCTCTGGCACGAATTATTTTAGGCACAATTCAAATACCTTCCTCTGAAATCACTTCCAACAATTCAGAGCCAAAAAGCCCCAAGCAGGCTCTCAGATAACCCACCCAATTTTAAAGAGTGAGAGGAAGCACAAGGTCCCTGCCAGCCGAATTATTCCAGAGCCATGTGCACAGGACTTTCAAGCCTCAGTTATTGCTGCTGGTGCAGCCCCTTCACCTTCAGGACAGACAACTCGGTGTCTGGCTCAGATTGACACAGAAAGAAAGATGCCTTTGTGCTAGAACAGAGTCTCTCTCAAGGGGCAAATTTCAGGAGCTGAAGAGCAGAAATACAATACTGTATATCACAAACAAGATGGCACAAACACCATTACAGGCTCGTGATGAGAGACTGATTTCTTCTACAGCAAATTATAAATATACCACTGCTAACAGCTTGTGTCCTCCCCCCCCCCTTTTTTTTTTCATAATTTTTGCCAAACTTAGTGTTCATAAAAACAAGTGATACAAAATTGTTCAGCCCTTCATCCAGACACATTTCCCCACTAAGCCTTATTAAAGCACATTCTCTAACTCAGCCTTTACTCCAGGAAGGTTTCTGAGTGCCAGATGAGCCACACATCATTGTTATGTGGACAAAAATCCACTAAGAATTAGTCTAAAACCAAACTCATTTCCTCTTCAGGCTTGGGCCAAGATTGCATCAAGGTCCCTGGAGGCAAAAAGCCCACAGCACTCCAGAGCATCACTGGCTGCCTGTTTGCCTTCCCTGCCTTCCTTGAAATCCACATCTGCATAACATTAAAAAATTAGTGGCATATTTCAGATTATAATTCAAGAGACAAGAGCAAATGGTTGCTTTGAAGGCCTGTGAACTAAAACTTTTGTACTGTTTCCTTTCGCCAGTGGATTTGTCATAAAACAAGACAAAAAAATCCTGAAATTAATTAATAGTCTTTTAGTCACGGTAGCTTTGATTCACCTCTCAGTCACAAACCAAAGGCATGTCATAATTCTGTATTTTGAGGACTTACAAAACACTGAAATTCCCAGATAATACGCTTTTATTTCACTAACTGAACAAGTAATTTCACGAAGAAAATAGTCACAGGCATAGTTTCACATCTCTATATATTGTGTTTATGGGAGCAAGGGCACTTGCCAATATTAGCAAAGCAAGTACTTTTTTTTTTTTTAGGTTCAAAACTACCCAGGATATACACTAGATAATAAATTTTAATAGTTTAATCACTTCATGTATTAATTTCATACCTTTCCTTTATCCTGTAGTTTCTGATAGAACTGAATCACACAGTCAGACTACACATGAAGTTGGTAGGCAAGTCAAACCCAGAATCACAGTTTGCATCTTCCAGCCTTGTTCCTTGGGGCATTCTCTCTGCCAAAACTTGGCTTACATTTTATCTGTCCTATCAACCTCAGGACAGAGGGCCACCATCAGCAACAAAACAAAGCTCAGCAATTGTTTTGCCTGGAGGAAGCTGCTGAAATGAGGATGATGTTTAAAACACTGCTGAGGGGACGCAAGGAAAGGCCCCGGTGAGTTCTCAGGAAGGATGGCAGCACCGGGATGGGCCTCAGGAGACAGGGTGGCAAACGGCAAATCGAACCCCAGCCAAGGCCAAAGTCCTCCCCGTGATCCCAGCGCTTCCCAAGCTGATCCCAGCGCTTCCCAAGCTGATCCCAGCGCTTCCCAAGCGCTTCCCAAGCGCTTCCCAAGCTGTCAGGGACGGGGCTGCTGCTGTCACTCCCCCCTCCCTCTCCCATCAGACACTGATAACACGCCTGTCACAGCCATCGCCGAGCGGGAGGCAGAGATGACAAATCACAGGGAATACGTGTCAACACAATCAACTGGCCTGAAGACAGACAGCTGGTGTGCAAATTCCACCACAGACAGTATCGCTTGTGAAATCAGTCCAAGGCATTTTTAGCAATCGCGAGCTCTCAACAACAGCCCTGACTGCTAAAAATAGCCTGCTGAAGACTCCAGCATTAATAACAGCGCTGGCTAAATTTGAGTCATGACCCACTTGGTGGCATGTAAGCAAAACAAGCACAAACCTAATAAAGCAGTAAGAGATTAGAGTGCTTAGGGCCCCAGCAATTTTAATGCACCTCTGTCACAGTGTCTTCTCCACATCATCAATGCCAGTCGCTCGTATATTCCCCCCAAAACGCTGGATAGGGAGGGAAGCAGCCAAGATCCTCGGCAGTCAGGTAAAAAGCAAAGGCTCAGCAAACTCTTCACAAAATATCAGTGTCGTTTGACACAAACCCTCCTCACTGCAAGCAAAAGGGACCAATGCATCAAAGGTGCCAGGTGCCCCCGCCTCTCCCATCTCAAAAGTTCCTACTGAGCATCCATCAGCTTACAAAACATAACTGCAATCTCCTGGAAAAAAACCCAGCAAACGCTGCTTCCCCAGGGGTGTTGAATCTTGAGGAGTAGCAGCATGACAGGGAAATAAATCCATTTCCCTTTGGTGTACAACTGAAAATGCACTTTTCCTAGCAAGAGCTGTGGCAGCACCTGCAAGCTGGAACCACCCAAGATCTTTGAGAAAAATGTAGAAAAATGGTAAGGGCACAAAGAACTCTTAAAACTCACACACTCAGGCAGCAGCATTGTCTCTTTGGGTATAAATAAGGAGTGAATTAATTCCCAGAGTGTTTTAACAAAAAAAAATCCACTGTCTCAAAACTCCTCATTTCAGGTACACTGCCACAACACAGGCCACCAGACTTGTCTGATTTAATCCCAGACTGAAACACAGTTTAGAAAGATTCAGTTCAGAGACATGCAGAGATGAAGGAGTCATCACAACCCTCGGTAAACTGCTACAGTCATTAATTATTCACCCCAGTAAAATTTTGCAGCTTATCTCTCTCGTCTAAAAGTATCAGTGTTAGAGCCTTCCAGTCACTGGATCTCCTTACGGTTTTGACTGCCAGACAGAAGAGCTCTCTATTATCAAATTTCTCTTCCCTACACAGGCTGTTATAAATTGGAGCCATGTCACCCCTTGCCCTCCTACAATAAAACAGGCAGAGCTCCTGGAGCCCTTCCCTGCCAGACAGATTTTCTGATCCTTTAACAGTTCTCATGACACTTTCCTTGAAGTCTCTCCAATTTTTAACCAACGTTCTTGAACTGCAAGCACCAGGATGGGATAGAGAAGTCAGGTTACACTTGTGTCAATGCCAAATATAGGGCTAGAACCACCTTGGACCTACTCAGCTCAATAGTTCCCTGTCTACACATTCAAGGATTTCATCTTGGGGACAGCTAGGCTGTGAAATCTCCAGTTCAGATGGTTATCTGTCTTGACACCCAAGCCTCTTCCAGCATAGCCATTTCCCAGGAGACAGCTATCTTCCATCTCCTCATTGACCAGAAGGGCCCTCATTCTGTCTCCAAAGTATGGCATTTTATTGCATCAGAACACATTGTTCATGGAGCAACCCCAGTCATTCAGCTCCTGCCTTATCTTGCCCTCCACCTAATCTCCCTGTTATCTGAGGCTTTTATGAGTAACCGTTTTATTTTTTCTCCTCCAGGTCACTGATTAAAAGAAGTTAAATAGTGCTATGCTAAGGATCCAGTACAAACATACCTCTGGAAGCTACTTTTTTTTTGCCTGCCCGAATTTGAAACCCTCCAGTTGGACAGTTTGGAATCCAGCTCTCCTGCTGCTTCTGTTCAATATGTGCATTAACAAATAAAAGAGCTGGGACAAAACCCCTCAACTTCAAAATACATGGAACAAGTATCTGGGACTGTCACAGCTGATTGCAGCAGATCTCAGCAAAAAACAGAGCTACCAACTATCACATAGATAGCTCCAAGCTTATTTGAAGTGTCAAAGGGTCCACATCCATCTGCCCACAGTCCCTCTAAAGAGCAGAGCTGCACATCTGGGGGTGCAACAAACCTGCCACATTCATGGGCCTGGGAGGAGCATTGTCAGCACACCCAGCAGAGGAAGGGAAAGCTCCTGCTCCCAGAAGAAAATCCTCAGGGTTATGTAGGGTGGCCTTCTCCAGATTAGAGAAACCAGGGTTGTGCCTTTGAAGCACAGAGCAGCTGGTCCCTCTTAACTCCCCTCAGGGGGGTCCCCTAATCCCAACATGACAGAATTAGATTATCTGTAATGGAAGGAGAATTAAGTGCAATGAGAAGCAGGTTCTCCAAACCAGCAGAGCTCCAAGGCCATGCACAATGTGCTCCATCTCCTGCACAGCTCAGCCAGTTCCACCCAGCAGCTCCCAGCCTCACCCACCCACAGCAGGGCACGGAACAGCCACGCTCTGCAGCCCTGCTGGAAGGAAATTAGGTGTTCTGAGAGTATTCTTGCTGATCTGTAATACTACAAGTTACTTTAAGGGGTTACTCCATTGCTTCTTCTAAATCTTGGAAAACTGGAGCAGGAGGTCATCCAGACTAGATGGTGAGACCCAGTGACGAAATGCACTCCCCTCCTTCTACATGTCCACAAAACCATCTCTCAGGAAATCAGATGGTACCTCCACTTGCTACCAACTAGACCTCCCACTCCCCAGTTTGTGCTTAAGGTGCATTTCTCTATATCACAGCACCATAACTGCAAACTCTTTTGGCTGCTCTGCAGTCTTAGAAGAGCCACAACCACAGTCCACACCGTGTTTCTACAAGCCATGCTAGAGGGAAGTCCATGACAGACAGGCAGACAGGAGAAGAGGGATGTAAGGAATGCTCTGAAGAAACAGTACAATATCTAAACACACACAGCTGAACCCCCTGGGTCTAAAACTCAGACTTCACCCCCATGACAGCAGTGCCTGCCCCTGCTGTGCTCCCAGCAGCACCACCACGCTTGCACAGCACAGAAGGCAATGCAAAGTTCTACCATTTGTCTCTTACGTCACTGCTAGTTCTCAATCAAAGCCAGTTTTATTCTTTCAGAAGTGCTCCTGATGGCATAAAATCACACATAGCTTAACCTCTCAAATAACTCTGATCTCGAGGCTCTCCAAGCCTAAGATCTGGAAACCACACACTTGTAATGCTGCCAAAAAGCCAGTGCAAGGAAAAAAGTGAAATGTATTTTTGCTGCCTCTGTGTTCTACATAGAAAGATGCCCATTTTCCACACTAGTGAGACATTTTTAAAAGGATTGCTGGTCCACGGTGAAGTCTCACCTGCACACAAAGACAGGGATGACTCAAGAGAGAAGTACATCCTTTGTCTTAATGGGGTTTGTCCTTCCTTGTGATGACTGATGACCCAAACTGGGTCCCTGGATACTTACAGTTAACAACCCAATTCTTCAGTAGCTTTACAGCACAACACAAAACCCCATCTGATACAGAATCCAGCTGTAGAAATGTTGTGCCTTTGAAGGGTGAAGTATTACAGTTTCAAGGTAACGTTAATGAATCAATGACACCAACAAAAACAAAAGCAACTTCACCTACAAAATAGCGAGGTTGTGACTGACTGCTCCTTGTCAGTGCTGAGATTCCGTACTAAGGATGAAAATAAAAGGCACAGAATTAAATTTAAGCAGGAAGAAAACCTAAGATTAGCTGCAGAACAGGTGTCTCTAATTCCCCCACATCTAGAGAAATTAAATCCCTGCTTAGATTCCCCTTCTCACTTCCCAAAGCACTATAAAGATAGCCCTGGATAAACTTCCCAGGGGTGACAATCTGGAATTTCCCACAAGAACAGCATGCTAAAGCTGTTAATGATAAATTCATGCAGAGGTGTAGGAAATCAATATAAAATGGCAGTTTCATGGGCAGCACTGCCTATTACACAGCAGGGAGAGCCTGAACAGCACCTCATCCCCACCACTGAGCACAGCCCGAGGGAGGGAGTTGCTTTTCTCTGTACTTGGCAGGAGCAGCCCGGGGTGAGGCAGCGATCCTGGGCCAGCAGGGACTGGGAGCTCGACCAGGACACCCAGCCCAGAGAGGCTGACAGCTCTCCTGTCAGTCCCACACAGCTCTGCAAGGAGCTTCTGTGCTCACCACAGACTTCTCCTTCCATTTGCTCCACCAGGACACCGAGGGAAGCGCTTGGCAGATTCCGTTGTGTCATTTTTGAGTGGGTTTTGTGTCACTGGAGCTGACAGGCCCCTTATCCTGCCTGGCAGGAACAACCACGAGGGCTTCTTGAAGTGAGTCTGTAATGCAGACCAGGCACAGCTCTTCACTTTCCTTTTAGCTCCAGTAACAGCTCTGCAAGTGCCACAACTGCACACCTGCCCCATGCAAAGTTTTTGTTTAAACCCCCCCCAACGATGATTTGATTCATTTTGCAAAATGAGGTTCTAAATATATTCATAAGACTTATCACAAAAATTATATAAATGAGCTTTCTTGATGCTTGCCAATGTTTTTAGCCACGTCAGTGTAAAGCCTGTATCATGTCTAGCAAAAGCTGGCAGGTTAAACCCAGCCTAGAGACTTGAGGCTGCACAAATGACTGCTGCCAGTCAAGAAGCCAAATCATCAAATCACTCAGGGCAAGCATTCTCTCTCTTAATCATTTAACACTTCAAGGCAAACAATCACTGTGCCTCATTTCCCCACAAATGTCTCCCTGAAACTTCACCGGAACTCGGACTAAAATAGTCATAATTTCATTTTCAAAGAATCTTCCTTTCCCCTCCATCATCAGCAGACTTTCTGCTTCCCTCAATGCCTTTTTATCAATTCACTTGTTGCACAAGAAAAAAAACACCCAGGTCAAAGAGTCCTCTCACCTCACACTACTTTATTGTGTAGATCCACAATAAATTGAAATCCACACAGGAAATTGAAAATATACTGTGTGGTGAGAGTAGCATATTATCTACATAGCATAGGGAAAATCCATGAATAGAAAACTTACTCTGAAGAGAAGCAAGGGAAAAGAGTATCAAAAGCAGATAAAGTACAGCTCAAACAAGAAATACAATCTATTCAAACTTTGGAAGAGAATGGGAATGGCCATAAATATATAGCTAATGAGGGCTTTAATGGGATCTGTGCTCCTGACTCCTTCAAACTGCTACAAAAAAAATAATCTCTGAATGTCAATAGTGCCAAAATCTTCAAGAATTTTATATTTGCCCTGCTTATACAAACCCCAGAAATTCTTCCAGCCATCCATTCCCTTTGCTCATAAATATTTATCTAGTTGGAGCCAAGTGCATAAATGAACCTTCCATCCTGCTTATGGCTGTTCTCCCTTTAATCCTTAATCCCTTTGCACTATCTTTCTTGTCTCTAACCTGCAGAGGACTCTGACTGTTTGCATTTAATTCTTCTTACACATGCCCTGGAGCACAAATGGCTTGTCAGGTTAAAGATAAAGCAAACATGTACTGCCACCAGTAGAGTAACCAGCCTTTTTGATATCAGAACACCTGCAGCCAAGGCAGGCCAGGAACCAAGGAATGAATAAATAAGTGATTTGGCTGAGATCTGCCCACTCAGCAAATACACTGACTTTTCCAGGACAAACCTCTTGCCCACTACTCACACTCACTAATTCTGAGGGTGGTCCCTTTCCTCTTTTTAATCCATTGCAGCAATGCCAGGGATGGCACAGCCAGAGAGATTATGTCTAATTTGCATCTTGAACAACTGTGCACAGAGAGCAGAGAAAGGAAGGGTATAAAATCTAAGCCAAAGAGGTCAGCAATGAGAGGCTTGAAGCCATCTAGAGATGAGAAAGACCTGGACAGTGTTTCATCAATACAGGCAGAGAGGTCAAGTCACAGGGGGCACTTGGAAGAAACACCAGTGTTTAGGCACGGAGAGGGGCAGTGGAACAAAAAGGCAAGGCTTTGTCAGAGTCAAGAGCTTTGGTTCCTGAACAACTCTTTTCCATTCTCCTACTGATCCACACTTCCAACCACAAAAGCCCTCCACTTTTTTGGAGCTACACTTAAATTAGTCCCGAATTTTAAACCAAAGGCACAAATGAAACCCCAACAGTTTTGTTCAGGAATAACCCCCTCTCATTAGTGCTGAGGACTTCGAGGCTACTCACCTTCTTCCTCCCTTCCTGCAAAGCCTCCTCTGCACTGTGAGCAATGACTGTGCAATTCTGCCAGCCAGAGCTGCTGCTGCTGCCTCTGGAACACTGACAGACCCCTGCCCCTGGCAGCTCAGGGGGAGGATGCTGCCAAAGGGAAAAGTTGCCAAGGCCCTGCCCACACTCACTCCTGGAACTGAGAGAGCATGGAATTTTTTAATGGGTGTTTCTCTCTGTTCTTCTTTCCAATCAACTTGTTACCACTGTTCCTTCAGAACAGGAAAATTTAAGGTCTTGGAAAATGTATCTAAGCAGGCAAGTGCATCATCTGGCAGATCAGGCATTTCAGGGCAAAGATAATGTTACATAGATCGCTGTGATGAGCCTGTGGAAGCACAATGTTTCCATCCTGCTTCTATCCTGAAATGTCAGATTGACAAAAAATGTATCAGATTTTGACATAATTTGGAAAATATTTATCGTTATTTCTTTCCAAAATCCTCCTTTAAATCATCACACCCCCACCACCGCCCCTTCAGCCACAGAGAACACCAGCCAAAACAAGATAAAAAGAGGGAAAAGTGGTGATGGAAAAAGTGAAACCCCTTCAGTAGCGCTGTATTTGCAAACAACACCCCCCAGTCAGTCTGAGAGCTCTCAACTGGAGATCTGCAGTGAACAGACACTGTTGAGTCTTTGATATAATTAACATTGTTTGTCTCAGCATCAGTAAAAACAGGCTTTTGCCTGCTAGCAAGATTTTTGGCTGTGCCCACTATTGTTTACTTGAATGGAAGGCTAAAGAGCTAACTCAAGCTTTTTTCCCCTCTGTTGTGAAAATTTCAAATACTGCGGAAAAAGTATCACTTCGAGAACAAACCTTGTGAATGGACAAATACAAACCATATCCCTTACAAAAATAAACAAAATCCCACAAAACCAAGCCCGATCTAATTATTTTCTTCCAACATTTCTCAAAGACTTCAAAACAAAGCACACAGCTGTCGCTCAACATCTACTTAAAAAGTATTTTTAAAGTTTTTATGAAAACCTATCGATTTACCACAGTATTACTGTACATTATTACTGTATATACAATACAATCCAGTACTGTATATTTACATGCCTTCTTGGAAGCCTTAACCTTGAATAAATAAATACGTGAAAACGTCCCCTTTTGGCAGAAATGCTTCCTGGTGGTTCAGCTGTAACAGGAAGATTAAGCTGTGATCCACTGCTAGCAGGTAGCAGGGAGGGACAGAGAGGTGATGCCCACAGGTAAGGCAAAGGCTCCAGGGAGCTCTGCAGACTGGCAAATATGTGCTAGAGCAGGAGGGTGTGTGTTCCTCTGATTGCTGCTACAAATCCACTAAAAACTGCTAGAGGTGACCCAAGAGCTGTCTGTGCTCCCCAAAAGTGGGTAAGGACCTAGATACAAACGTGCTGAGTTTTAACTTCCTCTTTTCTTGAACTTCTGTTTGACAGCTGCTTCCTGCTGGAAGGTGCAGGTTCAGGACCAGAGAAACCAGGATGAGAAATGGCTCAGGAAGTCCCAGTGAGCACAGGCAATGGATCAAGTGCTCTGCAATCCTGCTGTTCACAGCAGAGTTTATCACCCCTGAGGAACAAGAGCAGCAAACCCTCCCTGCAGTGCCCCCGGGGCTTGCAGGGCTGGCACTGAAGTGCCCAGGCTAAGCCCTGTCTCCTGTCTGACACTGATGGGCAGCATCAGAACCCCAGTGGCATCCCCTGCAAGTTGCAGTGGTTGATGGGCAGGCAGAAGCAGTCGGGTTTTTTTTATAGAGGCAGGACCTGCATGGAGAGAGATTCTAAAAGGTGGTAGTTCGGGAAAGAAAAATACCCACAGAGCAAAACTGGGATTTTGCAGAGGCCTTCTTTCTTCTTTAATGCAGTATTTGAAGTTACCAGTAACAAAATCAAAACAAGGGAAGACTGCTCAAAGCTTATTATAAACCCTGACTTCACACAACTATGCAGCCTCTAAATCCTCTAACATTTTCTAGTGGAGTAAATACAAAGCAGTAACTCCTCTCTTTTCCTCGTGCCTCAGACAGCTGACACGGGAGTTCTCAGAGTTTAAGCTTCCGCTCACATAGCCATGGCCCAAGTTTGGAGGGAGTGGGGAGGGTTTACACTGTGTTTCCCCCTCCTCAAGGCAGAAATACTTTGCAAAACCACATGTCAAATAACCCCAGTGAGCATCCCCTCCCCGACACTTCATCACGGGCTGAAACAGTCTGAGGATGGCCCGGCTACAAAGTGACAGGACAAAGCTCTGCTGCTTTACCTACTCCCCCAGACTGCTTATTAGAACTCCCAAAAGCTGAGAGCACAAAGGTCCCAGGACACTGCCTGCCCATGGGAGCAGCCAGTCTTTATGTGTTTAAACACCCTGCTTTCCACTTCATGCCTCCACCAGCTGCTTTCATTTACATGCAGGTCACATTCACACAGACTAGAAAGCACCACAGACCCGTACAAATTGCTAACATGGGAATTCAGGTCCTTGAAACTCCTGCACTGCAGCCAACGGACAGTCTATCATTTCTCCATTAAATATTTAAACAATACTAACAATACTGCTATTAATAAATGGAGTGCCCTTCTTTTTTAGTACAGGTTCCTGATGCCTAGGATAGCTCTCCTATAGATTTTTTTAATATTTATTTTGAACAGACTGAAAAATCTATTTAAGTGGCCATAGAATAATAAAGTTCAGTCTTCTGAGGAGACATGAATTTTCTTGTCAGTCCAGCAGTCATACTTCAGACATGCTTGCAACATTTCAGGAGTGGGGGAAGGAAATCTGGGGAAGAGCATCACTTGAAACTGGTTTCCAATGGCAGACCAGAGAGCACACAAGGCAGCAGCAGAGAAACATATGTTTGAACCCAAGCCAAAAATCTGGCTTCCTTAAGAAGTGTAGGATGACAAGCCTCTTGTAGCAGTAATAGCAGGCTGAAAAGAGGGGGTGGAAAAATTCCCTCTCTTCATGCAGAAGGCAAATTCTGTAACATCTACCTAACAGTATTTAATTTAGAACAGCTGGGGTTTGGAGAAAGCCATCAAAATGACCCATTAAAGACAGTCAAAAGCTTCACACTTTATGCTATCACTGTCTCTTCACTCACCACCACTTTATGAGATATTTGGGGAATGGTAAATAACACATTGGTTTCAAAAATCTAAACCACTTTGCAGAACAGACACCTGTACATTACTTGGCTGAGAGCTGATAAATGTCTGTGCCTTTGCTACCCTACATTAACATTTCCATGGAATTAGGCACATAAAAATTGATGGTGATCAAACCTTAATTACAGTGTTTCTGTCAAAAATCAAAAGAGCAGAACAGTGACTTTTAGTTTGGGTATTCCCTTCACCAAGCTCAGCTACTTCCAGCAAGAGAGACTCCCAGGGAACAGCATTTGCTCTCACCAGCAGGACTGATGGTCTGGTCTGTTCTGTCCACAGTTCACAGGAGACTAATGGTACCAGCCTACAGTTCAAAAATATATTTATGATAGCAGTCCCTCTGTTATCACCAACAGAAACTCTGGGTGCACCTGAGTACTGGAAAACTGCATAGTCAGAAAAACATGTGAAAAAATATTCCAGGGGGAAAAAAATCCCCAAACCCAGAAAAAACCCACTGCCTCAAGTTC
The DNA here is from genome assembly GCF_001604755.1 of Lepidothrix coronata. NCBI lineage: Eukaryota > Metazoa > Chordata > Aves > Passeriformes > Pipridae > Lepidothrix > Lepidothrix coronata. Next base: position 1,790,239 of record NW_016690231.1, read on the forward strand.
CAATGTTTCAGATGGCTGCAATTCCCCAGAGGGCCAACACAAACTTTGGCTGAGGGCGTGTCTCACATCTGTAGACTTAGTAAAAGTTACTGCTTTGGTTTTTTTTCTGCTGTACGTCCTCCTCCTCCTCCTCCTCGAAATAGGCTCTGCTGATTTATCAGTTTTGTGCCATTCGATGAAAAGATACTCCAGCAACTGGCTCGCATAGCTGCTTATCCAGCAGCAAATACCATGTTTGTGGAGTACACGAGAGCAGAAAGACATCTGCCTGCCTGCCAGCCTGCCTGCAGTAGGTACAAGTGGCTCATTCTTCGGGACACTCTTTGCTTTCTCTGCTCGAGCGTTCGCTGCCTGCGCTGCCTCGTCTCGGGTGGTTGAACCCAACCCGCTCCCTCTTTGCATATCAAAGGGCCGATTTGAGCAGCAGTGCGGGCGATGCTCAGAGGCTGCTGTCCAAGCCTTGGGAGATGCTCCTTTGCACCTGCACACAAACTGTTGCCGCAAATGAACATGAGGAGTTTCCACATTCCGGTTCTTTTAGCTGCTCACACATCCACACAATTTCTGAAGGGACTTCAGAGCAAAAAATAGTCCCAGTTCTTTTAAGAAAAAACTAGTGGATTACAGCCACCTCTCCAGTCCTGAATCCAGTTGCAGCTATTGTGGTTTGTCATGGATTAGCATCCTCAGGAAAAAAAAAAACAACACTGAAAGCCTAGAACAAGCAGCTCCTCGGGTGGGAGGCAGTGTCCCGAGGAGAACACACTGCTCCTCCATCCCAAGGATCATTGAGCAAGGGAAAGAGCTGCCTCAAGTCTGCTTCCCTGCCTGTACATTCCTATTTCATCAGCCTGAGCCATGTCAAATCCAAAGATATGCTTTCTTAAATATGAACATCTTACTGGCTCACTGTTCCTTGGAAGCTGCTGCTCCCTGTGCCTTGAAGAACAAGCAGCATCAATCTCTACCTCCAGTTCAACACTGCCCCCAAAAGCAGACGAGTTCTCCAGAGGGAAAGATTCTGTTTTCGTGTTAGCACTCATGGACATAAACAAGCAGATGGAGAGAAATGCAGAACTTTTATTTTTTCTAGATAGTAAAGCTTTCCACAAAGTGTGAGCAGTACTGGGTTTGAGGGCTGTTGGGGAAAAAAAAAAAAAAAGGCAAAAAACCCCAAGCCCTTCTTAACATGTTTCTTCTTGGTCTCAGTGAAAGCACACATGCAAAATGAGCCCAGAACTAAGCTTGTCAGTGGTATTTCTCCATCCAAAAGATGACCAGATTGGAGCCTGAAAATTAAGTCTTCATAAAGGAGCATTTTCCAAACCTGCCAATTCCCACTACTTCACATGACAGCAGCTCTGACAAAGAAAACACTATTCTGCTTTCCTAGTAGGCAGAGCTACTGCCAAGAATCAAGAGAACTCTTTTTTCTGACATTAAAACGTTTCGGCTCCTCACGGTTTGTCTGGGAGTGAAGGGAACGCAAAGAGAAGGTGGGTGAGGAGTAAGAGCTCCACTTTTTACTCGAGTTTTTTCTTCTTTTTTTTTTCTGACATAAAGGCAATACCTCTGGGTACAAAATATATACAGATTGATTCTTAGAGTGTCCTCCTGCCCAAGAGCAGTGCAAGGAAAGTTAATTTACCTGGGGTTTGGGTGTGTTTTTCTTTTTAAACACATAACATTTCATCTGAATTTCAGCTTGCAAAGCTCAACTGCTGAATAATCCATGGATTTAAGTGTCCCTAAATACACAGTGAAAAGATGGATTACCCATTAGGATAAAATAATATACACAAGCCCCTAAATACACATGTACACTGTAATACACATTTTAAATAGTCTCTGTGTGTGAATTTGAATGATAATATGCATGCTAAAAAGTTTCAAAAGACATCTTTACAAAGAAGCCATTACCACTGTGTAAATAATACATCATTTAAAATAAATTCTCTGAACTCCCATGAAAGATTCTTTTTTGGTCAACATAAAAAAGAGTAAAAGAAATGAACACATATATAAAATACAAATAGCACTACAGGTTCAGTTTAAATCTGTAACAGAGTTCACGTGTGAGGGGAGGGGGTTATTTAGTTCCTAACACAGCATATTTCATATTCAAAACTTCACGACTGGTCCCATGGTCCTGACACCACCCCAACCAGAAGTGGCACGTGCTTTTCCAAGTCAAGAAGGCACTTGCCAGGAGACCTGCCTGTGCCAGCTGTTCCTGCTGAAACCTTAAGCCTGCAACTGTTTTGCTTCATTTCCCCCGACTGCTCTCAAGTTAGATTTTGATTCTGCCCTTCCAAAATTGGTCTAAAGGAGAATAATACCAATAGAAGCAGACAAGAGCTGGTACACCTTCTTCCAAGTGAAGCTAAAGACTGAAGGCACAAACCCTTTATTCTAAGCAATCCCTACCATAATCTGCACTCTAAATTCTCCAGGATAAGTTTCTGTGGTGTGACTCCAGTCTGTGCCCCACACCCTCCACTTGCTGTCAGCAACTCCCTCTGTCACTACCAGACTAACCACCAGAAGTTACTCACATTTCCCATGGGTTGAGGGTGGAATCAGGGCAGTCCCACCTGACCCAGGATCAGCATTATTTGCCCAGAGCTCCCCAAAGGGCTGCAGCATCCCAGAGCTTGGTGGAGAGACAGCAGAATCCAGCTCACTGAGAAAGGCCCTAATTCCAGGGGTAACCAAGGATGCCTTCCCTGCTGCCCAGGTGAGACAGACTCACTTAAACACACGCTAATATAACGTGGCCTAATAGTCAGCTATTGATTTTTTTGAGTTGACCTCTCCTGAGTGCTCAGCCAGAGGAAGACTTGTGTTCTCAAAAGGCAACGCTAAAAAGTAAAAAACCAACAAAAACCACACCCAAAGACCCAGAAAACTTGGAGAGTGGCAATAGGAAAAACTGACACAAAGTGTCTGCTCTGCGAATTATTTCTTCCACTAGACATTTCCCCCTGCCCCTCCCTGAAGCCTCCCATCCAGTCGGCTGCTATTTGGGTTACTGGAGGAGCCAAGGAGCCCCGTTCAAGGACCTGGTCCTGGCCGTGCTCTGCCCCACAGCCAGGATGATGTAGCTGTCTGGGCTTCTGCAACCAGCCCTCCAACCTGGGACAGAGACACACAGCTCAGAAAAATACTTTATTCATAAAAAGCACGTATTTACATCCCTAAGGAAGCTCTCTAAAAGAATGTCTTTGCCCACACAGTGCCTGAGAGGCACGAAAGGAAGTGATTTTAAGAGCTCTTTAAACTGGAATGTAGATGTACCAAAGGTGAGCTCAGGCCTTAGATTCAATAAGCTGCTGCTCCACTCTTCGCTCTTGACAGTTTGGCCTGAAACAATTCCAGGCAATTCCTCTAAACCTCGAGCCCAATTACTTTATGACATCTTGCTTCAAGCTGATTAAGGTTGAGGAAACTTAGAGCTTCACTTCAGACTCATTCCAGAGGGGAACAGTCAGCTCTTCAAGTTCCCTATTAGCACATGTTTGGGGTGGGGGAAGGAGCAACCTCATCCCCTTTGGTGTTTCTGCTGCTGAGCTGGGAACCAAGTGCTTTCCTCACCTGAGCAGGGAGGATAAAACTGCTGCACGAGGCCTCTGCCACACACTAGGCAAACTTTGCACCTTCTGGCACTACAAGCACTGGAAAAGCGAAACCTTTCTTAGGGGTAAAAGGGCAAATGCAGAGCAAACTATTACAAATAAGATTAGAAAGTAAAAGGAAAAACAGATGCCTTAAACCTTCACCTATGTTAGGTCACGAACTTCAGCAATATTTTTGTCCACTGAAAATCAACCTATTTATAAACAAAGTTCTAATATGTATCATTCATATTCTAGACACTACCCCATGTGCTTCTAATACTGTGATACCTCAAAAACAAAAAGCTGATTCTTTTGATAAAGCAGCATTCCCCAAGAAATTCACATTTTAATCAGGTTCTTTCCTTCTTTTGCTATTATTCAAGTGTAATAACAAACTTCTGTAATTCAACTTTAAGAAAAAAAAAGACAACAAAAATTTGGTAAATGAACTAAAAAAAACATTAAGGAGATCTCTAAATTCCTATTTAATGAAGCATAATAGATTGGGGGTGTGTCTGTTCTTGGCTTTTTCATAAGGCAAAAGTGAGTTTTGTTTTTCACAGTTTTTCTGTAATTTTTAACACAGCAAAGATTTACACAGAAAAACTCAGACTCCCAGAGCACTCAAATTGCTACTTTAGCTGATTAAAACTTGAAGTGCGTGGGCCTCACTTTCTCCCACCCTGCACTTCCAGGACCAGCCTGGCTCTGTCCTGGCCTGCAGCCTCCCAGGAGATGGGTGGGGACAGGGGTGACCCCTGGGAGCCTCTCCTGGGGCACAGCTGCTGTTCCTTCTTAGGAGGAAGCTCTGAAAAATCCTTATTCCCTCCCTCTGCCTTCCACTAATGTCTGTGCAGGCCGAGCAGAAGAATAGAGTTATCTCAGTGTCACAGCTAAAGACCTCAGAGGATGCCATATGGCTGCTCCTGAAATCACTTTGGTCACCAGTTTGCATTAAGAGATGATGCCAAACTGCAGCATTTCAGCTAAAGCACAGTTCCTGCTGCAGCTCTAGAAGCACATATTGCAATTGTGAAATTAATAATAAACTGAATAAGGGGGGGGGAGCAGGCTACACATTGCTCTACAAGCAGTATTATTTAAATAATTAATTTTTTAAAAATCATACTTTAAGTATTACATACTTTTGTTATGGAAAACTCAAACAGTTTCTGCAGCCAAACTGGTGAGTTGATAAAACTAATAAATCATGAGCAGGCTGAAGCTCCAGCCTACAGGACAAAAATGATTTCCATTTTCCATGAAGACAGGAATTTGCCATCTCTCCTCTCCGGCAATTTTGACTTTTGTTTAGCATTGGAAAAAAAATCTCACTCTATATTCTACTGTCAGTCTTTGGCACTCAAAATTAACCTGCTGGGTTTGCTTTCTTGCAGCAAGTGTTTGTATGGATGCTTCCCTCTTTTGAATGGAAAGCACATAAGAAACTCACTTGATTCAGAGCTTGTCTTGTGCTGCTTTTCTTTATCCCTGGAGTAATGTATTGGTTTTTTAAGCAAAGCAAACAGAGAGGATTTAGAGGAATACAATTTCTTTTGTTTTATTGCTCCATTAATTTTATTTATGTTCAAATATGTTGCTTTTATCAATTTGGTATGAGGGAGAGAGATGCATCAGGAGGAAGGAACATGATTCTACTCCAAAATGAGGCATTGGGCAGAACAGGAGCAGGAGACGCCTGAGCCACCTTGCATGATCAGTCATATTAATGCAACACAGCTTTGATAGGTAGCAATTACAGGGTAACAGATAGTCCAAGCATTATTCTCAAGTCTACTGCAATCATATGTTTAGAACTCTGCCTTTACATTCCTTCCTGCAGATATACATGACAGCTGTCATTATTCAAGGTGAAAAAGAAAACCAAAACAAACCTTTCTCAGCAGTATGTTTGGGGTTTTCTAGCCCGTGTCTCTTTAAAGTGACCCGTTTCCCCAGAGTTAAATCCTTACACTGTTCATTTCTGATCACTCAACTGTGCCTCAGTCAGCAAAGCAATAAATACTCTTAAGAAATTGTAACCATGATAACACCTCAACAAAACCTAACTGAAGACTAACTAAAAACATTTCAGAATTACAAGATGCTCTTGCTGACTAAACTCACTACACAGAGTACTTCTGGATTAACAGAGTTTTTTCTTATGTGATACAAAGGACAAGGTGTTTGTTTGTTGTTTTTTTTTACAGCAGCATCCTTTACAGTGTGAATTGGATAGAAAAGGCAAAGCACTTGGCTACAAGAAATGAATGATGATGGAGACCCCACAAAAGGCCTTTCCTAATGACAAGATATTACTCCACCGGTTAATGAAAACCAAATACCAATTTAACATGCTAACCTTTGAGCAAATTGAGTTCAACTAATCAAGAGCCTTCCAAAAGGGTATTTTGAGCTAAGAGAAAAGACTGGAAAAATCATTTACATAAGATGGCTGGTAATGGTGCATTTAATGGCATTGGTGATAGGGAATTATACTAAGAAAATGAACACATCATGTACGACCTATTCCCTAAAGCATTTAATAGGATGTCTCCAAAGAGCCAAATTCTGCCCACTGGTAGTGAAGCACAATTCCTGTTAACAAGGAAGGCAATAACGGGCTCTTCCTCAGGACACCTCTCTCTCAGAACTTTAAAGAGAAATAATATCCACCACTGAACCCACACTGGGCAACTTCACTGCATAAAGGACTCTCTACATCAATTTTGATAACTAAAGGACAGTCCACCTCTGAACTGGAACTCCTCCAGCAGAGAAGGATATTTATCACCCATGAACTGCTATTTCTTTATGGACCCTGTAAGGAGGATGTGACACCAATCTCTGAGTACCTCTGCCTGAAGACTACTGGGTAAATAAATCCTCACATACTTCTTTTTAAGAGATTACCCTGACAAACATACTTGCAAAATGTCCTGAGTTTGTGCAGGTACACACACAAGGCTCTTACATACCTGCCCTCACCTTGCCCCAGGAACCTCCAGAAGCTATTTTTGATGCTCACTTAGCACGGCTCAAGTGCAAGAAAACAAACCTCCGTGATCCCTCTCTAAAGTCAAAGGCAGTGCAATTCTTAGGCTCAAGCAAAACAAAACAAACCTCCCTCATCCCTCTCTAAAATTGAAGGCAGTGCAACTCTTAGAAATTCATACAGACAGCTAAACAAAAAGTGGTATTATCTTAGGTAACAAAAAAGTGACTCCCATAAAGGTGAAAAGAGGCAGCTGGCTTTGCAGTCCCTCTGCACACACACGGGAATGGCACTAAGATTCTTCCTCTGTTGTTTCTCTCCTGCCCCCAACCAAGTCCCACAGCCCTCAAAAACAGGTTTGAAAGTCTGCTTTGCAGCACCACCTCCACACACTCTAAAGATTACTGGAAATAATCCAGCAGTCCCCAGCTAAGCACCACACCTGTGATTTATCACTTACCACTCACATTGTGGCAACTGTGAGCTACGTATTGGTGTTTGTCAAACAAAACAGCATCAAATTACACGGTTGGGAATGTGTCCAGCATCTCATAACAATTCCGGGTCTTGATGGATGCAAGACATTAAGTTTCAATAAAATTGGGACACATAATCTTTAGGAAATATGCTTTAGAAGGAAATTAAGCTCTTCAATATATTATTTTTGATAGTATCAGACAATGCAACCCTTTTTGAGGAGGAAGAGGAGCAGGCGTTTCTCTCCCAAAAAATTCCAATACAGCAGGGAATAGCTGGCAGCTAACAAATGCTTGCTTTGGCAAAGCATGTAAGGCTGCTGGTTTGTACATTTGCTAATATTTCCAAACTCTTTAAAAATGACCTAACCCAGCAGGCACCTCTGGCCTTGCTGCACATCACTGCTTTCCTCAAGCACTCTCAGTCTGCCCAGATAACTGCCCAGTGGGAAGACAAAGAGACTGTCACCTAGATGAACATTAAAACAGCACATTACAGGAAATAACCTGTACAAATATAAGGGAGGCTACTCTACTCGAGCACATTTAGTAAGACAATAGGAGGCCTTTACCCAGGAAAGCATCAGTGAACAATGGGCCTTAAACCTACGACAAAAGCACTGCAGATACTCCACCCAGCAGGCACTGTGACCACAGTTCAGTGACACTCCCGGCTAGGGTGGCAACTCACTACATTTTAAGCCTTTAATAAACTGGATTTTTTTCCAATTTTAAAAATGTCATGTGCTGACTTTCACTTTGGAGAAGTCCTGAACTATTATAATAGCCACCTAATGGATGCACTTTAGGCTTTCTTGAATTAAAGATATTCAGAAAAGTCATTAAAAGACACTAGTCACAGGCACATTAAACTACTTAAATCATCCACTTTAGTTTTAATATATCATGCTGTAAGTTTATAAGTCAGACATCCTCCTCCCTTTCAGTTCAGCTTAAGTTTAAGTACTGTGGTTCTTGATGACTACACTGAAAGACCAACTCAGGATTTTTTTGGCCAACAGCTGCCCTTCAATCCTTTCATTCTTCTCTTCATTACTCGTTCCTGTTTCTCCCTCTGAACGATAAGAATCACATTATGAATCTAAAGTTTTCCAGTACTGGGAACCCTTCCATTCATTTGAAAAAAAGATCCCATGGAAATATGTCTCCAGTTAAGAAATGACCCAAACCTTTTGTGGAACTATACCTTGCAGTTAAGGGATTCCATAATTAAAACGTAATTACTGAGCCATATAATGTGTCAAATTATGGAGAATGATTATTTGTAAAACTACAGATAAAGAGAAGAATGAATAAATATGGAGCCTCAGATAAAAACAATTAAACTGAAGTCCTTCCCTTCAGCATTCCTCTAACACTTTGGAGACCATCTCTGTACCCAGGACTAGTTTACATGCACAACTGCTGTGATAAAACTTTTACACTATATACACAGCATAAATCCCAGTAGTAAATAATTCAGCACAAGAAACGGCTGCAAAGAGGGACAGCTGGTGCTGACAACACTATCAGCATCTCTGCTACTACATGACACACAGTCAGTTATGAGTGGAGTAAGACTACGGAGAAGACAACACAAATTTCAGGTTAAGCTTGGAGTTGTTAAGGGATTTCACTTATTAATTGAATGGGAGCCAGCATCCTTTAAAGCACTGTTCAAAATGAAACTACCTGTCTTCAGAATACACTGCCAAGGTCTTTGCATACAAATTCAAAGCATGCAAACAGCACACCAAAAACACGCCCAGAAAGACACCACTCGTCTTTGTTTGGTGTAAATCCTAAAACTCAGTTATTGCAGAGAATACAATCTGACTAATTCAGTCAAACCTACCTGATAATACATGTAAGGGTACAGGAGAGGGCAGGAGCCCACAGAGGCGACCCTGGTGCCTCTGTCAGTACCACAGACACCTCCTGCACCAGCTCAGCTGCAGCTTCCCCTAAAGGCACTGCCTGCCCTCAAAGTTCCAGCAGGCCTCAGCAGAGTGAGGACATCCAGGAAAGCTCAGCAGAAACAATAAGGTATGATAAGAACAAAAGCTTTAGAAACAGTCCCAGAGGAAGCACTTATTTCAGATTAAAAGCCACGCAGGCTCTGTCTGCACACGGTTTAAATCATCACCCCTTCGTTGTTCTGCTTTTCCAGTTCAGGGATTTCACCCCATAAGAGCTTTCCCACCTGGACATTTGGAATTAGAGTTTTTTATTGGACTTCCTTGCAAGGGCACCTCTATTTTTCTCCTACTCCCCCAAAGCTCATTCAGTCACAATGAGAAAATACCATTTTTGCTGCTTGGTTGTGCACAGGGCAAAGTTTTCCCTCCCCCACTAGAGCAGAGTCACCAAGAGTTCTTGGAACTCCAAACAAAACTCAGACCCCAAGTCACCTGCTTTTCTCTGCCCCTTCAAAACACAACAGCACCACTCTTGCCTCAACACTTCAGCAATGCACAGTCCTTCCACAAACTGAAGGGTGACCCATAAGAACATATTCTGTAAGGCACAGGCAGAAATCAAGAAAGGATTTAGGTAAAGTACACCAAGAACACAGCTAGTGATAAATTAGGGATCCACCATCTAAATCAGTACCAATAATTACATTTTCTTTCAAAGAAACTGAGGTGTAAGAGGCACTAATGTCATCTTTTCCTGTACAATAACATAATATTGACTTTTTTAACCAAAAGAAAGCACACTGTCTGACCACATCAGAAGATGAATTACGGCCACTTTAGAGGCCCTGAATGTAACATCAGGCCACACTGCTCACATTGTGGCAAATTTAAATAGAGATAAATCCATTCAATGTAATCTTTTAACTGAGCTGTAGGATTGGGAATCAATGGAAAAGGCTCCTAGCCTCACCACCTGACCCAGAGGCCTAATAGCAATATTTATCTAGCTTACCAAACAAAACAAAAATATTGTGCAAAATGTATGTATGCAAAATCTAAAGTTTTATCAATATCGCTTCTTTGAAAGACATCAATTCATCGGTATTTATATACTGACATTTCAATTTGAGAAAACCTATGGGAACCTCTCAAAAAATCTGAATCTGCATTATCAAAACACTGATCTAACAGCGATAGGAAGCTTCGAAGACATATTCAAAGTGAGAAAATAAGAACCCACTTGTGCAATAAATGTCCAAACTAGCTAGAAGAAAAGAAATCACTGAAAGCAAAGAACTCCAGCCTTTAAATCCCTATCACAAGAATCAAACTCTCCCGATGTAGGATCCATTAGTCCCTGTACCACCATGGGCTGACTCCTCCAAGGCAGCAGCTGCAGGACAAGCCCCTGTGGAAGGGGCTCATGGGAGCAGTTCTGCTGCTCCTGACAGACCCCACACCCCACTGGAGTCACTGCCAGAGCCCTACGGCTGTACAAGGGGCATTAAACCCTCATTGCTAAGGAAAATTAAAAGCCCTTTATAGAAATGTTAAATATAAAAGCGGATTTTTTTTAATCTCCTGCTAAGGAGGTAATTCACTGCTGCTCTGGTGACCACTGCCACCTTCCCACACCCAAAACCACCAGCAGAGATTCTTGTTTTCAGAGAAGAATTGCATCTCCAGAACTGACAAACAGCATGGGACATGTTATGAAATGCTGAATATTTTCCAGTTACTTCTAAAGAACCTTAGAAAACTCATGTATCCAGGGCCATAAAAATGCACTTCTCATCATTCTGGTTAGTACATCATCAAAATACCATTTGCCTTTTTACAAGCCCAATTAGCCCCCAGATCCCTCTAATGGCTCTTGCTTTCTTTGGCTGGTATCAGAGATCATTGTGTTGAAATCTGATCAGTTCAGAAGCAAACCAGAATGGCTGAATTTTTATATTTATTATTGTACAGAGACACCAGTACCTCAGCAGCACATAGTTATCTAAGATTATCTGTTATCCTTATGCAGAATGCAAGTCTGCACTATACCAGAAGTGTCCAAACTGCTGCTGAAATTCACATTTCGATATTTTACTTAATGTGAGAAAAGCAGTGTGCTACAAGCTAAAACAGTTAAATGTCTATTACACAACTTGTGCCATAATATAGTATCAAATTCAACAGCGCTGAGCACACCCATCCAAGCTTGATTTATTGCAGCTAATTGCTAATTAGGGTTATTTTTGAAGCACTGCTGTTTGCATTGCACCAGATTTGCACTTGGGGAGAAAACAGGATTTACAAGGTCAGAATGAAGTTTAAACATTTGTATACAGACTGTTTCCCTCCCCTCAGTATTGCTGAAAGGTCTCAGCAATCTGAAGACAACAGTATTTACACATGTGATGTTATTAAAACCGGGCACTCCCAACTCCGTACAAAGCGGTTACTAACATGCAAAAATTCAAAGTAGGATTGCAATGGTTGCCCAGACAACTTTCTAATTAAATAATGGCAGTAATATCACTATGCTTCCATGTACTACATTAAAAATTGAACAGTGCCTCACTAATAATGCATTGGCCATTTGCATAATCTGAAGGCCCTGGCTGCCGTACCAGCTATGGACCATCACACCATCAACCACCAACACCCACAGCCCCCTCCACGGCCAGCAATCCTGAAGGTAAACACAGCAGGAATTCCTGGGGGCTCCTGTTTCCAACTCCTCGTGTTCAGAGCCATTTAAGCACTCGTGGCAGTAGGATGATCATCAGGATCAAAACCTGGCCGTTTCTCTCAGCTATCAAACCCCCTTGTAGGCTGTACTATCCCCGATTTTAGAATCAATCTTCTCATTCCCCTAGCAGATTTCTGACTGGTGTTTCAGCCACCACAGGAGCATGTCTCCACCCAAAACACCCTCACAGTAACTACAGCCCAAGCAGCCAGCCTGCTGTGCTGGATGGATTGCCCAGTGCCTCTGCCACATTCATCTGTGCTGCAGGAGAGCTGTGCTGGGTAAGCTATAACAAAGTGAGGAAGTCTAATCCACCTTTCAAAATTCAACTACAGCTGTCAGTAACTATAAAAGTAGACTGTCAAGAGTGCTACAAAATATAATCCCTTGACAAATAAGGCTTCAGTTGGGTTAGACCAGATACAAGACACTAACCTGCAGGCTGGACAGAATTAACTGATTACAGGGAGAAAGTATGAAGGCTGAGTGACCTCTAATCAAGAAAACATGACATGCCTAGGCTTAGCAAAGGTTCCTCTTGAATTATTACCTCAGTTCAGATTTATTTTTATGATTTCCTATAACTCTTTCCAAATCTTCTCTAATCATTAGCTGTATCAGCAGTATGAGAGCCCTATGAAAAATAGCACACTGTTATTTTTGGTTTCAAGAGACCAATTGCATTTCCAAATATACTGCTAACATAATCCAGCCAGGCTGTGGTTTCATAAATCCAGAGAGTTTTCCTGGTATATTATCCCAGAGCTGAAGACAGCTAGTAGAAAACCTCAGGGGAGTGGGGATTCACAGCTTTGGCTTCATGAACTGTAGCACAGGGTCACGCTTAAATGTTAAAAGAAGAAACAAAAATGTGGTTCTTTCTATGCCTGCCCAAGGAGACAGTTCAGAGAATGTGTTTTCAGTAGGAATGAAGAACTTGAGTCTTTCCTATGCCCCTGGAAATATATTCATATTTTGGCAGCATACAGGAGCCTGAATGAAGGGGCTCCCAAAGAAGTGTGATATGAAAACAGGATAAAGACACTTTTCCAGCCCCAAAGCATGTACACTACAGCATGGGCTCTTCCCTGAGTGTGGATACATCGTTCCCAATTGTGTCTTAATGGAAAATATATTTGCATCAGTAGACAGCTGCTTACAGACCAGCTGCTCCTTCCTGTCCTCCACTTTGTTTTTAAAGGAAAGTCGCATTTCTCCTTCCTATCCTCCCCCCCAGACTTGTGCAAGCACAAAAGGAATGCAGCACACGCCAAGGGTCAGACCTCTTCAGCACTGGCTGACAGGAAGGGACTGGATGCTGCAGGACTCGGTGTTTTCCTCTGTATCACACCACATACAATACGGACACGTTGCTATTTTGAACAATCCCCTCTCGTTCCAAGATGCTCCCAGAAGAACTCTGCAATACAGCAAATTTGGCCTCCACACTCTTCACAAGGTGTTTTGCATCAGTAACTTCAGCTATTTCCAACGCTGATCAGGAGCTCAAGGCACAGAGATCCACAGGCATCCTCAACAGGCCAAGCCTCACAGTCTCCATCACAACCACGCTGCCCTGAGGTGGTTTTGGACACCCTGTGGGCAGGGGGAGCCCAATCCTCCCCTGAAATGCAGAGCGTGGTTTCAGCCCACTCTCAACATGGAGAAGAACTGACTCAGTGGATTACCCAGAGGAAGTACTAGGAGGTGGGACAGGTAGAGAAATACATAGCAAGAAACAGTTACTCTCTGAACTCAAAGAAAAAAATCCAGCTCTGTTTGGAACTTTAAGGAAGATCTTAAAACTCATTCATTTTTGCTTACTCCACCCCATTGTCATGTACTGTTTTACCACTGCAAATACCATCCCTGAGACAGGCTGCACATGTTCACACAGCATCCAGCAGCATGGACCCTTTTTAAATCTTGCGGGCTTTGCTACAACTTAAATGTTCAGACTCGGAGCAATTACTTCTGACTGCACTAATGAGACAAGCATGCTGTTTCTGTACTATATATATACATTATACACGAATTTCATTTAACAACTATCTTGGCTGTGATGTAAACCCATCCCTACTTAATTTATGTTTGCAAACATTTGGACTAAAAATTAAAATTAATAGAAAGCTAAAATAAATAAAAGAGCTCCTGCTGCTCTGTGTGAACACTCAAAAAAGCAAAGTGCTGAAAAACTGCTTTCCCCCCCAACCCTAGCACAGGGTTTGTTGATTCCTGATTACTGAACAGCCCTGTCAGACACCACTGACTGACTTGGTGCGGGGGGTGACACAAGGGCTGCACAGAACAGAGGAATTTTCTCCATTCATCGGGCAGTCTTCCCCTCTCCGTACAGAGTGGGGACTAGGGCACGTAAATCCCTGGTTCATCAAGAAGTGAATAGACCTTTTGTTGGAGTCTGTTACAGTTATAAAGATTCTGGCCACGCTTCTCTTACCACCACCATCCCCTCCACCAAAATGAAAGGTAGGGCTTAAAAACACAGGAACAGATCAGGATTCCAAACACGCCAGAACAGCCCGGTTGCCCCAAGAAGAATCAAAAAAAGCCTGCTGGCCCCCCTTTCAGGGCCTTACGACACCACTTTTGAGAAGTTTTGCTCAGGCAGCTGACATCCAGTTTTCCTCTTCTACTGCAGATGTGCGGCTTTCCTGCACAATAGGCGCCTGCAGCCCTGGCTCTCTTCCAGGTCCCACTGTGTGACAGTAACAAAAGGCGAAGCTGGAAGCCCTCAGCTACAGCACAGCTCTAAATGATTTAGTGACCACAGCGTCCAGACCTTGGCAGCAGCTGCTGCTTTAAAGGGACATTACCCAAGGAGTCAGTAAACCACAGAGGCAGGCGGTTTTTCACACTGGATTTGAAAAGTTCTGTTCAAAACTGAAACGGCCCTGCCGTATTTCTTTAAGAACCCAAAGCAAAGAGCAGGGAGATGGGAGAGGACAGGCAGGGATCGTTGTCAGATGTTGTTAATGCAACACCACAAAGCCTAAAGACCACCCCTTTAGGATTTCAAGGCACTCTGCAAAAATTAGCGATGGCAACCTTCCACCTCCACGGCCGTGTATTATTTTCACTTTAGAGGTAGAAAAATAAAGTTGTGAGATTAAACCAGCCACTAGTGACCAGGACAACTTACACCCAGCATCACACTACATGGACACCTTTTCTCCAAAGTGTGTGGAGAAAATCACCTCTTCACATGTTAACACCACGGGAATTATGGATTTCCATTTTCTTTGGTGCACAGTTGTACACCACCACATGCCCTAAAAGGGCTTTTACAGAGAATTTTCCACTGAATGCCATCTCCAGTTTGTGGAGAACCATATTGTCAGTCTCCTGCCAAACTCCACAGCAGTTTTTGAGCTCCTGTTCCAGAAAGGTATGGGCTGGAAGAGCTGGGTTGGTTTTTTACACGGTACAAGACCCAACCAAATCCACAAATCCCTTCGAGCCCTGTGAGATATTTCACTTGCTCTCCAAGCTGCAGAATAGCTGAGCTTTTGCTACAAAACTTCTCACGTGCATCAGAGGATTAATGAACCATGCCACTGCAAGCTTCCAAAAACACCCAGTGAACACAAGGAGTGCTGTGCTCAGCGTTTAAGTCCTTCTGCCCATCATTTCTTTTCTACCTTCTGATAACACACCGGGCTGAGGCCCTGACAAAAATGGGTCCCTGTTTAGATCTGCAGACATGTCCTGCCACCTTCTTTATTTGAGCCCTCCTTGCAGCCACGTTGGGTACAGTCACATTATGTTCCTCATCAAGGGCTGCTGCTCCAAAACTCTGTTGGTGGAGCTCCAGAAACAGGTGACCCCATTTTATTCCCAGAGCTCAGCTCTCCTGCTTCTGTACCCTAAGTACTGCCTATGGGAACCCTGCAAGCAAATGGAGGGCAAATGACTGACCAAGTGTCTGGTTGCAAGAGAAATCAGTAGCCAGCTGTGCTAACTTAATGCAAGAAATAAACATGTAAATTAAAGTAAAAAGAAAAATTTATATGAACAGTAACTACTGTGCAGCAAATACTCAAAATAATTTCTGTCAACAGAGCACTAATTAAGATGGATAAACACTCATTTCACTAATCTTCCTCCTCCCCCCAAAGTAATTTAGTTGCCCAGAGGGAAAAAAATGTACAAGAAGAGACTGGTAAAAGAAACCTATCAAAAAGGTGCACGTAGTTCTACGTGGCAGAAGCAAGTAACACAGCACTGCTAGAGCTCTATTGGAAGGGGAAAAGGTGCAATTTTATATTTCTTCGTGGAGTCTGAGAGTAATTTTAAAAGGATCTTTTAAAGCCATCCTTCACCACCTGCAGTCAAGTGGTCATTAGAGAAGACACGCTGTAATCAAAGCACCCACTAACTGCTGAGAAACACTATTAATCCAGCGAGCAGCGCTGCTCCAGCCATTCCCTCCGCAGCCATTCCGAGCGAGTAAAACAAAGCTCCGCTCACTCGGGTGGGTTCTCAGCTCCTGTGAGAGCATTTATGGTGAGAGGGGGAAGTGAAGCCGTTCCTGTGCGAACCCACAAACAACGGCAGGTTTCAGGGGCAGCCGGGACGCCTCCCGTGGGTTCCACCTCTGGCCAGCTGCCCTGCCCCACATTTTGGGCTGCTGAGACAGCAGTGCACGAACAGGGTTCAGTTCTGCATTCCAGCTCTGCCAGTTTTCAGTCCACAATACTGAAGTGGTGTCTTTTTCAACGACTTAAACGTGCAGGGAAGGGAAACGAGCAGGAGCTGTTACATGTTCTGTTGGATCTTTCCTGCTTAGAACAGGAGGGAGGGAGGGAGAAAATACCATTGCAAAACATATGGTTTGAGCTAGTAGGGCAGTAAGTGCTTTGCTCTCCCAGCGTGCTGCTACACACCAGAAGACATCAGTGAGAGGCGGGCAGCACAGGAGCAAATCTGGTACCAGGAAATGTGCGATATCAAACACGTCGAACAAAAGAATAATTTCCTACTCCCCCAATGGAATGTGGTCCCATCTAGCCTTACATTGTGCTCTAAAACAGGACAGCTGCCTGATCAACCCAAACAACATAAACTTGGTGGGATTAGAGCTATTTTTTCCACCTCACTGTAACAAAGCTCAGGTAAATGGGAGCAGCAAGACCAGGAACACCAAGCTGGAAATCAGAAATCACTGCCTCCTGCTCACCAGATGCATCAGGAATGTAAGCAATGGAGAGCTGGAATAGGGGAAGGGAGAAGGATTCACAGCAGTTGCTGGGCAGTGATTTGTCTTTTAACAGTTCTGGATGTGGTGTTGACTGACCACGTCAAAGAGGGTGCTCCCCTAAGCTGGAGAGGCACTGACCCCTAGGAACAGTGCAAGAAATCAAGAGCAAGGAAAAAATAACCCAGATGAGAAACAGCAATTCTTTCTTGCTATATAAAGTAATTTTTCTGTTGCATAGGTGCCTGGGACTTCAGGTGGCCCGTCTGGGTGAGGATCCAGCCTGATGCTCTTAAGTGGCAGTGCTTGCAACAGTGCTGACAGCAAAGCTGCTCCTGCAACACATGGGCCAGGTCACCCAGTTGTCCGAGCGGGCTGAGCCTGTGGGAGGAAAACACTGCTGACCGTTTGGATCACGGACACTGCCCACCTGCTTCCAGCCCCCCCCGCTGTTTGATGGGCAGTGTGGAACAGCAGGGACATCCCTGGGATTTCTGCGCAACATGAGGCAACAGACAGGTTTATCCAGGATAATTTCACAGCATTCTCTTGCTCCATTTCCTGGTTGTTTTCCAGGTCCATTTTGTTATGCTGTAAAAGCATTATTACGTGCCTGTGATCGTGGTGACAAGACATACCCTGATGGTAGTGCAGCTCAAGGCAGCAGGCTCTGCAAAAATAAGCAGACAGGTCTGCTTTGTTCTCAGCAGTCAGCTCCAAGTCCACACGACCAAGAGACAAAACAGGGGTATCCAGGGATGGGGTTCTGGGTATCCCATGTCTTGCCAGTGACTCAGTTATATGTTAAAAGAAAAATCACTATCTGCTTTGCACCACATTTACCCTTGGTTTGCAAATGCAAAACTGGTTCTGAGGCCCTTCATGTTTACATGGAAAAGGTAGAAGAGGCTTGTTTTAAGAGACTTTGAGCTCTTCAGGTAGAAAGACCATGACTGTTCCTGGTCTACAATATTACGAAACTCCCAGATTTCTAGCACTTGCAAGGATCCCAGCCTGACTGCAACAGCTTAAACCCAGCCTGGAACACATGCAGAGACTCTCAACTCACCACCCACTCCCCGAGCTGAAAGGAGTGAGGACTCCAAAAGGTTGAACTGTAGCAGGCAAATGTATTTTTAACAAATTCTGTTTCTATAAATATTACAAAGCTTTCTGCTCTTTGGAGGCTGCTCTGCTCCCAGTGCTGCTGACATTACGGTGACATTTAGGAGGCCTTCACGTTGCCTTCCTGCCTTTCGTATGCTGGTTTTGTTCGAGGGATCAGAGAGACATATGAAGACACAAGGGCTGCTTATTCAAACTCTGCTCACTCGCTGACCTGCTGCTCGGGAGCACAAAGGGGCTCTCCATGTCAAGTGTGCTGGCTGCCGCCGTCTCCACCGCTCTGGAATGCATATAAATGCAAAGGACACTACCCCCGAGGTGCCACCAACAAGGCACAGGGGTGAAGGGATGGGGAATTCATTTCTGAGGCAGCATTAGTGCTCCACGTAGTCCCAGCCAGTACTGTACCCTGTCCACACAACATCAGGATTCCCCTCCATTTATTAATGCCTGCATTTGCTCTCTCCTCTCCTCTATTTCCAAAGCTATTTTCCCTGCATTCCTTGTCCTCCCCCTCTATTTCTTCACTCTCTTGCCCTCTCTCTGGGGACCGCTGCCAGCACACAGCATGAATGGCACTGAGCTGGCACACGCCCCAGATGCTGACATCACCTCCTCTCCTGCCCTCAGCTCCAGATCCCACACCCAAACCCCTGAGCATCTAATGCACTCAGTGCTGCTTTCACCAGCTCCATCAGCAGCCCTTCTGTTGTTAAAAAAATAGGGTGGTTACACAGCAAGACACAACATATATATGTATATATATCATATATATATATATGATATGTGTATATATATATATAAAATAAAGAAAAAAAGGGGTCACAACATATATATGTATATGTGTGTGTATATATATATATATATATATATATATATATAAAAAAAAGGGGTAATTCGGGAAGGGGCTAAAAGAGACAGTAACACTTGGGTTAGGATCCTTTAGATACCATTTCACAGACACTCCAGGTCAAGAAGCACTCCTCCAATAAGGTGGGAAANTAAAGGATCCTAACCCAAGTGTTACTGTCTCTTTTAGCCTGATTTGGGAAGACCCCTTTTTTTTTTATATATATATATATATATATATATATATAAAAAAAAAAGGGGTCTTCCCAAATCAGGCTAAAAGAGACAGTAACACTTGGGTTAGGATCCTTTAGATACCATTTCACAGACACTCCAGGTCAAGAAGCACTCCTCCAATAAGGTGGGAAATGACTCCTACATACCTGAACAGGTGCTAAGTGAGCAGTTACCAAGACTGTATCTGTACATCAGCACATTTTTTAAAAAATGCTGCAACTATTAAAAATCCAGCTAAGAAAAGGTAGGTAAATAAATAAATAACAGAAACTGTTAGTTATCTCCAGGATTCAGCTGTTCAGTCTCATTCAGGGTGAGCTGCAACTGGAATATCCAGTAACACTTTCAATTAAATTTAAGACTACACGATCTCCCCATCACAAAAAAATCTAATATCACGTACACACTGTACTTTCACCTTCTGGTTATTCTGAACAGAAATTACAGTGATACTTAAGGTGCAGAACCCATGTTCTCACTTAAGTAGGTGCTTAATTTCAGGGACAGAGAAAGCTCTTAAACAAACACAACAGATCCAGGACTCACTGTACTGTGTGTTCTTTGGACTGTGTTTTATTTTACAGAGATATCTAATGTTTTCTTAGCGGGAAACTTCCACAGACTTTCTTTTCTCCTTAGAGGATATGGAAGCCTTGACAATAGTGGTGTTACAGCTCCACCAGAATTCTCCCAGGAAAAATAACACACCTCGCTTCAGTTTGCACCTGCAAAAATGGTCTGAAGATTTGTCTGAACATGTAACAAGCCGGTTTTGGCCTCTGCTGACATTTAACATAGGTATCGTCACGCTAAGAGGATCGTGATTCACAAGAACTGCATCCTTGAATAGGATCATTCCACAAAAATTTCCAGTCTACCCCAGAAAATTGCCCCTCGCTTTTTGCAATTCAAACCCCGAGCACAACTGTAGTTATTTAACCTTTCATCAGAAACTGTGAATATCTGATAATAATAAGTACAATCTATAAAGGCTTCAAGTCAACACTTTTTATAAGCAGATTTGTAAGGTAATAAATTTTCCATGACTTAACGATCAGCTTTGCCTATGAAAGCCAATGTTGTAATTCCCAATTGATTGTAGATGTTAATCTCACAAGACTCTTGTTCTTACGCTGTGATTTATTAGCTGAATTAATGACAGATTGCACTGTTTAAAACAAGCTGCTGTTTTACACCGTAACCCGGGAAGCTCTGTCCAACTGAGTCACTGCAAGGATGGGAGGAGGGTGGTGTGCAAGGTGAAACTGCTCACCATACCTGAGCTAATTTGTCTTATTTTCTTTGAAATGCAGCACTAATTGTTTAACAATTAACCCTATGACTGAACACCAGCAGAGCTGAATGGCAGCAGCTATTCAGGCTCTCTGCAGTTTGGGATTCACATCCAGTCTCTGCAATTCATTTACATTGAGACATTCTGCTTTCTCATGGAAAACAAGAGAAGATTCCCCCAACCCACCCCCCCCACCAAACACTCCTCTGGGTTTGAAGACATTGGAAAAGAAAAATCCCATGTGCTTTCTGTACATATGTATGTGACTAGAAAAGGAAAACTACAGAATAAGGACAGACCCAATTCCTCGGGCCTTATCTCACTGCTACCACAAAGCAAGTGCCACTATGTGTGATAAAAGTCAGACTCTTCTCTCCAGATTATTCATTCTCTACCTCTTCAGCAACAATTCTGGTGTAGTAGAGAATGTGCCACAAACACGCTGGAACAATGCAGTCACACAGAGCCAGCACTGGAGTGCAAACAATGCCAGTTCCTCGGATGGTCTGAGTCTGCAGGTTTTATGAACTGCAATGCTGTAATAAACTCAGACCTCTTCCTGTCAACTCTGCCATCGAGACACAACACAGGAGATGTGAGCAGGAGCTCGGAATTGGAGGGGACATGACATGGGGACCAAACCCTGTTATCCCAGGGCAAGTACTCAGAGCGATTTAATCCTGCTGCAGGAGCCCCATGTTCTGCAGCAAATGGCTTCCCCCTTCATTTGCTTTTTAAAAGCTTGCCTCTGAAGGGATCCCTCTGTTTTGACACGAATTTGAACTTGGTTCTGTGCTTTTTCGCAAGTGCCTCAGTGAGGGGAGGCACTTCCTGAGCCGTGGAGCGCCAAGTGCTGCCAATTCCCATGGAGCCAGTGCTTGCAGCTCCAGAGCCTCTCACTCTTCCCTGCTCCTCCCTGCCTGGCGACAGCAGCGGCATATGCTGCTCTGTGGTGCGGCTTCAGAGGTGAGCAGGGATTCCAAAATAAATAAGTAAACTCAAATAAAGGAACCCAAAGGATGGAGCCTTGCGTGGCTGCCTCTGGACAGGTGTAATTCCCACGGTCACCTCAGAAGAGTCACCCTGGACCACTTTTCAAACCTTTTCAAACCTGGCCCCAGCCATCTGCTGGTGGTCAAGCTCCATGATATGGCAATCAATTACAGCTGTTATCTTGTCCCAGCTTTGACAGATGTTCCTCTCTTTCATTGTACAGTAATTACTAGTGAGCTGCCAGCAGGCTTCACACTTTAATTGTGGCGCTAATTTGAGACAAAGAGAGGAAAAAATAGGGAGAGACAGACAGGGAAAGGCAAAAGCTAAGACAGCTGTGGTAATTGGAGCACCCATGCATTAAACATTTCTTTACAAACAATAGGTGAAGGCAACCAGTTACCACAGTAAGACTTCAGAAAGCTACACAAGCACCATCCAACCACACCATAGCCTGCAGTCCTTCTTCCTTTCTCAAGGGGAAAGAGGGACATGTCTCCTTCCTTGCCAAACAGGCTATACTAAAAATACCTGCCAGCCTTCTGGCAATGCAGGGCTTCCCACTGCCACGCAGCGTGGTGCCAACTACCTCACAGTAGTGAAAATTGGATGGATAAAGACACAGGGTGGGGTGCGTGGAGAGGGGGTGTGCGTGTCAAATCTTCTTGGAGAACAAGGAGCCTACTTAAATTAAAACACAGATGAATTACTACTGCAAAACACAAGCAAAAGTACTCCACTGCCTTGCTAGAGAGCGAGAGTCACATAGCACCTGCTCTGCAATCTGGTGTTCGTGGAGAGCCTTTGGAGATGGGCAGGAGAGAACAAGTGTTGATGAGACCAGGAGCCAGCAAGGTAGGAAACCTGGCGACTCATTTCTTATGTAACCCAGGGCTCTAAAAAGTCTCCAGAAAAGGGACTCAACAAGGTTTATCCTTTTCTTCCCGCCTGGTTTAGATGCAGCATTTCAGTGTAATTCCTAGAGCCACAAATTGTCTTAGATTCTGTACACTCCCTAGTGATGTACACCCCGTTTCTGTACAGCCCCTAACGATGCATACCCCACACCCCCATGAAAGGACTCTACAATGGTCATAACCACAGGCAAAGCCCCACAGTAAAATCCTCAGGAGCTGCTTTTTAATGACAATAGTTTAAGAAGTGCTTATCTCCTCTGTATAGACTGCAATGGAATTTTTTATTTTAAGGTGTTAAATAGTCAAAAGACTCTCTTTAAACAGGTTACAGAAACCAAATATCGAACTTCCACCGGAAGTCTGAACAATAAGCAGAAAAACATTCAATTGTTACAAGCAATTCTGCAGTAAGCTACAGGCACCCTCCTACCGGATGTCCAAATCTGAATTAACTATTTTCTTTTCAATTTAATTCACAATGGACATATTTCTTCTGTTGAATATTTATTGAATCTTTCAGTAGCACTTACACTGCGGTCTGGTGATGTGCTTGGCTGTAACAGTGGCTTACAGCAGTTCCTGTCACGCTCTCTGCCTTTCCTCTACTGCCCACCCCATGCCCAGCCTCATGCCACTGTGTGCTCCCTGCTGCAAGCTGTGGCAGCTCAACTATTTCAACATCCATTCAGACCAGGAAATGGAGAATGGCACAAGGAATTAACACCCTCATTTCAAGTAAAAAAAAAAAAAAAAAAAAAAAAAAAAGAAGAAAAAAAATGGGAGGAGGAGACTGTCTTGTGCTGGCACAACTGACACTGAGCAAAACAGCTCACCCAAAGATCAACCAACTGCCAGAACTGGCGAAGGGGAGGGAACCAGAGAGCTTCCATCGGTGTGGAAGAGCTCAGCCATCTTAGAAACCTTGTACAGCACATCACAACACGTGTGCAGGAGTGAGAAACACAAAACCGCTCATACCGGTACGACTGAGGACTCCTTCCTGAGGAGACGTGCCCCTGGTTTAATTGGACACAGGCAACTGCAGGCATCTGGACTGGAGCTCAGATTTCTGGCAAGTTCAAATCCACTGACATTTTCTGTCCAAAAACTTGTTCGTTTTTACGTGCTCTCAGATTTTACATTTTAATGCCTCTTACTGACCTTTTCATTTTTTTTAATTTTTCTGTCACGACCTCAAGCGGTGTTTGTTGATTTCATATTTTATTATTACTTTGTTGTTTGGAGAACTTCTGAAATCAAACGGTTGGAAAAACATACGAGGTTTTGGTGGTTGCTGAACACAACCAGCCAGCTCCTGCCAATAATGGCAGCACAAGTTAACTGTCTGGGATCACCACACAGCAGCTGGCAAGGGAAAAGAGGGGAAGGGACAAAGCTGTACATTTTTAACATGTTTCTAACATTGCAAATAGCAGAAGCTGTGGTTTTACAGAAGCAGAACTATGTGGTTCACTGACCAATGATTTGAAATGGCTTCTCTGCAGGAGCTGCCATTTATCTGGATTACTGCTTTTAGAAAAGGGACTTTGGGACAGTGCTGTAAACATCTGCCAGGCAGTGAGATGTTATGCAGATGGACAAGAAAAGCAGGCTGACCAAAACCCACTAGAGTCTTGCTACCTGATCAAGTAAAGTCAATGATTTGGAAAATAGTATCACAGGAAACATAACTGTACCTGGAATAAGCTTCATCATCTGCTTACCAACTCATCTTACTACTCGACTTCTACATGTCCTACAGGCAAACTGTCCTTTCCCTTTTGTTTCAGTGCACCGGTACCTCCTCTTCAGAGGCATATTTGGGAGAGAGTTTACAAAACATGTTCCCTATCAGCTGGAATTCTGGATTATATCCCCCATGCTACTTTCCCAAATATGAGCAAATATCACCTTTAAATCTCCAAGTAACCCGAGACATCAACTGACCATGATCCCACTATTTCTGCTGGATGTATTTCCTATGATGACGTTCTAGCCAAGCAGCCAGTTAGGATCACACCACTGCCATTCTTCCATAGGACACCACAGCAGTACAACAATCAATACCAGTTAAACCACACTGCTGTCCCCCTCTGTATCCCCCAAAAGAGAGACACATGTTCCCCGGGAGTGGATCCCTGGAGTCAGAGGGTGATGACCTCTCAGCTCTGTCTCCACCAGAGAAGCCTCGTTAAATGCAAGGCAACCTCTCAACTGTCCTCTGTGCTAAACAGGCAATTACTATGCTGACTGATTGATTACAGTTCCCCATCTAAATTATATCAGGAGAGAAGGCAAATCACTCTGAAAACTAGAAATATCACGGCCTAAGCTCAGGCAAGTGCAGAGAAGGGTTTTTAGTAGTACAAATAACAAACAGGGGGACTGGAGTCAAATCGTTGCCCTGAGCAAACAGTCCTGCAAGCAGAGGAATCCACAGCCCCCCTGAGCAGGGAAAGGATGGGCACAGATCGCAAATCAGCCGTGACCACGTCAGAACATGACCTTTCGTGGGGAATTAACCGGAGGAAAAAAAGAAAATAAAAAGGTTTCCTGAGCCTGATGATCCCCGAGTACCACAGGCGTACTTACTGCTGTGGAAGCAGCACCACTCCAGAAGGGACAACACCTTCTCCCTCTCTCGGCTGCATTTCTTTCCCCTCTTCTATTTTTTCCACATTGTACCCGTGACCCGAGTGCCCTTGTGCTTTCGTTTTATCAGTCGTGTCTTAGCACCCCTGGTCAGCAGCTGGCACGGGTGTGTGACACAGGGTCGAAACCTGCTCCCTGTTGGGAGGCAGCACAGCCTCCTGAACCCACATGGGACCCCACCAGCTCCCAGACGAGCTGTCCTGCTGGGTCTCTGCCAGGGGCACTGCAGTCGCCTGGCCCCGTGTTCTCGGCAGGGCCTCACCTCAGGCTCCCACCTCCACATGCCCCCCGCCACGTTTCCAGGCCTTCCCCTCACGCTCCCACCTCCATGTGCCCCCTGCCACTTCCTTGGGCCTTCCCTTCACAGCACTGCACACCGTCCTGCAGGCACGTCCATGTTCCACCAAGTGCCATCCTCAAACGCCACCTGGCAGTTTTCCCTCACGGACTCCTTGTTTCGCATCAGACACGATCCCAGCGCACCTCCTGCCTGCTTCCTGCCCACCGCTGTCCTCAGCTCTCGGCAGGTGAGGGGGGACCCCGGAGCCACGGCACTGCCAGGACACGGGATGGCCAGGGCTGAGGGATGGGAGTGCTGGGGAGGCAAAGCCCCGTTTGCTGGGGACAGGGACCCACGGGCCACCCTCCGGAGCCAGGCTGGGGCACTGCTGCTGACAGGTGGAGATGAGGGTCAGGCTGAGCCCTTGGCCTCGTCCCCAGTCCAAACCGACACAGAGCTGTGCAGACCCCATCTGGAGAGGTTTCCTCAGCCCCTCTCTGCCTGGGCACAGCTGGGAGGGCTCAGCCCAGGCTTTTCCTCCTCTTTAGACACGCTGGTCCTGCTGGGTGCCCAGCCAAGCTAACCAGACCATCAGAGCCCTCCTCCCACCACCAGACACAAATGCTGAAGAAAACATGTGGTGAGCGAGCCTTTGGGGCCTTTCTACTAATCCTTTCCTCATTCAAACACCACCTAAAGGGGCAACAACAAGGGGACGGGGCACCCCCTCCTCCCCTTCCCCAGCGCCCACCATCAGACATCCCCCCCCCCACACACACCAAAACCCCACAACTGGCTTTTGAGCTGTGTCCATAGAGAGAATAAGCTTTCAGTTCTTATTAAGGGCTCCCTCACACGCAGCAGGGAATTCTGCTACAGCTGCTTCACCACAGGGCACTGCCACTGCCACTCGTCCTGGCGCCGCTCAGCCCCGGCCACCCCGTGCCCACCCAGCGCCAGGGATGCTGCAGACAGGGATTGTGGCCACAGCTCCACAGAGGAGAGTTTTCTGGGGGAGGGAGGGAAGGGAGCAGTGGATGAAGCCCAGCTGCCAAAACTTTTAATTCCTTCTCACAGGATCAAGGCTGAAATGTTTGAAACAATTTCTTAACAAAAACAAAAGAGGCTGTTGAAAAGAATAACATTATGACAGCTGCTGGGAAAGTCACCAGTGGGTGAACACCAGTCACCGGCCGATCCCGTCCCTGCACCACTGCTTACAGGAAGGAAGGGATTTTTATATCCAGAGCTGCAGTCTGCACTTTTTATTTACTTTCCCCTTTCTCCCAAAGCCACCTTGGCTCAAGCTCATTGCTGTCCTGTTTCCAGCCTACAGGATGACTTTTACAAGTTGGAAAGGAGACAAATTCGGCAGCTATGATGCTATGTTTGTACTTCAGCATGACCATCCAGTGGCCACAGGAGACAGGCACAGAGGGGCTGGCCTGCACCCCTCGCCTTGCACAGGCTCTGGCAGCAAACCCCAGACAGATGATCTGTTCAAGTCCCTTTAAAGTATTGCTACGGGAATGGGAAGTTTGATGGGATCAGACAAACTTTGTGACACGAAGAAATCTTTCCTGCCAAAAACATGTTATCAAGTGGAAGGTGTTTTCTTCACCCTCTTTTCAAGGCCAAAAGCTTTGCTGCTCTTACATTCCAGGGCAGACTTGCTTGCTCCACGTATACTCCTCAACAAAGTTTCCCCACAGAAAACCAGCCCATGCGTCATTATAAGAAATTAAACAGAGTTTCAAATGAAATTAAGTTAATTATGTACACTTAATGACAGGTATGTGCTTTTAAAACAACAGATGTTGCACAGATGTGGTTCGAGGTAAAAACAACAACAAAAGCTCTCCCGGTGCTGTAGAAAATGTTTCCACAGAGCACCCTGCATTGCACCACCTGTGTCTTTAACCAGCTGTCAGTCTGTTTCTTAACCAGGTACAGTAAAACCTCCCTTGCCCAACACACACACACATCACCTTGCTTAGGTCTGTCTGTTTGGGGGGTGGAGGTGTTTGCTTTTAAAGAGGCAGCACTGACAGATTTCCAACTGATAATTTCCTGATCATCCCCACTGCCAAAGTTGCCTCCAAGGTTATTCTACAAGCTTCTCCTGCCTCATCACCATCCACCTTGTGCACAGAAAGCAGAACATGTCAGAAATCTCTGTCCTGCCTTGCATTTCCCCTTGGTCAGATATTTTTCAGGAAGTAGTTGATCTGGCCTGCAGGATATGAAAACCAAGGTCAACCACAGAATTAGATGGCTGGTAAGAAAAGAAAATAACAGCATGTCTGAAAAGGGGCCAAGAGAATTAATTTGAAGGGGAAGTCATTTAGGATGAAGCTTTACAAAATGGGAAAAGCAGCGCTATTATGTCTCACAAGACCATTGTCAGAATGAAAGACACTGTGGCACTAAGATACACGCTAACAAGGGACATACACATTCCTAATAAACACATTTACATACTGTTGCATGTGATAATTGCTTTTATTCTACAGTCACTGGCTACATTTCCGGATCCTTTTGATTTCCGTCCAACACAAAAACCTAGCTTGCCCTTGCTCATGAATTTTGGAAGCCAGCATGAAAATATTCCAATATGCAGAACAGGAGCTTGTACAAACGTGCCAGCAAAACGTAGCTCTGTGTGATCTGACGCATTATGAACATAATGCTTGCATTTTTTTCATGCACAGGAGCACAAGGTCACTTCATGAATCATAGGAGAAGGAAGAATAAAGAGGAGGAAATACTGAGGGTGAGAGCCTTAGAAGTCTGTAGTTCTAAAAAAAAGGATTTGAGAAACATTGCAACATTTTAACTTGCATTTGGCAAGATCAAGTTTGATTTCAGTTTATAGCAGCTCTCAGCAGTGCACTGGGAAAAACAGCCAACTGCTAGCAGGTGAAGAGGAGCAAAAGAACAACATATCAGGGCTGTAACTCTCCCCACTGTATCACAACTCTTCTGTCTCCCCACTGTTTCAGTTCCCTGCTCTGCCTGACTCAATAAATTAATCAAGGGGCCCAGGCTCTAATCCTGCAGGAGCTCTGGGCTCTGAGGACCATCTTCACCCCACATCACCCAGACACCCTCCAGAAGATCAGGCAGCACCAGGTTTGGAACAACGTGCTGGAATGTGCGTGGGGAGGAGCTCCATCCCTGCTCAGTCTCCCACCCCGATCAGAACGAGTCTCTCGCCAGACCTTGGCTGAAGTTTGGCACCTTTGCCTCTTCACACACAGCACAGATGGCAGGATAGACGCGCCTGCTGGCGCAGGAAAGCTGTGCCAGTTCTCGGGAGGTGGCAGGGAGGGAAGGCGTTTGCAGGGAAGGGTCAACCAAGATCAGTGCTCGCTTCCCTGATCTCTGCCTCCTTCGAGAGACTGCTGGAAAAACTTGGGAAGGAGGGGTGGTCTCCTACTGGGTGACACTATCCAAGTACTTAAAAGATCTCCCCACAAATCATGTGTCCTGCTTGATGAACTGCTTTTTATCTCCTCTCTGAACAGCTGTTTATCTATTACTCCTTTCCCTGTCCATTCCTGTTAATTAATTCTCCTCTCCACATTCTCCAAGGAAACTAATGGCTTTGGTGGTCACTGAGAGGTGCTGAGTAATTTGCATGGCCATTTCCAGTTGAGATTCTTTGGAACGCTGCTGTCAGTCAGCCTTGTTTTACAACAAATTACTGAGGCACGTGAAAACGTTCAGCTACTGGGATGCAAATAGTCCAAATGTGCACTCAGGAAGAGATGACACCCTTCCTCCAACACCACTTGTACTGCACGGCCTGCAGTCCTACAGCACACTCTTGTTCCACCAGAACACAAATTAGACTGCAGTACAAATAAACAGAAAAGCTCCACATATTTTCCTTTGTTTAGCCTCCGTAACATCTGCCAGAGCCAAACAGAAAGACCAGGCTTTGGTTTTGACTGAGATACCAGAAATCCTTCAGATGGGAGGGGGATCATGCAAGGGGAAATCAGATTTTAAGGCACAATAAACATGTCTTCATGAGATACTATAAACCTTCGCAGAATCAAAATAAATGTTCGTGTAAACCAAACACCAGACATGGTGCATCTCATCAGCTGCAGGCCCGCATGCCCAGGAGAAAAAACATATGTGATCCTATGGAGTATCAGACTGGGTGCTCAGGCAAGGCAGTTGCTATTTGTGCCTCCATTCCCCAGCCTTGCTGGAAATGAAAATTACCCCTTCTTTTTCTCTCCCCACTCCCAGTCCTAAACAACTATTTCCCAGCTCCCATTCCCTCCTCCTGTCTGTAAAATGAGGAAAATTAAACCAAATCCTTAGAAAGCCTCAACACCCAGAGACAAAACACACCAGTAAGATCCAGGTATTATCATACAAAGTAAGCTTGTTTAGGTGCTCCAGG
Source organism: Lepidothrix coronata (assembly GCF_001604755.1). Taxonomy (NCBI): domain Eukaryota; kingdom Metazoa; phylum Chordata; class Aves; order Passeriformes; family Pipridae; genus Lepidothrix; species Lepidothrix coronata. The sequence goes on from NW_016690231.1 coordinate 1,819,968, forward strand.
ATTGTTTTTGTGTAGATATAGTCACATATCAAAAGCAGTCTTAAGAGAGCCTTACACTGCACACATGCTGTGAATCTGTAAACTTTTTAGTAGCCATTTGCACATAAAAAAGCATGTCTTAAAAGTCCTTGAAGATCAAAGCACATCAGAACAGAGTTTTCAGATAAAAGAGAAGATAACATGGTGTAGAGATCCCCAGAGTCAGCCCAGCGGTTTTCATGACATTTTAGTCGCATCTTTATTCCTTTCTATCTCAAAAACCCCAAAGGTCAATTTATTTAAATTGGTCAAAGATCAGCTGGAAAGTGAGAAAGACTAGAAATAAACAGGGATTGACACACAGTCCACCCAAAACATGCTTTTCAGAGAAAATACTTTTTCCTGTATTTGTCAAGCACATCGTACACTTGGGGCACTAAATACTATTTCAAATAATTACCCAGGTAGGTTAGTAGAAGTCAGCTCAGGTGCAGCAGTGACCAAGTGCTGCAAATGAGCCTTCCTTGCTCTGTGATAGCGTGTAAAATTGCTCACATGAAGCAGAACTCTCACTTCATAGTGGAACCAGAGCATCCTCATGCCCAATATCCAAGGCCATCATTCAGTAGAAACAGCTTCCAGCAAAATAATTCTCAAGAACTACAGAAATTACACCTATACACACAAAATTTGACTGCAGCCATGCAACTGTATAACGACATGCAAAGATGACATTTCATCACGTCCTTGGTGCTCTATACTTGCTTAAAGTAAGCACAATTCTCTGTCTAATCTGTTTTAATAGAGAATACTGTCAGTTTACCAAAATTAGTTTATTGAGCTCTTTAGAAAATCATGAAGTTCCTTAGGAATCCAGACCTTCTGCTTCCTTAACAATTAACTTTGCTGCACTGAAGACAGAATTACTACCTCAGTCTGGTAAAATAGAAAGTAAAATCACCATGACTTCCAACATATTTGGCCAAGACACAAAAGACACAACAAGAAAGTTCAGACATATAAACTGCAAATCAGAAAATGAACAGACCCATCAGCTGAGGATGCAGTGTTTAAGAAAGCTATTTTAAACACCAGCTGGCTATTTTCACCAGTTTTAAACCTTCTCCTTGGTCCTTTTTATAATCTGGGATCCAATTTACTGAAAATTCTTCCTATGTAGATCAGCTTCCTAAAATGCATCACAAATTGACCACCTAAATAAAATGCATGTGTTTGTGAACCATCTGTCACGGTCACAGGTCACTTCACAGTACTGGGTAGGACTTCAGAAAGCAGATGCCTGGAGGTCAAGAGAGGAGCTATTGAAACAGGGCTGGGGAAGGCCCGAGACATGGCAGTAGGAACTATCTGTGTATATTTAGGCTTGTAAGCCTCGAGGTGGAGGCAGCAGGAGAGACCTCTGTGCAGTTTGCAGAATGTAATCCACTATACATATCATCAGCCATCTCCTGGCTGTTAGCCACCTTGCATTTTGGTTTTTTACTGCAGTAAGTAATACTTAATTTTGACCAGATGTTCATTCATCAATATCCCCAGAGGCTGCTTCAAACACATTCGCTTCTCCCTTCGCCTTTTCAAACCAGTGAAGTCTATCAGCAACCCTTTGATTCCTCCCCCAGCCTGGTCACAAACCCAAAGCTGGGATGGATGAAAAGATGGTAGGGACAGCCTCTCCCTTCCTGAAGGTAACCAAAGCCATGTCACTGCAGCAGTCATCCAAATTTCTACAGTTTGTAGTATTTTGATTACTTCTAGAAGAGTCTGTAAAAGATAACTACGAGCAACACGAGCCAATCACTGAGAAGGGCTCAATTCCCTCCACTGGGGACCAGCACCCCAGTGATTTCTTTTTACCTTATTTTTCTTAAGGGAACATGAAGAAAAAAGTTGAAAGCGATTCTGTTGTAAAAGAAATTTCAGGAGGGCAGTTCTGCAGTCCCACAGGAGAGACTACAAAAGACAGACCACACGAACCCTTTTCCTCTCTCTGGTTGTAAAGGTAAAGTGGGTGAACACACAGTGTTTCTCTTGGAAGCAAGACCAGTTGGCTCAAACTCTCCAAACATAAAATTACTGAGCTTGCTTGAGAAATCTATGCAAGTTGTACTATGACTTCAAATGCTAACAAGATGGCTGGGGTACTGCAAGCCAAGTGTGTGGGTCATGAGGCACTTTTATTTGCTAATGAACATTGAGGGTGGGTTGGCCCTGGGAACAAAAATCTGAGAAGCATCATAACTTGGCTCTCAGCTTGCTCTGATAAATGCTGGGAATATGTATTTTAAAAGTCTGCCTGGAATAAAACTCCTTCTCATACCAGCAAGTCAGGCAGAGTTTTTTTTCCACCTACTACCCCTTTAAAACTGGGGTACAGTTTCTATTTGCAAACTCATTTAAGAAATTGGCCCTCCCCAGCACATATGGAAGTCAGGATCTTTGCAGCCCTCAGGAGGCAAGGGGTGCACCAGAACACACAGGCTTTCTCCTAGGGAGGCATCAACTATTGCCACAGCAGCTAACCAGCTTTGCTAAGTCTGAAACCTCTATTTTGCTGCCTGGGCTGGACACACAACAATTCCACCCCACCCTGGACTGTCAGATCTTCACCTCTGTGCTGCTGAGTTCACATTCTCACCCTCCAATTCCTTTGCTATATCCTTCCCTCTTTCAACCTAATTTTTTTTTTTAAACTACAAAAGGTTTTTTCAAACAGACACTCCTGGCCTCAAAGATATTTTATCTTTTTTCCTCCCACTCCCTCCTTTTGCCCCTTTCCCAGAAGAAATCACCCTCACACGTAGTGTTTGTTCCACACGGAGGAATATCCCTCTGTCCTGGCTCATCCCTTCCCTTAAGGGCTTCAAATCACGGGTTTTATGCTGCCCCTTGCACTGCAGCCAAGACTGAAGAAAGGAGGATCAAAGCAGCTGTGAATAAATAACATTAATAGCAATGGTGGTGTTATGAACGTTCATTATTAATACATTTTATTTCTAAACCACCATGACAGTCTAGACCACCCTGCAAAAGATGAGGTACATCTGTTACACACTCTCTCTTCCCTGAAAGCAGCCCTAGAGGAGTTTGGGAATTTGAGAGATTTTAATGGTGTCAGCAGACAGAAAATGCCCCACTTTAGATAAACTCAACAGGTTAACATCCCAGCAGCCAGCAACTGGTTCAGGCAGTTCAGAGTCCAGTAAATAAAAAAGCTTCCTCCAAAGCATGGGGGTTCTGAGTGTTCTCTGAACTGAGAGAACACATTAAGTCTTTAAGAACAAAAATTTAGGCAGATGTCACTAGCCTAGTTTTGCTCCACTGCCGTACACAAATACGTGACTCTGCTGTTAATGCTTTCAAGAGATACTTAAACTGTGAGTGTTAACATTTCAGAGCTTTCAAATGCTCCTGTAGGTAGATCAGGCATGAAAGGTGAGGCAGGAAAGCACTGTGATGGCAAGGTTGATAATTTTAAGGCCTCGTTGCTCTTTCCACAAGGGGTTAACCACAACCAGGTCTCAGCACCCTGGGGTACCCTGTTCCTGCTCTCCTGGCTGCACCTCACAACACTGAGCAGCTTTGTGGCAAAACCAGAGCACCTGAGGGCACACTGGACACAAGCCTGTGTCAAACCCAAAAAGAATATGGATTCAAACCCAACCACAGGCTCAGGGCATGCCCACTGCTGGCAGGGATTTGCCTGCCAGAGGTTCAGCTTCCACTGCTGTCCTTCAACACTTGTGTCTCTCTCGTGACTAATCCCCACCTAATCCCCACGTGTGTGCAGCTACAGACTCAAGGAGAAGGGCTATTTTGCATTTTCCTCTTCAGTGCCAGAAACTGCCTCCTCCATTCGGGATTCCAGAACCAGGACTTAACAGCCCCGGGTTCTTTGCAAGGAATATGTACTGGGAAGGAAGGAAGCAACTCCACTCTTGCTTTTAGAGCTGAGGCAGATCTGGGCTTCCAAGCCTCACTCAGACACTCCTAACAGGCAAAAAAACCTCAAACAAAAGCGAGAATGAAGGCCCCAGGAACATGCAAATGTGTAAGCTGTTGGGAAAAGCTGTGATGTTAGTCATCACCTTACACTTAATTTACAGACAGGCAAACTGACATTTAAAAATAAAGTCTATACAGGCAGAATAAATTAGATAGAAAATATCTTTAACACTGTTTATACCAAACATTAAAGGAAATGTTTTTCAACACAATTTTAAAAACACCTCTACTGTTATAGAGAAGCAATTAAGTTGTATCTTCCTTCTCTACAGTTCAAAGTTAAAGACTGCTAAATTGATTTTCCTGAATTTTTCTGATCTGTGACTCGTCAGTCAATTATCAATGGAGATGATGAAAATGCTTCATATATCTGTAGGACAAGAAGCCTTTTCTCAAGTACCAGAGACAAAACAAATCCCAAAGAGCTTCAGACTCTAACTTTGTTTGGACACAGGCATTCCTGACAGGTGGAGGATAACTATAAGGTGAACAAGGTGGGGGCAGTAGGGGGAAACTAGTGTTAAATTTCAGTAATTTGGTGTAACAGTTGATTCCAGTGACATCATCTTCTGGCTCTTTTTGAGCAACAGGCTTTCACCAGAAGGAGAATTAAAATATCTGTGTGGAGAACAACAGTGGAAGCAGCCATCAGACTTTTTTTAATTGTGAATTCTGTTCACTGAAGTCTTACCTGAACTCACAAGGCTCGTGCTAAGAGACAGAAAGTCTTGTACTCAACGCAAATATCACTGTTGTGTCAGTGGATGTTTGAAAATTATGTTACCTAAACTAAACTTTCTATCACTGAATATTAAAGACTGTTAAAATGAAATCTGCTTGTTCAGCACACACACACTCCCGACTGCACGAAAATATTTCCCTGTCCTTTCAGAGCATCCCATGGCCTGTGCTTATGGCCAGCTCAGTAGCTGCTTTTAATCATCTTTACCCTTCTAGGCAGTGCTCGCACTAACTCAAAGCACACTATCTTCTTCACTTCCTTTTCAAGGGCAGCAAGAGGGATCCAGACAAGAACAGCTAAAATATGAAACAGATGCTTTAATGTTTGTGATACTTAATGTTTCTGAGTTTTCACTACCATGTAATTTTAAGGGCTAATTATGAAATTACTGTCTACGTTCAAAAGAATTCTCCTCCAAACCAACACGCAAGTTCCTTAACCAACATCCAAGTCACCCACAGAGACATTTTAGCAGGAGTAACAGCTCCATGTTGAGAGGGCTTCTTGGCTAACCCTTCTCCCCATATCTCAGCCCCAAAAGTACGACGGTTTTTTTGGTAATTTTCAATCACTAAAGCTGAAACAAAACAGATGCCAGCCCGTGTTAGCATTACAGTAACTGTTATAACCCCAAACACAACACAGCAATAATGTGGTAGATGTCACTGGCTTCTCTTCCTGATGCTCACATTTGAAGAAACCAAACTAAATAAAAATCCTCTTTTTTTAAATGGAACTTGACAGTCTGAGTTTTCCTGACTGGTCTCATCTTGCACTTTGTGGAGACACAGTTTATGAGTCCATGCCAAGGGAGGTAGTGGAATGATTCACAGTCAGGGGGAGCAAAGGGAAGCAAATTAAGTTTTATTTTCAAGAAAGGTGGGACATAGAAAAGCTTGGAGTGGAGGGGACAAAGAACTTGGCCTGCAACTTCACTTTGGGCTAAAAGACAGTTCATTTGACTTGTATGCTCTCCTTGAGCACTCCCATACCCTCCACTGCCTGCCCTTGAGTTGTGATTTACTAAAGGCTTTACACCAATATTTATCAGCCTTCAGTTGCAGATAAATGATCCCACTAAGAAATGCTCAAAATCAAACTGTTCTGATTAGGGACATATTTATTGCCCTTTTAGTCAACTCTTAGAACCAGTTTGTGATGTGTACTCATAGTCTTCAGCTAAAAGTTTTCTCTCTCAAAATACTTTTAACACCTCTGCTTTAACCAGTACATCTACCAAGTTAGCCAGGTATTTGATACCACAGTCTTCACATTTCTGCCATTGAACCCAAAAGGCCATTAATGCAGGTATAGTCCAAAGATAATAACTTAAAAGTGCACAAACCACTCTGTGATTCTAGAAACGTAACGAAGCCAACCATTCTGAATCCTCATGTAAGTAAAATAAGCTTGGGGATTGTCACAGGCACCCCTACAGAGCAGAGCTCTGCAGAAATAAAGACTCCTTGGTCAAGTTCACTATTACAATCTTCTTTGGGGCTCTGAGGCTGCTCTGTAATTACATTCCACCAGACCTGCATAGCTTCACCATCACACTCACCCTGCGAACCAGCTAATTGTGTCAACAGAGATAAAGCTCATTCCCAGCCCTGGAGAGCTCTCACAAATACAGACTGATGGAAGGGCGTGAGGGGAGAAAAGCTCTGAAAGCTCAAAAAGTAAATGAATTTAGAAAAAGCACACTTCCCAGTCTCAGGATGCATGGCAACCCACGAAAACACGTTTAAAAATTCAGCCAAACACACTGAGAGGGGAGCAAAACTCACCCAGGTAAGGCAATGTGTCATAAAATGACTAATGGTACCACTAAGACTCAATTGACAGCAAAACGACGACAAGCAAAATATATTACTTCATTTCATTTTTCCCTCATGCTCCCTCAATAAATCTGAGGCAGGGAAAACAAGCTTTGAAAGCGTGGAGTGGTAACAGAAAACAATGAAAAAAAAACCAAAACAGTAAAAACAGAGGAGAACACACAACAGAGCGATGGAAATTAATGTCACTTCTATCTCTGCAAGCCCACGGTTGTCTTTAGAAGGATGCTGTGCACACTTCTGCTTGCCCAGGGAAAACACCCCCAGTATATCCATCATCACATGGCTGTGAATGTCCTCCCCAAAGCCAGGCTGACTGATCTCTGCAGCTGGGGAGGATGGACAGGCTTCCCCGTGCTCACTGCACACAGCTGGTTATGGAATGGGAAAACTGTTGAGGTTGGAAGAGACCTTTAAGATATCACTGGTAGTTTCCAAGTTCATGCCCCAACTTGTTCCGTGTTGATTTACTCACACTCCTGTGTCTCAAGTTTCTTCTTCCCCTTCTCCCTGACAGGATATTTATGATCACTGGTCAGTTTTTGCTCCATTAGAGCCCCAAATTATTTGCCTTTCAGATAGATTACTCTCTTTCCCACCCCATCCCAAGGATGAGGTTGTCCCAGTGAGGTATCTACGTGCTGCTCTTTCCATTATAATTCTATTAAAGCTTTGAGGAACACACACAGCAGAGTTGGGAAGACAGTCACCTGTGGTTAGTCACGTATCAAACTTCTCTTTGCCACTCCTGTTGCTTTAAAATATTAAAAACGCTGCTCTTGCACTGTCTGCCACGTAGAATAGGGAGGGAAAAAACCACACAGAGCTTTTCAATGGAAATTGTTTCAGCGGATTTGGCACGCAATGTTTTTGAAAGGGTCACAAAACAGAGCTAATCCATTGATTTCAACTTCAGTCTAAATGTTTCTGTAACAAACGAGTGGTGGTTGAAACTCCACATGAGTTCAGAAGTTAGGAGTCCAAACTGCAGGCACTACAGTGTCATTTACTTCCACTCCAGCCCAAAGGACAAACACCCTCGACCGCTTTGGCAAAAAGCAGTGAAAATGCCACGTGTGTTTCCCAGGAGTGGTTAACTGAAAAGGTTTGCGCTCCTCTGTTTTCTCTCAATCTCTAGCAGCAAGGGGGAAAAAAAAAAAATCCAACCTTTTACCTGCTCATCAATTCAACAGAACGTCAAAAACACACAGGATCACTTGAGCATGTGGATTTGACTCCATTATTATACCATATAATTTCAACAGCCTGTGGTTTTATTGTCCACAAAAAGCAATAACTTACTGAAGTGAAAACAAGAGCGGTATTGCATTTGTGGTGCAACACCACAACACACTCACAACCTTAAAGCTGAACCTTGTTTGTATTTCCTTATGTGCAGAAGTCATCAAGGCTTTTTAAGACAATTTTTTTTCCCTTTAAAAAAGTGAATAAGTGACAATACAGGTTTATATTGAGTTAAGTAAAAATGTAAAGTCATCATACACATTACAAGAATTGCTTTATCTCAAATGACTCAGCTATGACCTGTTAGAGGCCAGCCAGCACTGATACTGCTGCATCAAAGCCAGATTTCATTCTTTACCTTCCCCGTCCACATCTCTCTAATATTTACGGGCAGTCTGGTAATGGAGATTAGGCTATGACTTATCAAGCTGCAATAAGACATGTTAACATGGAATTATGGCCCTTTAGCATAACCAGTAATGATGGGTAATGTTATTTACCTGAAGAAAGAAACATCGCTGTCACAGCTGCAGCTCATTCTACTGAGTATAATTTAGTTCAATCATTTATAAATGCCTGCCTTGCCTATGCTTTCCATTTTAATTTCCTTGTACTCCTTTAGCACTCCTTGTACTAAATCTCGCCATATTCAGGAAGACAGTTTGGATGTCCTACATAATCACCTATGAAGGTAACCAAAAGGAAAGCCTGACACGCTCCATTACTTTGCCAGAGTGGGTTCCATTACCCACTCACGGCAGTGGAAGACTGACCCTGCAAACGCAGCCGGGCACAGCCGGCCCTGCCACCCCGGGACCCGCCCGCTCGGCAGCGTTTCGAGAACAGATGGAGACCCAACGTGTGTAAATAGGTCTGAGGTCACACTTCAGGTCCCCGAGATTTTTTTTCCATCTCTTCCCCTTCCCTGGCACAGCCAAGCGACGCGGCTCAAGCTGCGCGGGATCCTGCGGCGACAGCAACAACCCCCCGCCCCACTGCACACCAACCCTGCCCGCTCTCTCACTCCTCCTATCCCTGAGCTAAACTCAAGACTCCACGTTCTGCTCATCCCTCACAAAAGCAGTGAACCACCACTAGCAGAGAAGACATTCCCAAGCAGGTACAAGAGCTGCTAAGTCAGCCTCCCGAGCCCTCCAGCTCTTCCCATCCCTCTTTTCCAATGGATGGTTTCCCTGGGCCTGATTTGCAAAACGAGAAAATCGTGGCAAATCACAATGAAACAATTATGTTTCTAACAAGAATCACGATCCCCCTCACTCCTGTGGATTTCTTCCTCTCAGGCAACACCAACGATTAAACAAATCCTACTTATGTTTCCACAGCAAGCACTGGGGCTGCCCCGCAGCACGGCCAGGAGGGAGATGTGCAGGGCGGGCAGGCAGGCCACAAAGAATTTGTAATTCTCTGGCATGATTAATACAGCAATGCCACAAACACCTCTGAAGAGTTGACTATATTTTACTTAACCTGAGCAGCCCTCAAGACTGCAAACTGTCGAGCTGCTACGTGCATTTAGCCAGTGGATTTGAGGCCCAGCACGAGGGAGTTCACGGGAGCAACAGGTGGACCACAAGGAGCTCTTACATGAAAAAAGCATCCTGATGATGAGTAAAGGGTGATAAAAATTCTGAAAAACATCCATTTGATTTTTCTTTCAAGCCTTTAAGCTCTCTGACCAATTTTGCTGGTGATTTACAAAAGAAGCCCTTCAAAAGGCTGCTCATTCACCAGCCCACTCATTTATTCTCTGTATGCATGATGTGATCTTGGCACGTACGTAGACACTTGAGAAGAGATTATTTTCATCCGCCAATATAGTTATGACTTTGCTAATATGTCTTCCCAGTCCAGGATATTTTTAAGCAATCTGAAGACTAATGAATCATAAGGAAGAGGAATGTTACTGGGCAGAATACGTGAGGCATGAAAAAAAGATGACAGACATCTGAACAATTAATTTTCGATTACAATTAAGTGAGGACATTTTCTGAGAACATTTACTCAGAAAAGACATCCCAGGGACTTTAGTCACTTTGTGTGACATGAGCAACATCCCTCAATCTCGGCAGGTTCATGCAAACAGAAAATATCTAGTGAATTTACAGACTAAGCAAGTTAATCTTGCACATAAAATATGAACATGCAGAGAAGAACACTTAATTCTTAAAGCTGAATTAATTGCAGACCTTAAAGCATGGGCATAAGTGTCTGAGCTCGAGCTGCTCATTCCATAGGCCTATTCTGCTAAAGCATAATTATCATCATACACCATCATCTCATGGGATTGCCCTGATATGTTCTCAAAGTGGTTACTAAAACTCTGGCTGTGCTAAATCATTTTCAAATTGGTGCTACTCTTACTTCTAAAAATACTGAATCAATAACTTATCCTCTGTTTGGAGAAGGGGAAAGTTAGATGGGCCTATGTGACAATTTCCCATTTTGCTTCAGTTAATACATGGAGAAAAGGACAATTCAAAAGCCAACCAATTTTAAAGAAAACAAAAACTGGATTACACCCATGAGATATTTAAAAGACAATACTGGACTTTAAGCTCAGAATTGCAACATTCAAAGAAAAGAGGGCTGGAATAGACTGAGAAAAAAAACAACCATAAGCCATCAAGTCAGAAGTAGCAGAGAAAAAAAAAATAAATTTCAGAGAGCTTTTCAATTACAAGTATTACTCTCTATTAAGTATTAACTAGGGCGAGTTGTTTTTTTTTACTGAAGTGCAACACATTGTATAAAATATTGTCCAACAAGGCTACTCTTGGGGGGCAGGGAGGGGCAATTTTTGAATAAGGGAAGAAAACACCTGTGTGAATCTGCCAGGTTATCCCAGGCTGTTACTGTGTTTCAGTCCTCAGCCCCAGTGAACAGGTACCTGCTACAACACCAGGAAATGGAGACCCAGTGGCTCTGCTGATGAGCTTATGCAGGAGAAATAAGCTTTACAGAAAGGTACTGTCTGAGCTGAAAATAAATTCCTCATAAACGGGAGAGCTGCTAACTAGGGATGAGAGCTCTGCACTACCTGGCAATGCTGCACCCAGGCTTTACAAGTCTGCATACGAGAGGACAAGCTCTCCCTGTTGCAATCTTAATTATACAAGATGGAGGGTAAAGATGCTCCTAAAAGAGAGGAGTAAACACCCACAGGAGAAGGGGCATTAGCAGATTTTTTTTTTATCATTGTTATAGGAAGAGACTTTCAGCGACTGAGGGATTAATTCATCTGCTTTATGCATTCAATTTATTCACATACACATCATGTTTGTTCATTATACCACTGTTTCAAACCACGCACATACACACAAAATTCATTTGGAGCCTGAAACAACCCACCTCTGAGCAGATGCAAGACTTGTAAAAGATTAATAGGCACAACAAGCAATCCTGGCTGCAGGGGGAAAAATATCCTAGTTAAATATTTCAGTGCTTTCATCAAACATCTGTCCCCTGTGCTGGGCTTGACAGGATGGCGAGGGAGTTCTCACTGCGCTGGGTTTGTGAGGTGAGGTTTCAGTAGCAGGGAGGGGTCTGGGGGCTTGCAGGGGGGCTACAGGATGGTCTCTGTGAGAAGCTGCCAGAGGCTTCCCCCCGTGCAATGGAGCCAATGCAGACAGCTCCAAGGGGGACCCACTCCTGGCCAAAGCCAAGCCCATCAGTGATGCTGGCAGTGCCTCTGGGATAACAGATTTAAGAAGGAGGGGAAAACTGGGCAGGTGTTTTTAAGATTTGGTTTTATTTCTCACTACCCTACTCTGATTGGATTGGTAATAAATCAAACGAATTCCCCCAGTCAAGTCTGTTCTGCCTCTGATGGTAACTGGTGAGTGATCTCTTCTTTTGACCCACAAGCCTTTTACCTGCCCAGCTGAGAAAGGGAGGGATAGAGTGACTTTAGTGGACACCTGGCACCCAGCCAAGATTGGCCCACTACAGTCACAAAGATTAACAAACATCTGCTCAACCAAAACCAGCTTGTTGGTGGAGTGCTGGCCAAGCACCCAGAGCAGCCTGACAGGCTGCCAGGGCATCCTCAAAGAAATCACCAGACCTGGGGTTTCTAACTCATCTCGCCTCGCACAGAGCACCAGGGGAAGGTTAAATGCTCTGCTCTTCCGCTCCCAAACCAGGCAGAGGTCACATCCACGTCCCAAAGGCAGCTAGCTGCACCATCCCCCCTCCAGCAACAACTCCTCCTCAGCCCCACACACAAACCTCTTCAGTGCTACAACCCCACACAGAGTCAGCCTTCCAAACAACCATAATTCCCAGGGTTTTTTTAAAACATGTGTCACAGGCTGAACTGAGATCCCAGGCACCTGCCTGGGAGCAGCAAGGGAGAACAGGGAGACATGAGGCACACACACACCTGCAGGTCATTGGAAGTGCCAGGGGGGATCCTTACAAAGCAGCCTCTGCCATCCAAGGGTTGGACCTACCAGCCAGAGAACTAAAAAGCTGTTAAAACTTGGCAGGACCACTTCTCCCTGCTCCAGTGTCAAATGACTTCTTGTGGCACCGTGTGACACTTCCAGCACCCGTCAGTCAGATGCTGCATCGTGGTACAGCTTTGGTTTGGGAGGAACATTCAAAGCCAAAGATTACCAACACACATCTTCATCACCTGGTGCCTCTTCCCAAGCACAGACTGAAGGGATTTCCCTGAAGCTGTGAGCAGCACAGGAGTACAATTACCCTAACAGCAACCTGCCTCTCAGAAGAATCTACCTGCTTTTCAACAGGCACTAAAAATGAAAATAATTTTTAAACGAGGCACCCAGTGAACAAGCAGACTTTTTTCTCAAATGAGAGCAATGAAGTACTTAAAGTGTGTAGCATTTAATAATATTTAAGACATAGTGGCAATAGCCAGGCTTTAACAGCTCAGAGCTGCCATTAAAATTAATAGGGCTACCTACTAATTACCTCTGAGGATCAGACCACTGGGTGCCTTGAGGATTTGCACTCCTCCAGTTAGAAACAATGGCCTAATCTCTGTTCAGTTTCCCTCACCTTATTTTAAATAAGCATACAGCATACAACATAATGCTCTTTCTTTGCCTTTTTTTTTTAAGCAGCTATATATTTAATATTGTCATCCATGAAACAAAGAAACAGGACCACAAACTTTCACGCTGGTTGGACAAACAGCAAGTCAGTAAGTCACCAGCCACAGCGATGTCTTGTGCAGAGACCAGCATTAGGTGACATCAAAAGCCTCACAAGGACTCTTCCTGGAAGCTCAACCTGTGTGAATATTCAAGCACTGCTCCTCTCCCATCCCCCTGCGGGAAGCTTGAGAGCCCACTTCATTAACTGCATCAAACCCAGAGCATTTCCTCAAGCAACACCCCGAGACTGCTGGAGACAACAGGTCTGAGCAGCAAGAGCATCCCCAGAATGGGGAAAAGGTGCAGCATGTTCATATAAAACAACTTCAAAATCAAAGAACATCCCTCCACAACCTGACAAACCACACTGCCAGCTCCAGAGCAAGGCTGTTGAAGGGGGAACCTTCCAGCACAGCCACAAAGGTTGGTGGTGCCAGCCCTGCACACTGCACAGAACTCACAATTCACAGCTCCTGCAACTCAACACGCAACAAGTGTCTCAGTGCCAGAGTGCAGACAGGTTCCCTTCTCTGGGAACTTTCAGAAGAGGTTCCATACTTCACTCTGAGCAATTTCACTGAAAATTTAATTATATCTTTATCTAGTTAAGGTCTGGCACTTCATCTACATAGAAGCCATATGTCAAAATACCCTGTTGAAAGTTCCCCACAGAAATAGTATGCAAAATGGATTGCTTCAAGTCTGAGTGGCTCTCCTCCTGTTCAGGAGAGGGCTATCATGTTTTCCATAACTCGCTCAGTTTATTGTCTGCAGTCAGACAGCACTGCTAGCATTGTTACTGCCAAGTAAACCATGATATTATTATTCTCCCAAGAGTTAATCCACAACCCACTGAAGACAATGGGAAGCCGCCCCTTCGCTTTTCCAGGCTGCTCATCAGCTCCCTCAGCCACGCTGCTGCTTAAGTACACACTGAGACATGAAAGGCCTCACTAACACCAGCCAGGAGAGGTTTGGACACCCCAGCACCCAGCCCCGAATGCAGCTTCGTGCTGCTCCCCCAGCCCACCCATGGATTTCTGTCAGGCACAAAAACTATGAGCTCCCTCTCTTCACAGCAGTGATATTTGAGCATTTTCAGCTCTCACACATCAAAGCAAGCCCCTCAGCCAACTGAAGGCCTGTGGGTTACTCTGTGGAGCACTTGTCAGGGCTGTCCCACCCAGGGAGGGAGGACTCTGCACCCTCCTGGGGACCAAATGGCTCGGGGTGTCCCCAGAGGAGCACCACAGGCATTTAGCAGCATCACTGCATTCATTAATTAAAGCCTTTGTGGAGATTCACAGGAGAGCAAAAATAAAACCTTCCAAATTTTGCCACTGCTTCTCACTTTTGTCCTGCTAAGAGGTGTCCTGTTTGAAGTGACCAGGGAATATGCATATTAGCACCCCAAATCCTTTCCTGGCCACGCCTCTCTCTTCAGAGCCACTTTTGTTCTATCAACCATCTTAAAAGCAGAGAAACATAAGCTTTCCCTTTCAAACACAAGGGCCAGATGTCCCTATATCTGAAATACACTTTCTTCTGACTTTTCCTACTATGTAAAAAAGGAGCAAGGAAACACTTAAAAGGCAGAAAACTAAAGACTGCTAAAGGAAAAACTTAATCACCCAATGCAAAGCAAGCCCATGAGATCTGATTCAGGGCCCAGAAAGTTTAGTAAAAAATTCTTTAAAGGCCAAATATTTATATCAACAAGAGCATCCAGATTTATAGCGGCAGGAAGAAAAGAAGAGGGGAACAGTATGGAGCAAGGCTTGGAAGGGACATAAATCTGCCTTCTTCAAGAGCAATTTAAGCTCTGAACTGTTATATAAATATAACAGTTGGAAACTTTCTGTGTCAACACAGTCACTCCCTTCCCTCAGTTGGTTTTATTTCTCCTTCAAACAGCATGCAGCAGAGCTGTCCCTCCTCCTCTGCAGTCCCTGCAGATGCTCACATCCACCCAGGGGGTCCAGGGGGTCCAGGGGACCCCAGCTCCAAGCCCCAGTGCTGGCCCAGGACACCCCAGGCTCGGACCTGCAGCAGTTTCAAGCTGGTAGCAAAGCTGCAGGGTCAGGGCAATTTTAGCCCAAGCTGTGATTAACCCCTGGGCACACCACAGCCCAGGGTCTGTAACCCCAAGGTCAGCACGGAGAGGGAAGGAGTGATGGCATTTCAGAAAAATACAACCATGCAAAACGTAGCAAACTTACTGACATTGGCACCACCCGAAGGTGGGCACATCAGTGCCCTCTGGCAGGGAGGCAGCAGGGCAAACACCAAGGAAACGTCCCTGCTGCCCAGAGTCTGATTATCAGTACAGCAACTTCAGGGCCAACACCTCCACACTGCATCATCATCACCATCATCATCATCATCTATTTAGTCCAGTCACAGATAAGAACTACCACTGCCAAGACTTCCCAACCTGGAAACTAGGACATGAGAGACTTACCAGAGACATTATGTTTTATAACAGCAGGGACTTCCCAATATTTAAAAAAAAAAAAAAATTAAATTTTAAAAACATTTATTAAAAAAAAAAAGAGGTCCTTCTTCAAGCCCCACCATCAGACCTACAGCCCCTCCACACACACACCTGTACATTGTACAAGGCTGTGTACCTGCAGATGCAACTTTCCAGAAAATTCAGTAACACTGCAATGAAAGGATCGTTTTCAAAGCTTCAAATCCAGGTGCTTAGAGTTAATTAACTCCATTATTTGACTTCAAAGGGAAAAAATATATTAAAAAAATCAAAACGAAAATTATTTTCTTTCCACAGCTAAAGTGCTACAAAATCCATTTTATCTTTACATATCCACATCCTCTTTACAATGCTTTTGAATGCTGTGCATGAAATCCTATTAATTTATAGGTATTATTAAAGGCATCTGAATTTAATATTCAAATGGCCAAGTCTTTTCTTTCCCTTTTTGTATCTTAGCATAAAGCAAAAGCTCCTCTCATCATGTGTGCCTAGTGAAGAAACAGAGCTAAGGAAGGCCAGCATCCATCTAGCACTTTTTGGGATACTTAAACATCCCTGACAATGTTCCATGAACCCTGAAAATTCACACCATCTCTGCCTTAACCACCTCCTTTACTGAGCCATGCAGTTGATTATCTTTTCCAGGGAAGCCAAGCTGCTTCCCAGAACCTCCTCCATGCTCCCTAAGCAAGAGGTCCAGGTTTCCATGTCCCACTGTGGCTCAGCTGCTCCACACAATGGATCAGCCCTTTCTCCCTCCCAGGAAAAGCTGAATCTCCCTCTCCCAGCTGAGCACCACGGCTGAATTCCCCATGACCCATGGATCCTAAATTCCTGTACTATCCCGTGACTGTATAATTATTGAGAGAAGATAGATGGTAAAAGGAACCCATAAATATTTCATTTTTCTCAGGAAAATGAAAAACAACTGCAGGCAAAGTTTCCACTGATGTTTTGGTTGCTTCATTGAAAGCAACTGTGTGTTTTCTTCAGACAGTTGTCTTGCATGATTCATTGTGAGGCCATTAAAAAACTGTACTCTTGCATTTGCAGGCTATTTGTGCTACCACACATAACCATTCCCACTTTTTTCTCTCTGCTCAGCACCAACCTCAGCCCTCTACCTTACTTGTGCCTGAAGAATGAAAGAAAATGAGGCACAGGAGAAAAAGCATCCATACTGTCCCACCCATGAATCAGCCTGGCAGGATGTGATTCTCACAAGGCAAGGAAGGGAGGGGGGAAAATTCAGCTGTTGGCAAATTTTCAGCAGCCAATATTCCTTAGAAACATATAGATTTGATTAAAAACGTTTGTTTTCTGTCCAAATCTGGTAGGAGAAAATGAATGGTGCTCTTTGTTAGCCATCAATCTTCCCCACTTGTCCGTGTGCCAGATGGCACCGCACTTCATAGGAGGAGGAACAATAAGCAAAGAGTCAGTTGTGCTGTAAGTTTGCTTATAATCATTTAATCTCAAAGAAACAAAAAGGAGAATAAAGATGGAAAAAGGGAACGGAAAATATTAACTCAGCATTCATTCACTTTATTTCTTCTTTTTTAATAAATGAACCCCCACTCCTGACAATGCTAATTGTTTGGTGACAGTTCTGAAATTTTTTATTCCCCCCTCGGCAGACTTTGCATTTTTAAGAGGGTTTTGAATGGAGCGTGACCAACTTGTTATGATATAGGGAAATGGAAATATTATAACCTGCAAGGGCAGCCTGACTCCTGTGGCACTGACAAACACCCCTGGGCCAGGGTGCACAACCGAGACACCGAGAGGGCGGGAGAGGAGCTGTGAGCCACGACAGCAGCCAGAAACCTCCCCCAGCCCTGCTGACACGTCCCTCAAAACCAAACCCAGCTACCTCAGCTCATCCAGATGACTTAAAAACAAAACTTAAAACCAAACCAGCAGCATCTTTTGCTCTTTTTAAGAGAGAACTCCACGTGTGAGTCCCTGAGATGCCCAGGAGGAGCCCCACGGTGCCATTTCCCAGAGTCTCACTTCAGAGCAGAGCTGCGCCTCGAGAATTCCTACTGCTCAACAGCATCTGCTGGTATTGTGCCAATAGCATATGCTGGGAGCAGATATGGAGCCCAACGCCAGCAACAATATATATTTTAAACCTCGCTACAGAACAACAGAGCGAGGGGAGCAGCAAAGGCTCCTCGAGCGAGAAGCACAGCCTGGATGAACTCCCACAGCCCAAACTCGGGCTGCAGGTTGATGATTAACAGCAAAGCAGTGCCATGGAAAGCTACATCATCATCAGCTCCCCAGGAGCTCCGAGGGAGTGGAAACTGCGGCGCTCTGCCCGAGCACAGGCAGGGGAGAGAGGGAAGTTTCCTGGCTCTCACCACCCCACAGGATGCACAACTGGCCGCCTCCACTGCTGATGAAGCTGCAGAGCTCCAAACCCACTGCTGCTCTTCCTAGACCTGCTGCAGAAGACCACCAAGGGGATGGGAAAAGCAGCCAGCACCCTGAGCTGGGGTTCAGGAACAGTTCAAGGCTCAGTGAACTAGATCTCAAGTGTGCAAAGAAACATTTTGGTTTTGCTCTTTATTACAGCAGTAGGTATCCCAAAGATGACACGTGCCAGATTCCAGCCTGAACCACCTGGAAAGTGCTGGACATACACTCTCTCTCTCTCTCTCCAAGGATCTCGTTCAAAGTCACCCACACGTTACAGCAAAAAAAAATTAAAATAAAATAAAACAAACCCCTTGAAAATTTTGGCCCTGTCATTCCTGGCAGATGAAATAATCCTAGGGGAAACATTATTGCCTCAGCTCTAACAGATCGGATTTAGACAGCCTGGATTCATTCTTTTGGCTCTGCTGTTGACCTGCTGTTTGAGCCTATTCATCTCCCCTCTGTACTTCTGTTTGCTCATCTGCAAAATGAGCAAGATACTAATCTCCTGTTCAAAGCATTTTAAAACTGTGATGGAATAGCTAAGTGCTGCTGGTGTGAAGAATCACATCCCTTGCAACCTTTTTTCCAGCTGTTAAGTAGTTAATTGCTCGATCTGAAGTGATCAGATGGTTTCCTTCTCTAACCAGTCCTTTCTATCAAACTGAGATCTTGATATATCACTAAAAACATCTTGTGGAATTAATGGTCTAATTTCTCTACCAAATGTATTCATTCCTCATCTGACAGTTTGGTGAGGTACAAAGCCAGGCAGGGAAAGAAGCTCCAGGAAAAAAAGAAATAAGTAGCAGTAATAGCACACACAACACCAAAAAAACCCCACAAAACCCCCAAAAACCCCAAACAAACCCACAGAAACCAACCACTGGAACACCAAAATGTCACGAGAAATTACATTTGCCTAATACATTAAAGATAACGGTGACAGCCCCACGGCTACTGTCTCATCCAGCAGCAAACAATGTCATGCTCTCCAACTACATCCCAGGGAGGGGGGGAAAAAAAAAAGTCACAGTGAGTCTTGGCAACATCTGGTGAAAACCAGCCTGAGCTACAAGGCGGGAGCTGTTCAAAGTAACCTAATCTTGTAATTCGGGTGTGTGCTTTAAATGCCCAGGGGGAAGGAGCTTTGAGGCATTATCTGCCTCCTGCAGTGGATCCAGGGTAAGCAACACTTGGCTGAGCACAGGGTCGGTCCAGGCTGGCAACAGCTGGACAAAGAGTCACCTGAGACCGAGGGGCAGCGTTTTGTGCTGCCTTACACAGGTTAAAATAAATCGGTACGTGCCCGAATTTTAGGGATGTGAAGGTTGACTCAGCTCCCAGGCTTGTTGTGCAGATGCACTCAGTGAAAACACACACACAGAGCACTGCTGGGTTTAAACATCTTAAATGGAACAGGAGGGACACACGCGAGTGCCAGAATAAGTTTTTGTTATTCCTGCTGAAAACCTTGGGAGGGGAGGCACAGGGAGATTAACCTGGGAAACATCAGAGCTGAGAAGCATTTCTAAAGTCCCAGTCCTGTGCATGTTACCAATTTATCTCCAGTCTGTTGAGTCTGAAACTGAGAAGTGCTCAACACAGATCATGAGAGAGATTCGGTTTCCCAAGATACCAACTCATTTTCTATCCTCACACCAACAAAGCAGCATCATCTCAGGCTTTCATGAGAGTTGCAAGCATTCCCATGAAGGGGAAACTTTTTTCTTTTTATACTAATTTGGTTTTAATGAGCTCAGTTCCCACTTTGGTTGCTCTGCAAGACACAAAGCTATCACAGGAGGCCTGGTAAATTATGCACCTTTAAGGATGAGGTGAACTTCAGACTTTATCTTGGTTCAAGATTATTTTATTTTTTTTAAAGCATTTTGCAGAGAAGAACTGCTAAAGACATTTAGTGTTACAGTGGGACCCCCTCCCTCCTCCTGGAGCGTGAAAAGGGAAGTATCAAAGAGTGACAAACAGAGAAGAAAGGGAGTGTGCCTATCAGGCTGTCAATCTGCCAATAATTCCCAGCGCTGTGCTAATGCCTTCAGTTCCCAGACACGTCTCACACTGTTTAAAGACACTGTGATGTGCACTCTGAAGAATTCAAGGAGGTGGAAGCAAAGCCCAAGGCCTTTATGCTTAACTGTTGAGGAAGAAAAGGGAAGAGAAGAAAACCCTCAGCTACAAGGGTTTCATAGACTGCAGCGCTGGAAGTGCACCTGCAGCCTCTCCTATTTATCACCTGCCTCTGTAATTTAGAGATTTGCACTTTATGCTGATATCCAGCCTGACATTGGAATATCTGTGCAGGGCTCAGGTTGAAGGAGGCAGAGAAGAACATCTGGCTGCCCAATATTCACCACCTCGTGAAAAAAAAGAGGTGATGAAAAAAGCCACCGTTGCATCACGAATTAAAAATTGGGTTTTATTTTTCCCTTGAGTAGAACAAAACGCATCAGATCCCAAAGCACTGAACCCTTGGGGTGAAGCACTGCCTTGTGCAGATGACAGATCCTGAAGGGGGCTTCAAAAGCCCCCCAGCTCACCCAAGCAGATTTACACAGAACCTGCACCACGGCATTCCTGCTGTTCCTCTGTATCCCCACAGCTGGCTCACAGTGCCCAGAGAGGTCTTTCACAGCATATGTTAACTATCATACATACTATATTTCTTTGGATTCTTAACTAACTTTTAAGAATCTTGGGAAATATGTTGGATTTTTAAATTTATTTTCCCTTTTTCTTTATTTTGAAGTTGTATTTATGTTACTGTTATTCAACTTAAAATTTATTTATTTTTCTTTTTTATTTATTTATAATTTTTAAAGCTGGTTATTGACAGCCACCGTGCACAACTCAGGCTGTTTAAAACGTGTGCCATGTTGTGGATTCTGCTCTTCACCTCCCTGAGCACAGAGGCATTTCCTGCAGCAGTTCTCCAGCAGCTGATTGCTTCCCCTGCACACTGCACTCAGCACTGCTGGAATGTTCTCTTAAGTGCAACCCAAGTTCTGCCATGGAAAGTCTCCAGAGCAAGAAAAGCCAGGCAGTGATCAAACATCATTACAGCCAGACCCTTTGATATTTGCGCTCTGTATCGAAGCCAAAGAACAATTCATTTAAAAATATTCACCACAGGTTATTTTAAATTAAATTTTAAATTTATAAAACCACGATAATAAATTGAGATTTCCATTTTATGAGGTGTTTTTAAAAATCATGGAAGCTGGGGAGGGGTAGGGAGAAGAAATGTCTCCATTTTAATAAGGATACAACTGTAACTGCCAGAAATGCATTGCATTTGCCTGATGAGTCTCAGAGCAACCCTTAACCATCCTGCCCTTCCTGACATTGATGGATTGTTTAATTCCAGGAAGTAAAATATAATTATGGAGACAGATGAACAGACACCCAAGAAACAGCATAAAAAGGTATTGCATAGCCATAAAAAGCAATACTTCATATATAACATTATTAAAACTAAAAAAACGTTATCTAAGAAAGTCTTATCTGCATGAAGACTCTTTGCCTATTTAAACTCATAAGGAATAGATTGAATTTTGTTCCAAGTATGGTCTACCCAGAATTTATTTGTACAGTCATTTTAGAGTAGGATTTTAAGATGCCTGTATCATTATGCAGGTACACTGTAAGAACTTCAAAAATATAATACACAGCAAAGCTCCAGTCCACATCAGAACATCTTCTGTATCACCAATCTGAAAAGGTGATCAGGGTTCAATTTCCAACACTGAGTAGCTGCTTTAACCACCAAAAGAGTGGAGGTTGGATGGGACTCTCTGGACACCATCCAGTCCCAGCTCCACTGGACGCAGCGTTGGCCAGAGCAGGGACCGTGTCCCCTCAGGTTACCCTGATGGGTTAGTCAAGTTACACACAACTGTGTCTCCCAGTTAGTCAAATACTGCTCAAGAATCTGACAGTAATTAAGATACCATTTAGGATCAAGTGGCATTTTAAAATATTTTTATTTCTAGGGCTAATGCATGAAGAGATGCCACTTCCTTTCCATCCCTAATTCATTCGCACAGTGTGGCTTTTTCAATCCATTTTCCCCAATCTATATCAACAGTTCATCAACCAAAAGCCCTCCAAAAAAAAAAACAAAACCAAAAAACCCTTCCTCCAGTTTTCTTCACCCAAAAAGCCATGGACTGAGCCTTTTGCAGATCAAAACATTCACAACAAAAACTCTCCCTGTGCCCCGAGGGTCAGCACAGAGCCCACTCAGGACACAGAGGGGGAAACAACTCCAGGGGCTGAGGATGATCCATGAGGACAGATAATGCCCTGTAAAAAACAGGAAAGCCCATGGGGAGCACATCTCAGGCTACAGACACCTCCCAAAGGTAATTCCTGAGCTAATTTCTAAGCCATGGCACACATTCCTTGGCAAGGCAGAGCACAAACATTTCCTGCGTGCCCGAACTGCCGGGAGCCACCGGCAGCCTCCTGCTGCTCACGGGACCAGAGGAGTTTACCAACCTTTCATCCAGACTGTGAGCACTTTAAAACACAGACAGTATTTGTTGCTCTTTTCCACTCCTTAACACAACAGGGCTAATCCTTGTTCAACATTTAAGGGTGCTTCCAAGAGGAATAATCTCCTCCTCAAAGCTCGGTTGATTTTTACCCTAACACTGGAGTTGTTCACTGTAAGCAGAAAGAAAATTCCATTTCCTTACTGAAGAATTGGTCTAAAAGGCTGAACTGCAAAATGCATTTTGCTGTCTACATTTTTTAAAGCCTTTAATAAGTAAAGGGCGGAGGACCACCGAAGAAGAAAAAAAACTTTAAATCAAAAGACCCAAGCAGCAAACCAAGCAACATGCACATATATCTTACATACACAGAGTCTCCCCTCAAATCACTTAAGAAAAATGGTTTCTAGACAGATGGTGTTTTCCCTGTCTTGACTCCAGTTCAAATCTCCTTTTTGGAGAGACCAAGTTTTCCACTGAACTGCACATTATACACCAACAAAGAATAAATAGGCTAAATATAGCTTGCAGCCAAATCGCTGCAGTCTTGCAATGCAGCATATTTTGGAGTCCTTTGAGGACAGCCAGCATGCTGGCAATGCAGCCTGCACTAAGTTTAGGTTCTCCACTTTATAAATCATTACCTTCACATCAGTCAGTGCCATCCCCTTCAGAGCTCACTTGAAGCACACTGCTCTCCAGCTGCAGAAGTACTGGGATATGGAGCCATCCCTCTGTAAGCTGCTGGTTCCTCTGTTATGTTCTCCCAGTCAGCAGGGATTAAAATTCTTTATCCCACCGTTGCTCTTGAGCAAGTTGCATGGAGTGGCTAGTAAGGCTCTACACCATCAGGGGATGCCCCTCCTCTTTTGAGGAGACATCCCACTGATGGGGTGATGAGCTGAAGGTGGGGAAGGCAGCTGCTGCTGATCTCACCTCTCAAAGCATCTGAGTAGTGACAGCTGAGGCTGCCAGACACCAAGGATCAGCACTGCTGCTGAGAACAGAAGAAAAATCCCCAAACAACCACTGCATACACTCCAAACCATTGTTGAGGGAAATGCTGAGTGTCCATGGGCTTTTTGTGATGCTCCCCAAGAGGTGTGTGTTTTTCTCCCCCCTCAGGAAGCACTGCTGAATTTGTGCCTTTCAAAACACAGCACTTCTGCTCCACAAACAGCACACTGGGACATTCAGAGGTTTGCCCCCCTTGGCAGGACACAGGGCTCCCTGCAGGATCCAGGACTTGGGCTCCACCAGCCCCAGGGGGAGAACATCAGAGTGCATGGTCATATTTAGCTCTCCTGGCACCAAAACCCCCTCTGACAGGGAAGCAGTTTGGGGCTGGGAAAGCCCTATCAATGTTTTTCAGGAAATCTCTTAGCAAAACTCACTCCATTTTATGTGCCTGCTGCTGCACAGGCTCCATGACGTGTTACCCTCAGCAGGAGAGGAGCCAAAACGCAGAAGAAAGATTCAGTGTTCAGGTTCCTGGGGCACTCAGGGGAGACCTGCTGTGGGAGCTGCCCCTCTCGGGCTGCAGCTAAGCCCGGAGGCACAGCGAGGGTTTGGTTTTTTTGGGAAGCAAAGCCTGTTACCTGACCCACCGAGAGCCACCTGGCCCCAGGTGAGCTGCTGCCTGTCTGCACGTTGATTTAGGTTTTATTTCGGCGGGCGAGCTCCCTGTCGCGGCAGCAACGCGGGAAAGGCTTATTGTTTTACATGTTTACAAACAGCCCCTTCAGATCTCCCTTCCCTCCCTGTCCCCCGAGGTAACGTGCATTGTAATAAATTCATAATTCGCATTACGATGATTTAAACAGCTTTGGAGTGGCATGTTTTAGTGCCTTGATTCAATTGTCTGCCTCGCAAACTGACAGCCAGCTCGCTGCAGCTCCCACTCACAAACAGGGATAAACATGCAGGGAGAGTCACACCTTCCAGGAAAGGAATTAGTAACATCTTTTTAAGCCCTTCACCAAGGAGATGGGATGAACGCTGCTGGCTGGCCCCGAGCGCATCGCTGGGCTGCAAAGCTTTCTTTGGGGCTGCTTTTGGACAGTGACATTAAAGAGCAGCTTTTTATCACATTTATTATAAAGCCCTACCATCCAGGCAAAAAAAAAAAAAATCTTAGCAGGCTTATTGCCACCAAACCTCTTGCAATGCACGTAAAGGAAGGAGGGCTGGATCACTGGAAGGGAGGAGATCAAACTGTGTGTCAGAGGGGAACAGCCCAGGAGTCCCTCGCCCTGTTTAAGCATCTTTAGCAACGAAAATCCACCTACAAGACACCAGCACTTCTGCTGTTGTCACAACACATGGGAATTGTCCCAATACGTGACAGTAGAAGTTAGCTTTTAAATATTATAATGACTGGCTTGAAAGGTGGGCGGCTCCATGCAAATC
This sequence comes from Lepidothrix coronata, assembly GCF_001604755.1. Classification (NCBI taxonomy): domain Eukaryota; kingdom Metazoa; phylum Chordata; class Aves; order Passeriformes; family Pipridae; genus Lepidothrix; species Lepidothrix coronata. Next base: position 1,844,783 of record NW_016690231.1, read on the forward strand.
CATAATGGACCCTGGATAAATGCTCAGTGTTTTCACCTTGTACCAACCCCAAAGCACTCTTGTAAGTATTCACCAGCTGTTAGTCCCTACCTGCTTTTCCTACAGATGCAAGAATATGCAGATGAACAACAAAAGGATAAAAATCAATGTCATAGTTTTGCTTTGATGTTTTTAAAACTGCAAAACTTAGTACACCTCCTTTCTATATTCATAGTGCAATTTTTTTAGACATGCTGGTGAAAGCATCAAAGCATCAGCAATTACAGTTATGACAGGAGAACCATTATAAAAGGGTCACACTGTGATTAAAGCATATTTTGCTATTGCAATCTGGATGTCTTTTTTTGTTGTTTTTAATTAGGTGCATTCTAGTTAAGACAAAAAAAAAAAACCACTAAGTTTTGTTTTCTTTTCCTAGCACCAAACACAGAGGATGCTGTAAGGTGCAGCTGTTGATTGACTGTTCCCTATGGTTGGACTCAATGATCCTAAAGGTCCTTTCCCACCTAAATCATTCTATGATACCATGATACCTACTTGAAGGAACTGAATCATGAGGATCATTAATACTTAGGGTTAGAAGTGCCATGTTCCAGCTGCAATCTCCCAGCCACAGTGCAGATACTGCCTGGTGGTATTTGCTGTCTTTCCCACATCCCTGCTATCCCAGAGGAATAGCCATCCCTGATCCACTACCACCACATCCCTTTCTGTCTTTGCCCCAATCGTAATTCCTCAGTTTGTTTCTGTTTTCAAACTCTAATCCCAGCATTTGGTGCTCTTATGTTTTACCCTATTTCTGGTGCACTTCTTCTCTCCTCCAGATCAAACTGTAACTTCAAACAGCAATAGCAACAAAATTACTTATTGTATTGCAATCAACCAACTACACAAAGACAAAACTAATCATTTATTAAGTCATCCCAGGGATTTTTTCCCTCTGTAGGAAAGGGCAGCAAGATAGGAGATCACCAATTAATCAGGCTCTAAGACATCTTCATCTTTGCTCCTCCTCTTTCAACCACAAAAGTCTTTAGAACAGCAACAAATTTTTCATCCTCATATCTCTGACAAAATGCAAGAGCTTAGACAGGGTAGACACTGTATTTTAGCACAATCCTCCAAACCCCGCAGCAGACTGTCAAACCATATTAGTACAGATCTGTCTCATAACTCACTTGGGATGCACCTTTAAAAAATTCAAACCTCAGAACACATGTACCCATTGAGATAGGGCATAAAATAAAATAAATAAAAAAATTCAACAGAAAAGTCAACAACAGTTTATAAAGAAGGATTATGGATGCAAAGAGATTTGCATCTGATATATAACCAAATCCCAGTGATCTGGATTAAAAGCAGGAAAGCCTACTTCAGACACCCAGAAAGTCAGGAAAAAATAAAAATTAAAATTCTACAGGGGCATAACTTAGTCCCTAATTCAAAACACAGTTTCATCATTCCAGAATGAAATGCAGTGGACATAATGACTCCCACCAGTTTGAAAAAGGTGCTTAGAAATGCCAGGAAATGAGAATCCGTTTATGCAAAGCAAATTGAGGAGATTATACACGAGGTTGGGGAAAAAGGAGAGGCCACACAGTCCGTTCTCCTTCCACCTCCTGGCATCTTTCATTCCCAGAAAACCAAGCCACAGCAGTGCAGAGGGTAGGGAAGAAACGGCCCTAGATCATTCCGACTGGAGCATTCCACCACAAGTGTCAGCTTTTCTCAAGAGCTGCTTTTTAGGCAATTTCTCCACTAAAAATTCAGTCGGGGTGGTCAGACAGCCCAGCAGAAGGAGGGCCAGGACCAGCAAAGCTCCTCAGCCCTTGGCTGGCAGCAGAGCTCAACTTGAGCAGAGCTTTGCTAAGGAAACACGATGGCACTCACCACCACCAGCTCCTACAGCAAAGGGATGTTTTAATTAACACAGTGTCAGGCAACAGAGAAAAAGCATATTTCGGCCTGGATCAGCATATGCTTCACTCAACAACAATCACTGCATCCCCAAAGAGCTTGACAGCTGAAGCACACACTGATCCGGGTCTAAACAAGCTTCTGACATCAGCAAAAAAGGTATGAATTAAGAAAAATATTGTCTGTAGCTGACTCCAGTGCCTTTTAAAATCATGTTGTTCCTATATCCTATGGAGAAGAGCTCTCCTATCCAACTCTTGTGGTGCAGACCAAGACAAGCCCTCACTTCCCTTTAACAAACTGCATGTTCTCTGTGACAACTGGGGTTTTTTGTTTCCTAAACAGAATAAAACTAGTTCCATCTGCACTTTAATGAAGAAAAGACTGCAGAGTTGTTATCCAAGGATGTTAATGGAGACTTTTTAAAGACACAAGGCCCTCACCCTCTCCAGTGCCTGAAGAGGACAGAGCTGTACAGGCCAGCCGAAGCAAACCTGAGCAGTCGGAGCTCCAAACGCTCCCCATGTCTTGACCCAGTACTTGGTTACCAACCAATTCACGAGCACGGTGAACTTACAGAAAGGAAATACACTTATTTTCAGCTTGGCCAGACAGTGAATTGGAGAAGAGTTAGAAGTTATTTGATAATGGCAGCAACCAGTGCAACACTCAACCACTGTCAGGAGGTAGCCAAGTAAGCATCTGAAACTGGGAAATTCCCAATTCCTCACAGAGAAGAGGGGAGGGGGAAAAAAAAAAACCAATCACAAGCTGTCATGATATCCCATTGTTCAGCACTGTTAGCATTAGAAAACAGTCGCTAGGGATCAAGCCAGCAGTGTGTAGTAGTTGCTGACTGCTAAGCAAACGCAGGCTGCCTGGTAACACCCGCACCCGCCGTGATTAATCATTACGGTGCGACAGAAGGCAACCACTGCGAGATAATGTCAGGAACTGAACTGTGCCCTGCCTCTAATGACAAGTTGCTTATCCTAACATGCTGCACATTTGTATGACTAAGAAAGCATCCCCCAGCTTGCTTATTGCCTTCTGACCCACGGCCAAAGGCTGCAGGATGCAGCCAGGGCGGGTGGAACGCTCAGGGTTCGATCCTTGCAGGGACCTGCACTAAAAGCATCTTTGATGGGAGCTGGTGTAAAGTGTTCCTCCAGGAAACCACTGAAAACCATCACCTTTTACACCCACATCACACCACTAAAGGGGGTCCTCTGGATTTACAGCAACAGGTTTTTTCTAGATGAACTGCAATCCATGGCAGTCTGTGGTGAAAACAAAGCTGATATTTTTTAAATCTGTTTTATATATTACCAAAAAAAAAATATCAAGAAGGAACCTAAGCTTCAGAACTTCCAGGAACCAATGTCCACCTTCACAAAATATCTTACGAAAACACTTTCCCTGATATTAATTGAAACTAAAATTCGAGTGACCTCTGAAAACTGTGCAGGTGGTTCGATCTATTCCCAGAATTGATTTTGTTTTGTTTTGCTTGTGTCTTAAACACAAACAAGAAAAATTCAAAAGCTCTGTACCATCAGCAAGGGAAGGAAGGAGAACCTACTGCATCCTCCATCCTGCCCACTGCCGTGGGCCATTAGTGAAGTTCTACACTGCATTAAACAGTATTTCATGGGAACAATTATTTATTAAGGGTATGGACAATAGCATTGATTGTTACAAGTTTGATTGATTAAACAGACAAATTGGCACAGTTTCTCCCTCCCTGCCTGCCATATGTTTCTTCTTAAACATCTGGTAAAGTCTTTGTTTTTCCTTGAGTAACCTAACAGGTGTTGAACCAAATCCTTAATGCTTCAGTTTTCCCATTGGAAGCAGATGGGTGAAGGAGACAGGAGAATATTGCATTTCCAACATCTCTCCTTCCTCCTCCTCCTCCTCTGTGGTGGCCTCACTAAAAGCCTGAGGTTAAAAATAGTAAAGAGAATTTCAATTCATCATTGAAGTGCTCTTTACATTGAGACAAGGAAGTCAGACCTTGCTCCATTGCTCCTAACAGTTTTTCCCCTGTTACTTTTCACAGCACAAAGGATAGGGGGAAAAAAAGACTTTTATGTCAGCCCTTCACATTCCTGTAATTAAAAATATTTAACATTCTGCCTCCCATCTGCAGGGGGTTATTTGTACCTTGTGCTTGGACCACTGAAAGCCGTGGTCCCTTTCCCTGTGCTGCTGGACTGGCACAGGATATGCCAAGTCATATGTTGGGCACTGCACCAAATGTGTAATTCTAGCTGAAAGCACAGAAACACAGGTGCCTAACACTGAGAGGGCACTCTTTATTTTGAAAAACGCAGCACCACTTTAGCTAATTAGGTCTTATCTGTTTAAAGCTACAGGATAGTTTGATAACAATTAGGAAGGACTCCCAACAGGCTGCTGGGATCAAAGGCCCTTTCTGCTACGACGTTTAACAAGGAAATTAACACTTTTGCCAAGTAATTTGCACATGCTGCCAAAGTTGTTTTAACTTGCCGTAATATTTTAGTTTTAAATATGTACCTGCAGAGATGCTGCTTTAAATTCAAGTGTTCTGTGTGCCAGCTACGGGCTCCCTACCACACCACCAGCTCCCATTTACTGCTGGAGGGGAGCCTCCACAAACTGGCTATCTCAAGTGTTGGCTTCCAGTCACTTAAAGAAACAAAAAAGAAAACAAAAAAAAAAAAAAGAGTTTGGAGGCAAAAATTCCCTCACTGTTTTTTAATGCATGGAAACCAAATATTTCCAAAAGACTACCTGTGGGGATCCCAAGCCTCAATGTCACAAAAATTAATGAGAACTGTGATGCCAAGATGCCATGCATGCTTGGGAAATTCCAACCGGACTCTTCTGATGGGCTTTTAATATTTGAGACTGGGGACCACTCACAGCTCCAGAGAGCTGTAATGATGAATGGCTGGGGGACAGTGAATGTAATAAGAGAAAACACAAATTGAACAGCTGTATTTCATAAAGAAACAATAAAACCACGCATAGCAGTTTTTCTTTTTTAATTCAGTGCAATGTTTAAAGAGACCTTCTGATACCCAGTAAATTACGCTCACATATCCTCTGCTGATTACTCTTCAATAAAATCAAGCTTCCAGCAGAGCAGGGTACTTGTCTGCTGGTTCCCTGGGATGCAGGGCAGGGCTAAGCAGCAGCACTCCCAGCTGGGCTCTCCTGTTCCTCCCAGTCCAGCCCTCTGCACCCTGACAGAGTCACCCTGTCATACCCTGAACCACAAACGTGCCACAGCCACTGCACTCTGTGCTGCTAAACAAACTGCAGGATCAATCCTGGAAGCAGAGCCCTTCCCCAGCTGCTGCTGCACAGAGATGATTCATTCAGCATTACTCAGCTCAGGTTAGCAGCCAAGAAGCCAGAGTTTATTGAGTGCACCAACTCAAAGCCGAAATTACATTTATTTCTTACAGTAAATCAAGAGCAGACTCAACTAAGAGAGAGAAAAGCACTGTGGCCAAAGCCAAGCAGTAAAATTTGGAGGGCTGGGGACAGCGTGACATTGCTTTACTTCCATGTCCTTCAACGAGGAGGGCAGTGGTGGCTTTCACTGAGTGGTGATGGCCAGTGCTGAACAGGACAGTGGCCTCCAGCCTTCACCATCACCTCACCCATGGCTACAGCATCACCCACCCAGCTTCTGGACAGAGACCAGGCTCCCCACCACCCAGATTTCAGCTACCCATTGCTCCTAATTAAACACTGCTGCTATTTCATTGTAATTAATGTGTGGATTTGCCCCTGGGCCTGCCCTGTGGCACTGCCAGCCCTGAGCCGGCAGTGGGTGGTGAGAGCCAGGAGGAGTGCACCTCCTGCAGCACATCAGTTTACACAGGGAAGATGAAGTGCCATCCTCGGATCTGGAGGCAGAGGATAAACTGTTTTTAAATCTGGAACCACTAAGTACAGACTCTCACCGTGCAAACGCACCACTCTCACAGGCTGGACACCAGCGAAAAGCACTTGATTTTTACCAGTGCTTCTTTTGTTCTCTTCAGCAACTCAACCACATCAGTCAGTGACCCACTGCAGCACTGTGCAAAAATACCCAGGGCAAACCCAGACGCCTCTGACTCAGTCAGACACTCACTGCGCGACGGTTGGAGCTGCAGAGGCCAGGTAGGATCAGCACAGAACCACATCCTGCCCTGCAGCAAACCCCACGGCACTGCCACAGGCTCGGCCCCTGCTGCCAGCAACCAGCCTTTCAAAGCCACCTTCAGATTTTATGGCCCTTCAAAGAAAGCCTCAAGTTTTCTAGCACTTTTAATTAGAGCTCGCCAAGTGCAGCAGGTTCTCAAGTTTTTAATCACATAAGCTTTGAGAATTTATTAGCACGGCAGCAGACAGCAGGAGAAAAGGAATTAAGAGTATTTGTAATCCTTTTTGCTACTCCTGTTCAAATGTTGATCGTTACATGCCAAGAGAATCCAAGGGCTCAGCGTTACCATGTTACAGGAGCTCCCGTACTCTCAAATCAAAGGCTAAAGGCTTAAATCAAAAATCAGAGTGCTAGGTGCTGTAAAAAGGTTGGGGAAAAAGACCAGCTTCTGACAAGTTCTAAGCAGACACTGCCAGCAAAGAATAAGGAGACATCAGTAGCTGTCACATATTTGTTATTTGACCTCAGGCAAATTGTTTACTTTTTGCCTCCATTTCCTATCTGTAAAATCTAACTGATAATACTGACTGCAGCCAGAGCTCCCAAGCTACCAGCCTTAGCCAATACACTCCGTTTCTAAAGATGAAAAATGTTTCAGTCAAATAGTTATTCCTATTTTTGGATATGAAAATATCTGCTGATTAGTCACTTCAGGGTAATTCTTGAAGCATAAATCAGTGTTTTGTTAGAAGGACTTTCTCCTTGAACTTAATTATTCAACTGGACATACTAACCAAAATTAATATCTTAATTCAGAAGTTACATTTACTATTGCATATGAAGTGCAGGTACCTTCCCCAATCATTAAATACAGCTGCATCTCTGACAAAACCAGTGTGCCTCAATCTGCTATTATACAGAAAAAGCTGCACTTCTAGATTTGGCTCAATACACATATCAGGAGACAGGGACTCAAATCACCAGGAACCTCACTCTTCAGATGGTTTGCTGGATTTCTGAAACTGAAGAGCTTTTTCTGGCTCACACATGTAGTAAGCAATGTATAGCCAGGAAATTACTCACTTTTGAGGACAGGTCTTTTTTAACCCAAGCCAGAGGAGGTTTGGAGCCTTATTTCAGATGACAAGCAATTAAAATCCAAACCAAAAACCAAACCATCCCTCCCTTCCCCGACAGTAACAAGAAGCCAACCCCAGAACCCCAGTAACTGGAGCCAGTCTTGCAAGATGCTTTCTGAAAGGTGGAAATTTGGTTATGTTCCCAATCTAAGTTTTTTCCCCAAGTGCTCATATTATAACTGCAGGGCCAGCCAGAGGGGTGCCCCCACCCTTGTAGGGGAAGGTCATCTCCAACTCCTTGCACAGATACAGAAGTCTACAGTTAAATTAGCAAATTCACTCCTCTTCAGTTTTCTCTCGCTTCACTCAGACAGTTCCCAACAGTTTCTCTGACATCCAGAACCACATTACAGAAAACATCTCCTTGCAGCCCTTCCAAATTAAGGATTTTGTGCAGGCATTAATTACTGTCATGGACAGCCAAGATGGGTCCAGATAAAGCCACCACAGGGCAGACTCACAGGTCACCTGTTGAAGTGGTCACAGGCCCCTTCAGGGCAAAGATTAGAGTCAGTCAGTCAGAGGAGGATAAAGGTTGTCCAAAGTGAGTTTGATTGACATTCTCCTTAAAATCCTGGCTTAATGCCAATGTTGAAAATAGCCTGGATTAATATAACAGAACTGTTTGAGTCAGGTGTACTAACAAAAACAGTTCAGATTTAACAGGGTAAGGAATACTCAGGTACAGTCAAGTCCCACAGACTTCCTGAACCTATCAGTGGAGACTGAGCAATCAGGTTCAGCCAGCTTTGGAAGCAGGATCCAGCAGCACGAGGTTTTGAACCTCACCTTCCACTGACTGTCTGTGAAAGGGGAAAGCTGCAAAGCCACACAGAAAACAGGCTTCAGGAATAAAAAGGCAGTGGGGAATCCTCCCCCTGCCAAGCACCTCTGCTTTCCCAGCTAACCAGAGCCACGAGCATCCCAAACAGCTCCAACTCTTCCCTGCCGCGCTCCCACCCCGTTTCAGATAAGTGCCCTGTTACTGCTCCAAGAAACACAAGGAAGTTTTACAAGCATGAGAGTGGTGGCAGGCAACGGAGCAAAGTGAAAAGCTGCTGTTGTGAGGCCCACCAGGCCCCTCAGCCTTTCAATTTGTGCTCGTGGGCCAGAAAAAATAAGAGTGTAGACGAGCAGGCTTGGTGTGGTCATTAATCACGGTCACCGGCCGAGCAGGTTCCACACCAGAGGGACAACCAGTGAGGCAGAGGGGGAATTGCACTTGGGGAGAAAGGGACTGCTCAGACTGAGAGAGAAAGGAGGTGCGAGGCAACGTGAGTAACTGAAATACAAGTGTCACGTGAACAAGAAAGCTCAACAAAAATCCAAAGCCCAACAGAAAATATAAAAGCGCATTTTGAGCTGGCAAGACCACAGAATGGAGCTGAAGGACTGTGCGCCTTGTTTTCTGCTCGATACAGAAACACACGACTCATCCCTGCATCTGACCTGTGCAGCATTACTTTTAAACCCCTCCCACCAGTTAATTCTACAGCCAAAATCTCACCAGCCTGTTCTAATCCTTTTAAATGGTGGGGGATTTCTGCTGATCTTCTATATCTAGGGATCAAACCAGCAAAGCAGGAACAGGAGAGGGAAAAAAATTGAGTTGAGTTTGATTTAGCATTGGGATATTTTGAATTGAGCAATGAAGTAAATGTGACATAGCTTTAAAATAAAATCCATAATGCTCTTCACTGCAAGCAACTTGGGAAGCTTCCTCTAAGCATTAATAAGAGCAAAAGGATCTTATTTTCCAGACCTTTCACTTTAATATTTCCTAACTCAGGCTTACACCTGCTTAGGAAATCCCTGCTGCAGACTTGGATAAAAGGTCTCCTTTTCACGCCATCTTCTACCAAGAAATGGTGCTGCCACATAAACAAACCCATTCTACTTCTATTTACAGTTATGAACACCTCAGAAAGGGAAGCTCTAAGGAACATGACACTGCCTGCCCAGGGCTGGGCAGGCTGCAAAGGGGCAGGTTCCAGCACTGGCCATGGTAGTTTCATCTTGGAGATTTTAGCACCAGATGCAGCAGAAACAAAGCCAAGTCTCTCCCCTTAAATTCCTCTAGGATTTACTGACAGATACTTCCAGATCTGTCAGTAAATTCTAGACTGGGCTTTTTTTGCAGAGATCTCCGGTGCACTGAAATGTCAAAATTGAAAATAATTGAGACCATGTGAAATAAGTAGGATTTAATAACAACTGTCAAGAGAACAAAATTAATAGTCTTCCATTTTCACATTTCTATAACAAAAACTTTAATTTCTGGAAGACCAGAGCATCCCTGGTGTATTTGATCTGCTTCCTTAGCTGCCAGTTCGGGATCGATGAGATCAGCCCATGGCAGGTTTTGTTATTTAAAGATGTGAATCAACACAGCAGAGGATGGTCCTCGGGTGGCTACAAGAACTCTGAGATCCCAGGCACAGGAAAACACACATTAAGCTGCAACTCCACACACTTGTCTCGTGGGACATTTGGGTCATGCTGGTGACGCAAGCTCGGCTGGGGCTGTACTTTGCCACTGACGGTTCAAAAGCTGACTGCCAAGTCACTCCTGAGCTTTATTGACACTGCAAACTCGAGTGAAATCTGATGTAGAAACACCGCTCAGCAAGTTGGGGATACACTCTTAAGTAATTACACAAACAAGCCCGTGGACTGAATCTAAAATTCAGCTCCACGGTCTGAATAAGTTTTTTTTAAAAAAAATACAGTTCCAAGAGCATGAGGAGTTTGATGCAATTCAGCTGTGAGGGACAGCATGCCAGCAAAATACATCTGTCACTAATAAAAATAACAAAATGGAGCCTGGGTAAGGCCTATCTGTACTACTGCATCAACTTCCACTCATTCCAACCAAGTTAGACTATTAATAGCACCATCAATGCAGCAATAAACTAAATACTTTTAATGGCTGTACTAGAAAGTTTACCAAACAAGTAACAAACTGTGCAAGAGCAGCAGCCCACACTAATACAGCAGAGTTGCAGAAAGAAGCCTCAGAAAACACACATATTGCTGTGCTACTAACTCTTGTGTCTTTCTTGTCATTAACACAGCTCCTTCCATCACCAAAATCAGCCTTGTCATGGTTTGGGAAGCTCACTCTCCCTGTTTCAGGTGTGAAGACTGCAGAAAGACAGGGTGGACCAAGGCACGGGAGGGGACAGTCCTGGGCTGAGTGAAGCCAAAGCTCTGAGCTATCATGGGGCTGCAGCAGCCAAAACCCCCTCTCTGAAATCCAGCAGGAATAGAAACACTGGGGATGTTATTCATGAGCAGCAACCTTTCATGGGCTTTACCGTGGCTGCAGTCAAGAGGGCTCACCATGTCTAACCTTTGGGGGAAAAAGGCCAAGTTTCTCACCCACTCTCCCTCTAACCAGGCTGTGGGATCAGGGCAACACAAGGCAGGGAAGCGTGGAGGTGCAGGAGGGGGTTGGAGGCTGTCACACGGAACACGACTGCACGTGGATTCCAAATCGATTCCTGATCCGCAGCCCCTCCTCTGACATTTCAAATCCTTATTTTTGCATCGTGTGAAAAAGGCCAGTGATTGCACAAGGGATGCTTCTCAAGGACTGTGGGCATGGCAGGAAAATCAATTAAAATTTTCTAGTTTCACTTAGGGAAAAAGGGTCATCTCCTTTAACCATGAGTGAATGCAGAAACCAAACTAAACCGAGCAGGACAGACTGCCTTTAGGACACGCTGATAGTACAACACAGCCGCCATCCAAAGCACTCCCAGTGGACATTTATTTTCTTGTAAAGAGGTTTGGTAGCACACAAACTGCCAAAACATCACCTTCTGCATCCATAACAATTATTTTTTGTGTCTGTGAGCCGGATTCCCAAGTTCCCACATCAGACTGATTTATACACAGTAAATCTAAACAGACTGAGACTCATGCCTGACAATTCCATTTGCCCTCTCAATCTCTATCCCTTGTGATATTCTTACTTCACTAGAAATACCACGTCTCTCAGGCACACTTCCACCAATTTAGCTTCTTCACCATGAACTGCAAGCAAAGAAGTACATTCACTCCCATCTGAAAGCAAAAATATACTCTAAGAGTCGGTGGTGGGGTTTTGTTTGGTTTCTGTGCACACACAGGCAACCAGGCCATAAACAAGAGATCAGGTTCAAGCCTCTGGGAAGCCCTTCACACAGCTTTAGAAAACTGTTCCCTGCACACTGAGGACCTGAAGCACAACTCCTGCAGTTTGGGTTTAATCATCTCTCATTGCTTTTTGTCCACCACCTTTGCTCTTCAGACCCTTGGGACACAGCTCTTGGGGCAGTTGAGTAAAACAGGACTCAGTCAGCAGGATTTAGCACAGCACTAACCTCAGTGGGATCTCCCTGTGCAACAAAATACTACAGTGTTTATTTATCCACTTACATGTGCGTTTTGAGCCAGCATCTGCTTTAAGAGGTATACACATATGTAAGTCAGCAGCAGGAAATTGGGTCTTCTGGGAGATCATTATCTCCTGATGCTGGCAGAGAGAGGATCCCTTTGAGAAAAGCACCAGCTCCTACAGCACTGTGCCAAGCTCTGATGGTCCTGGGGATGCACCAACACAAGGTGCCTTGTTCCACCTGCACAGCTGTGATATGGGGTAACTAATGCAGGCTGCCCCCAATCCCATGTAAACATCTCCTCCTCCCCAGGCTCCACACTCAGGATTCATTATCTGTGTGGAAACAGCTCCTTTCTCTCCCACTGCTTTGGATACAGGAACTGACTCATCCATAGGGGTTTTTTTTTCCCCTTTTCCTCATTCCAATGCAGATATGAAAAATAATAGTCTTCATTTCAATATTTAATCATATGCTTCATTTAATAATGAGTCCAAGAATAATTTAATCCTGGCTATCAACCTAAGAGAGATATTGTTCCCTTCGCTTGACTGTGTACGAAAATAAAACCCCCCTCTGCTCTCTGGCTCCTCACAGGCCTGGGCTTTGCTCATTCTAACTTGAAATGTAAGCACAAATTACGTTGCAGATTTGATTACACACACGAGACCTTGACCCACACTAGGAGGGGGCACGGGATGCTCCTCCCAGCAATCCCACCTGCCTAATTACAAATGCTGCCTTCCCCCTGCAGTGAACAAACTTGCTTATGAAACAGGGAGGGAGCTGACATTTCATGGCACATCACCTCGTGCCTCGGTGAAGAAAAACACATCACGTGCCACAGATCTCTGGAAGCATCACTGCTCCCTTATGGTACGTGAGCTCCTGCCAGGAATAAACAGGACAGAGGCCAGCACTGGAATCTCACATAACATTTGGCTCACACATCGTTTTTCTGTTATTGTGTGTTATTATACTAAATGCACTGCTCAGGTACTGACCACTCTGGAAAAATCTCACTGGCTATGAAAAACTTGGACTTAAGTAAAAGGTGATTAATAATCTAGAATGTCTTGCTTCAATGCCTGGTGTAAAACTTGAAGAGAGTCCAAATCTCTGAAAAGGGCAAGTGCTTTTGCACATTACCTTTATGTGATTTAAATGATGCCCCAAAATGTGGGCTCTTTTGTGGGCAAATGGTGCTTGTTTTCTATATATTTGTTAACGCTTTTGGAATATCTCCAAGCATTTTGTCCATCTATAAAGCAAAATAATGAAAATGCTGTTATTTTAAATTAAAATATTTTAACATAACATTACTTACAACTTGGCAATATTCATGCATTTAAACTCTCTGCTTTGTTTTTCTCTAGAAACCTTTAATTTCAGCTCCTCCATCTTTTTCCACCTAAAACATTTCTCCTCAGCATTACATGTGTGCACTTCCACACTCAAATCCTTCTTCCTTCTCTATTTCTCATTGTGCATACTTCCTTTGGAAACATTAAGTAAAATTTATCACTTATGTCTGGAAAAAGAAAAGAGTTTAAAATTTGAATACAAGCATCCCAGGTTAAATCTAATGAAGTCCAGGGGAATTCTATGCAAGTGATGAGCTGCCTGCTAATATGTCAATGCTTTAGGGAAGAAAAATATCAATTAAATTTCATAGCATGCAACCACATACTGACCTTGAAAGCTATCTGTAACTTAGTTTAAACTTGAAAATTCAAAGTCTAAGTCAGAACTTCTGCCCTAATTGGTTTTAATGTCGCTCAAGAATGGCACAGCTCTGCAGAGACTACAGAAAAATTAAGAGAATCATTCTGGAGTGAAAAAAATTCCCCCAGATACTACTAAGTATTTAACTAGGACATTTGTGTGTCCATCTGGTCTCCCCACACTGGGTTTTGGCCATTGCTTCCAGAGATACTACTGGTTCTTTTCTCTTTCAGCCTTCTGAGACTGCTAAAGAAAAACCCCAAAAGTCAAGAGTCACGACAGGCACAGTTGCAGCTCCACGTCACTCTGGTCTGTGGGGAGGTTTCTGTGATGGAGCAATTTATTACTGAGATATGGACACCAAGGGCAAGGCAGGGGAAGAAAATCCACTGTTATCAACTGCTCCACAGGTCAAAGGAAACCCAGAAGGTAAAACTCTCACCTGATCTTTAAAGCCTCTCCCACAGCAATGCCCTTCACTAAGCAAGCTACAGTTCAGATTGTGCCAGTCTCCCACTGCAATTTTTGTGGCAGGAGGTTGTTTGGGGGATTTTTAATTACGATTTTTATCTGCACTGAACTTATCTTCTGAATCTAGCTGAGATTTCCCCATCAGAAAGAAATGAGAGTACAGTATGCACCCACCTTTCCTACTACAGAGTTCAAGCAATATACTTATTCAGAATAAATATACTTAATTTCATCAGGTATGTACAAGCTGGACATCCAAGCCACCAAGCAAAAAGGAGAATGAAGTCATACTTTGTATTTCTTGAACATGTCTAGAAAAGCTCCTTATTACTACAATCCAACTTGCCTTCTGCAGATGTTTCCAGACCACAAGCAGCAACAGCAGGTCCCAGTGCATGTCTCATTGTTAGAGAACAGCCACACGTGCCTTCTCACTGAAGCTCTTCTATCAGTAACAGAAGATTTCAAAATTTCTCCAACATTCCTTGGAGGTTGAATTAAAATTTGTGATGCCTGAGCTGATGGAAGAGCAGAATGTTGAAGCAGCACTGTTCCTTCCTCCTCAGCTAACAGCAATTATTCTGAGCAGATTCAGGTGGGATCCATTTACTTTGCCTGAGAATTAACTGGTAACTCTTTTCAGGTGAGAGGCTCATTTACACAATGACTGGCAGCTGGTCAGACCACCAGGTCAAGTAAGCCAATAGTCAGAGTCATTAACCCCATCAGTTAACTCTTACAAGGGTGGTTTCCTTCACCTTGCAGCAAGAGGAATATAAACCCCTGCTCAATTAAAGAGTTGTCCAAGCCAGCTCTGAAATCCAGAGCTCTCTGAAATCAAACTCACCTGATTTTGAAGTTAAAAGAGGTGAGAAAATACAAGGTTTCTTTTGATCATTTTGATCTTCAGACCCATTTATCTGAAACACTCTGCACACCAGCTCAGCCTGTAGCTCAACAAACCTCTACCTGCAACTTTGCCAGCACCAGACTGTGGCAAATTCTGCAGCAGCCCGAGGCACCTGGGGCATCCACATCCCCTCAGACCCACAGCTATACACATACAAACACACACCCCCCTCTTTCCTCTGCTTTGAAACGTCCTGCAGGAGCCAAAGCATGAACTACTCCTGCAGAACAGCCTGGGCTCTGTGTAACACATGAGGTTCCTTCATCACGAAATTTGCACTCAGGCTTCTTAGAGTCTGAGTAATTATTTGAAGAGCCAAAGACAAATCAGACAGCTCCCAGCATCGGGTTAAGGATCCCAGGCAACACAGCAGCTCTTTATTCCTGGAGCACGAGCACCGGGGCTCAGCTCAGAGGGAAGCTTGTGAGCACAGAGCAGGAACCCATTTGACTGGAAAGAAATGCCAGAAGTCCCCACCAGGGGCTCGAGCAGATCCTCCCAGAGCACCCCTTCAGCCCAGCCCCGTGCTCCTGCAGCACTCAGATGGCTGGATCTTTCTTAAGTCTCTGTATAACGGGATAAAATGAGATGCTGAGGTTCAGTGACACAGACCGAAGGGAATTAAGGTCTGACACGTCCCTGCTTAGAGGGGATAGAGATAAGCCTGGAGAGAACTCTTACCTAGAGCAACACCAACAGGCAAAGCTCCTGCCCACGCTTTTGGATTGCTGCAACACTTCAGAAACAGGAATATTTAAGGTGAGCAGGACTGGTGTGGACACCCAGCCGGGCTCTCCTGCTGAGTCACGCCTTGCTCCCCAGGGATTTGCCCAGAGACCTGCATCCTTCAGGCTGACAGCAAGAACACACTTATTGTCACATGGGTGTTCCCTCCAAAAGTCCCCCCTGGCAGCTCAGTGATGATGGAGTCCAGCTCTGCTGCCCTTCCAAGCTGATGTGCTGCAACCAGCTGCAAATCCAGAGGGGAAAGCAGCAAGCCTGGAGAGGAGGGGGGTGCTGAGCACCAACCATCCCAGCATAAGCTATGTTTGTGACAAAAATTCTTACAATAAATTATCTAATCATCTCGAGCTTCCATTCCAGGATTGTTTCCACTGCCTCTGGCTCCAGGGAACTAACGTGGCTTTGCTCCACTGCATGGACCATTAGCTTCCATGCAAAGTTCATTCCCTCCTACTCCAAAATTGCTATCAGGAGGGAATTTCACAACCTCCCCAAGGCACCCACCAAGTGGATCAAAAACCAAAAGCCTCCCTGCAGCAGGAACTGGGTAAATTACACCGAGTTTCTTACACAGCTGCTTGTGTCTGGGATCAGACACTGGCATCTCCAAGGGGGTCATTTCCTTGGAGACCATTTAACTCTTTGGAAGGGCTTTGGTCCAGGATGTCTGGGCTGTCCTCATCCAGGGTTTCCCTCAAAAGGTACCAGCTTCACGTACTTTTCTGGACTCTACACAGCCCAGGAGGGGACAGCCCCTGACCCAGCTCCTCAGCACTTTCACCTCAGCAATAACACATCAAAAGTCTGGGTGCTTCTAATAAACCTATTCAAGTTCCAACCCCTTCCCTAATTTCCCCAATCACATTAACAGTTTTACCACAATAGGAAAAAAAAAGGCCACAAAAAAAACAAAAACCCCTTTGAGCATTTCATAACTGGGTGGGGGTTTAGTATCACTAAAGCCTCTCACTGGTTTTCAATACAGCTTTATTTTAAGAAAGCATCTATTATATGAGGCTTGGGCTTTGGCAGGCACAGCAGAAGCCTGGCCAGTGCAGAGAAAGAGGACAATACTCAAAGTGCACTATTATTGTGTCACTTTTTCACATTTCTTAAAATCAACTTAGTGAAAAAGTTTACTACTTACTGGAAATTATTTATTGTATGACTTCTGCATTATTCTACAGTCAGGATACAGCCTCTCCCTTTCTATCCTCCTACACAGATTTAGTAGAAACATTTTCTAGCAGTTAATCTGAGCCAGCTATTTAGTTTTTGCTTGGCAATATTTTCAACTAGAGGCAGGTTTAGCCTCCAGGAAAACAAGTTATGCAGCAAGAGGGTGGGACACTATCAGAGAACACATAATAAAGTAAATACCAACCATGACCCATGAAAACTAAGAGATCTTGTTTCCATAATATTGTAAATTACAAATCATTACACTGATGTAAAATGTGAAATTCCTTATGGGTTGTTTTTCATTCTTTGGCCATAGAGGTGGAAGGCCAGAGCCAATTCCAAAAGAAAGTACACTGTGAGAGGCCAACACCAAACCCAGCCATGACCCAACATCAAAACAGCAGCCCAGAAGGATTAAGGAAAAGATCCTCAACCCAGCTCATAAACCTTCCACCAAGTCTCTGAGGAAGAAAAATTCCATAGCATTTTCCCTCTGCTGCACTCAGAGTTCAGTGGACCTAAAACACCTTCTCCATCAACCAGGGTCCTGCTGGTATGGATGGAAAGATATTGCTGTACATCTATTGATTAACTTCAACACAGCATTTTCCAGTTGCCTGAGAATCAATTTAATATCATTGCTGAAAGCAATAAGGATAAAAAAATCCTGATGGATACCTTTGATCTACACAGTTTTACCAGGCACCAGCAGCTAAAGCATTGCTGAGACTCTCCTTAAGACATTTTCCCCTCCTCAGAATTATTTTGCTGCTCATTCAATAAAGCAGCAAAACAATTTCCTGACAAACTAGGAAATGAGTGTTGGACCGAATTCAAGAACTTCAGAAAATATTAGAAACAGAGATTTAACAGAAAGCACTTGGATCCCACTGACCTTACAGACAACTCAGACTGTCATTTCCTCAGCCATCAACCCCAACCTGCACAAAGACTGGTGGAAGGGAAATAATCCTGGCTGCAAGGCACGTTCCACTGCCTTCCACCTGAGACACACTTCCAAATGCAAGTCTGGAGGAGTCACATACATGACAAACCTCATCCACTACGACTCTGCCATAATATTCTGCTGCAAAAATAATGCAACTGATGAAAAAAAAAAAGTATTAAAAAGTCCAAGTTGTGCAGGGAAGTCACCGTGGAGCAGGTGGGCAGGGAAATCCCAACACCAAGTTCAATCTGCAATGGCAGGCAAGTTACTTCAAGTCCGTGCCTTCACTCTCCTTCTGGAAGCAAGGGCAGGAACAGCAGCTCACCCACACGCTGCAGGCTCCTCAGGGGAGAAGCTGCCCCATCTTCAGCAGCAGAACAAGCACAGCAAGGCCTCACTCACTGCTCCAGTGGTGCAAATTATAGTTGCACTTCCCTGCCTTGGCCCAACACCCTCTGTTTTCCCGAACATGTTGTACCATCCACGTGTAGTAAGATGCCCTCCATAAACAGCTCAGTCAAAAGCAAAGCTGGGGAAGTTCCTCAATTATTAATGCTCCCTATCACTTCTCCACAATGCACACCACTGACACCAAAAGAAAATCCCCTACAAAAACCAAAACAAGAACCCAAGTGAGAGTGGTCGAAGCTCTGTTCTACCTGCTGCAAATTAAAAATAACTGCTCGTCCTTATTTCGGCTCTAACAGCTCAATTCCAATCTACTTCTGACTCGGAGCAGTGCCAGACAAAGCAGCATTCCAGTGCCACACAGGCTGGTTTGGATTTAATGCCCGATTACGAGGTTGGGGTTTTGCTCCTACGTAGCTGTTGGACGTGTCTCTGCAGTCGTGGCATGTAACCCTCCAACCCAGAAATGTGAGAGAGCTCGAGTTCACCAGGGTTCACTGCTCTAGAACTGGGATCTCTGCTAAGGGAACGAGGTGAGGTGCTCACAGAAAATGCAGAACGTCATTGTGTGTTCCCTGCCAACAAACTGCACCATTTCTTAAAGCCTTAATTCCACTCTGAAAAGGCCCAAGAGTGCTTTGAGCAGTGGCCAGCACAAACCCTCCCCGAGCCTTGCTGGGCAATGTCCCATCTGCTCCAAGGAGTGGGTGAAGCTCGCTGAAGGGAATGAAAAGATTACACGGGCTCATTTATAGGATGTAATATCGCAGGAGGGTTTATTTCCCTTCACAGAATAACTGCAATATATGGCAAATTGAATTTTTTTTTTTTTTTTTTTTAAAAAGCTGGCACCTCCTGAAGGCTGCACTCTAGACTTTGTGCAGGAGGATGGGGAAACTCCTGACTCAGCCCAGACGAGCAGAGATGAGATCTGGTACAACACCCACACAGGGAGAACAGGCGGCTGCACGGTGACACTTCGGGGTCAGCTGGTGCAGGGACACAGTGGTCACCCATCCAAACACTGGGTAAAGCAAATTCTTGTGTTGTCTCACTAGCAAGGTTTATATTAGCAGCAGTGAAATGGGAGCCATTTCAACAGCTTACCAGAAAATCTAGGAATTGCTCCAGGGTCTCGTGAATAAGAAATCAACTAAAAGCACTGCTGTACAGTTTTCTTGCAAATTTTAGGGGGCTTTTGGCTAGGAAAATATTAGTAGAACTTAAAAAAAAAAAGTAATACAGCATTAGCCTCAATCTAGCAGAGAGCCACAGCATGTTTCCAAGTATTTCCCCCAACTTCCCTTGGGACTTCCCGTTTCCTTAACTGTAAACATGTGAGAAGTCTCTGCACCACTGAACTAAAAGTAGTACATCTGCTTTCTCAACAGTTACACTTGCCCATTAAAATTTAAACTCAGCTCCTAAGTACGTGAATATTTGTGTGCCCACTTAGAGGAGCATCAGATTCCCTCACAAGGCCTTTTTCCCCGGACAGAATCTCCAAGAGGAACAAATGCAGCTACTGGGAAACTGCTCAGCAGATTGTTTTTTTCCAGAAACACACACCAACCATTTCCGCCCAGAGCTTCAAAGTTTCCTTTAAAAAGGAAATAACCCAAGATTTTTTTCCCCTAGAAGTGAAGAGCGGTTGTTTCAATATTTAAATTCTCGAGTCAGTGTTTCATCCCCCCACCTGGGGGGCACTGCCAATGTGTTCAAATTAAGGGAATCAATTTGATGAGCTGCAGCTATTGGAAACTCATCTCTGGCACAGGTAAGTGTACTGAAGGGCTAACTCAGCAATGCTGTGAGCACCCAGAGACTACAAGGAGATAATTTAATCAAACACCAGTTTCGTAGGAAGAGGGTCATTATTGATTCTCATCAGACACAGCTAGGCAGACAAAGAGAATAACTTGAGCCAAATACATCCTTAATTTTCCCCCCACTGAGATAAGATTACAATATCCTTCCAATCTCTAGCTGCTCTCTTTTGCGAGAGTTGCACATATGTGCTTTTTATTAGTTTTGGGCTTAGCAATTAGATGGGTTTTCAGTTACTTCCAGAAACGTTGCAGGATGACTGAGCTGCAGCTAATCTTTGCGTCTCGGTAAATGGGAATATGAAAAATGCAGCAGGGCTCTCCAGCACTACAGCCAATGCATCTCAATTCTGCCCTTCCACGCAGAAATGGAACGCTGTATTTCGCAGCTGAACTCTTGCACGGGTGCCAAAAAGGGAACCATAACACAAGGAGAAAACTGGTTATAATCATTGATTTGTAGGGAGGAGAAAGAAAAATAACACGGACGGACGTTCCCTGCCAGGAGATGACCAATTTTCCAATAGTTCTGCCACACAGAAAACAACTTTGTAGAGATGTGGGCTTTTTTTTCTTCTGTTTTGTTTTAATGGCTTTTTTAAAAAAAAAAAATTACAGCTGCAACAAGCTATCCATTAACTCTAATTAGCAAGTATTTGTTGTCTGGATTTAAAACTTCCCAACTTGGTGTTAATGAACTGTAACACGGTAGCAAAAGGTATTAATAAAAACACCAGACTGTGGGCTAGATAACAGATCTCTGCTCGCAGTTCAGAGGATGCTGGTGGGGGGATTTTCTTTACTGCTTCAATCCAGAAACTGCAAAACGGGGAAGACAAGTATTTAAAGTGGTTGCACTGGAAGACTGAGGGAAACTATTTACCTTGCAAAATGATATTTAAACAACTACTCCATATTCTGTTTTGAGACAAGTGAAGTCTCTTCTAACCTACAAACATACACAAATTATGCTTTGGGTTTTTTCCCTCCTTGAAAGAAAACAAGCAATAGAGCAATTGAAGGGAGGGAGACAACATGAAACTTAGTTTCAAAATCGTTTGGTTTTTTTTTTGTTGTTGTTGTTTGTGGGTGTTTGGGTTTGTTTGCTTGGGTTTGGGAGGAGAGTTGGTTATTTTTTGTTGTGGAGTTGTTTTTTCAGTTTGCCTTTTATCTCCTTTTAAGATTCCAGAGAGGAGCAAACCAGAGTGACTTGGAAACTGCTGCATCCTGTTGTAATTTTAGAGACCTTGTCCTGGAGGTCAAGTCCTTCTCTCTTGACAGCAACACACCTGGTGTCAGGTCCTCACCTGGCCAAGCCCACAGGGTCCAAAGGTTCCCCTGTCCCCTCTGCCCACCCCAGCCATCCACACAGGATCCCCCACACAGCTGGGGTAAGGGATCCCTGTGCAACCCCCAACTCAGCATCCTGGAAAGTCAAACCCGGCCAACAAGAATAAAGCCACCTTCAGAAAGCTGCAGAGGAAAAGAGCTGTTCTCCCAATGCAATGGGATGCAACAGCTTTGCCCCTTATTTTAGGTTTACATCTGCAGGTGCTTCTGGCTGAGCTTCTTCAAAGGCCACCCAAGATTTGGCCAACTGTAACAACTGCAGTAAAACCTACTGAGAGCCCTTCCTGGTGTAGCACTGTCCTAGAAACCCCAGGATACCCTTCCTGCACTGGGACACTCTAAAAATGACAGGCAACTGCAAACCTGGGTGGAAGAGAGCTCATAGTACAGCCTAAAATAATGCATTTGGGCCAGCTGCAGAAACGGGAAAAATCACTCCCAGTGCAGAAAAGGTATCCAGCCCTCACGTTCTGATGTGAGGAACCAGCTCTGGGGTGGGATTAAAGTCCTTCCATCACTCTTGGTTCAATTTTGCCCCATGTAAAGAAAGGACCCCTGAGCCACCACAGGTAACAGAGAGGTGAGAGGCACCACTGGTGCAGAATATACACAGGGAAAGGAAGGGGCTCTTTCCACCCACCAGCAAATGCATTTTCCCACCAGATCTTTCCAGTTGTTTTTCTCTGTTTATCTTTCAACAGGGTAATTCACTCCTATCAAAAGCCTTCATTTCTACACATTGCTGTGATCAAACTCTGCCACTACAAGACATGACCTGTTTAATATTCTGTATGCATGCTGACTGTGTACCTGCCAGCCTGATCTCTGCACAGACTCTGCATCTCACTGCCCATCCAGCACCGTTCAGCCACTGCTAGAAGCCATTTCAGCAGCTCCTGCCCCCTCTGCCAGAGCTGTACTGGCCTATTGAACTGTACTGGCCCAGTTTGGCTCTCCCTGTAAAGTTTGGTGCTGCAATGCTTTGAAATACAAGCAGCACCCTCGGTGTCAGGATCAGCACAACAGGCATATTCACACCCCTTGCCAATGTGCAATAGCTACTAAGCTGCTGGGTTTATTGGAAATGATTTCACCACCCCAACATCTTCCTCTTAGGGCAGCCAGGGCCTGGGAGGAACAGAGAAGTCCTCCAAAGGTCTGTGCAAAAGGAGGAGAAGGGGAAGAAATGAGCAGAGAGGAAAAGGGAAACCGTTTACTGGTCACTGAATCCGAGCTGTAACCTGACCCTGGCTGCGTCCTGCCACCGACAGCATTAACTACAAGCAGCTTCCATTCAGCAGCTCCTGCCAAAAATAAACAGTGCCGGCTTTCCTGGCTGCTTGCTTGGGTTTGCTCTCAATGTTTTTCTTCTTGCCTCTTCTGGCTAATTGGGATACGCTACGTTTCCTCCAAGTAGTTTCTTAGTTTGTTCCTACCCACTACATTACTAAAATTGGAGCAGTTTCCCACAGCACAGAATGAAAATTAAAGCTGTTAGATCAAAGATGGACACAGCAGGCTGCCTGGTGTTTTAGGGGAGACATAAGAGGGGTTAGAACAAGCACACAGCAACATCCCCCTGAAAGCACTGCCACTGCCATTGTCACTGTTACTCTCCCCCTGAGGCTCTCCCCTTTTTATTGGAGAATCATCTATTTACAAACAACGTTGGCAGCTTTTTTAAATATGGGCCAAAATATTCAAGTCACCCATTTTCATCAGGCACTAGTGGCTTTTTTTGGGGGGTGGCATTGCTTTTTATCTCATTATACAATCCACACAAACACAGGTGAGCCTCAAATCACCTCCAGCCCACAGGTACCTACACTGCTCAATGACAGACACTCAGGTCCCATAAATTAAGGGCTATCTCCCTGTTTCCTTTGCAGACTGCCAGGCATCACTCTTGCTGATATCATCCTGAACCCCTTATCTCCTTCAGCTCTGCATAAACCTCCTTCCCCCCAGCTCCCTGTGCCAACAACGGAATCTCACCAGTTTTGGTAGGACACCTCCTGCAAGGCCCCAGAGCCAGCAGAACTGGCACGTCTTGGTGAGCAAACCCCCTCCTCACACTTGCTCTACACTTTTAAAATTAGCAATAGGTGTCAGTGGACAGAGGCAGAATTGGGTAACTGAATAAAACCAGCAATGACAAACTGAACTACAAACTGCTGAAGGTGGTGAGGATGCTCTCAAGGTGTTACACCAACACATTTACAAGCACACACTGGACCTGTTTTGAATTGCAGCTGGCAAAAGGATTTAATAACCACCATGGCAAGAATTAAGCAATACATGACTGGTGCTAAAAGTGCTAAAGAACATTTAGGAAACCCCAACAACAAACCCAACTGGTTTAAGCTTTTGGACGAGCTTGCTTACATAAGACCTCCTTTCTTGCTTCCCCTAGACCCAGCAATGCAAGCAAACTAAAAGAGGAAAGGGTAGTTTTGTCAAGCTAAGCAGCATGTGTCTGACCCAGCCTCTGAAAAATAAGTTCAAAGGCCCTTTAAAACTGTCCTATTTTAATGCGCTGTAAGAAGCACTCTCTGCCTTCTAATTTGTTCAGTTCTTTTAAACACCTAATTTCCTCTGCACTGTCACCACACAGCACTCTGAAGCCTCATGGAGCCCTGCCACTTGATTCAACACCAACAGTCACATTTCAATAGGCAATTCCACTTGAAAGGCTATAAATGAAGGGAAAAAAAGATGTCTTCAAACCAGATAATGCAATGCAACACCATTTATTTATATCCAAGTCCCCTTTTCTGTTGCTGGCTACTGTAGGCAGGCACCAGAGAAGGGGAGCTTTAAAGCCTAGATAATTAATTCTAAGTGGTTTTAAAATGGCTAGAGATTTAAGGTAGACAAGATGCAACACTGGAATTAGAGTCAAGCTGCTGTGCTCTTTGCTCTGCTCTGGAATGTACTGTTTACTCTGGCACCACATAAAATACATAATTGATTTCTCAAGGAAAAGAAGCGAGAAAAAAACAGCCCCATAAGCCTCATTATTCTATAGAACAAAAGTAAAAAGGTGTGTTACAGGCCAAATCACAGTTGTATTTCAACAGGGTAAGAGAATTGCAACAGAATCATAATTTCGTATTTATTAAAATTCATTTACTACAATTGCCATCAACAGGACCCCCAGGCTGTTAACAGGAACCTCCCCAGAGTCAGAAGCATCAACTTCTACAAGCATATACATATTTAAAGAAAAATTAAATTAAAAATAAATTTAATAATATTACTTTGGAGAACATTCATCATTCCTGAGTGTGGGGTTGGGTTTTTTTCCCCCTTTCCAAACTTCCTTATTAAGATTTTGTGAAATTATAATGAAACTTGACAATGAACCACATGGTGCCTGAGTACACTCCCAAATTAGTCAGTTGGTAATTCCACCAGCTGCACAGCAACTATTTGTGTGTCTTCAGACAGCAAACGCTACCCTTCTTCCAAAGGCTGAGCCAGACTCCAGGGGTTTCAGAACATTCCTGAGACAGAGACAGTGCAAAACACCAGAGAGTTTCTCTGCACCATCCCACTGCTCAGGGGAGCATTTTCCACACTTCCTGTGAGCCAAGGAAATGGTATTTAAGATGGTGCAGTGAATTATAGGCAACTTGCCCAAAAGTGAAAGACTACAGTGTCCAGAATCAGCCTTCCAGCTCCATCCATCATTCCTCCTTTCTGTTTCTGATTCCAAAGCTTAAGAGGTTTGGTCATCCTTTGCCAGCAAAGCAAATACAGGGAAAAAAAACGATTTTTGGGGCAAGAAATGCACTATGCTGTTCAAGCTGGACAAAAAGAGCAAATAGCTGGTGGCACTCTGAGCCACGGGCAGGGTGGCAGCAGCCAGAAATCATCTCTCTCTGCTGCACATCTGACACACCACCACCACCTCTGCAGTCCCAGCAAAAGGCAGAAGGGCTGATTTCTGCCCTGACAGGAGCTGGAGCCCAAGGCCATCACAGGCACAGCCTGGAGAGGGGCTGATCCTGCTGGTTTGGGGCACAGCTCCCACTCATGCTGCCACCACTCAGTGTAGCACCTCCAAAGCCTCCCAGGGACTGGGCAGCCAGCTGGGCATCTCAGGTTTGTCACAGAAACTCTCTCGTGGCTTTCAGAAGAGACCCACACACCACCGGGGTACCAGTGACACAGGAAGAGTGATGGGCACCATCCACATCTTTGTCCCTAAAATTTCCACCATTAGCAAGTGACGAGTCCAAAGGACAGGCTTTGCTTTCTCCATCCCACAAACAAACAAACAGAACAAAACCCACAAACAAACAAACAAAAAAGAGAGAAAAAAATAAACACTCTCAGGACTCACTGCAGGCCCTGCAGCTGGAGGCCATGTACCTGTTGGGTCCCCCCAGACCCAAGGGAGGAAGGGCAGCTTATAAAGAAGGTGAGGGACCCATTTGTGCTGCACCCCACAAACTACCCCACAAGAAAGCTGGGACCCAGTTTGCTCTGCTTTCACAAACAGAGCAAGAAAAATCAGTGTCTGACCCTCAGGTGAGCCTCGGCACTGTGAAGTGAGCCAGGGTCTTCAAACATTTAAAGAAGAAAAGAAAGATCTGTGAAAAATGCAACCCAAGAAATGCCACCAAAAACCCTACTACAGTAAATTAAAAACCAAATAAAACCCACAAATAAATGCAATTAAAATACAAAGTAACTACAATGCTAGCAAAGGGGGAGGTGTGATGAGGAGAGGGACTTGTCACCAATTCAGAGATAAGTCTTTGTTTTTCTCATGTGTTCAGGAATAATAATTAAAGGCAGAACACAATGAGATCCAATTTGTCACACAACACCTGCAATCAGCTGAGCGAGAAAAACTACATCAATAAAACTCCAACCCAAAATTCCCACTGTTTAACTCCTGCATTGCAAAGCATACTTCATGATTGTTTAATTAAAGTCATTTTTAGCGTTGCATGGCTGCAATCACCAAACATTGTCTCCCTGTCAGCCTTTGAGGGGCTAACATACTGTTGCCAACAATTAGGACAAATCTGTCTGACATTGTTTTCTCTAAAAATAAACCATGCATGTTAAGCAGCTTGAGAACAAACATGAAAACAAGATTTTAGGATAACATTTTCCTTCTCAGTGGAAATGCAGTCCTGCAGGAAGCCCAAGTAATCACTCCAGGACCTACTCAACCACCCCCACATCTTTGCTGCTGGCAAAGTACCACCAGGACATAAATTGGGGGTTCTGCACACCTGTGATTAACAAACCTTTCTACACAGAGGGAAAACATTAAGTCCAGTCTCCTGAACAAAATCCATTTGGGAAAATTCCCAACTTCCCTTCATTACCAGCAACGGTCTGAGCGTGGGCATCACGGCAAAAGAGTGTGCAAGAAAACAGCCTCTGGGAATTTCTTTCCTTTTGGAAAACTGACTTGTCTCTAACTTGGCCCATCAGGAAGGAAATCCAACAACACTGGAATAACACCACAGGCATGCAAGTCACTCGGCTTGGGAAGGGTGCAGTCCCCTGAATCAGGAGCATCCCAGAAGCAAACACGCCTGCACTTCCCAGGGCTGCTTTGTTTGCCACCCATCTACAGTTTCAGGACCCAGCTTTCACCCATGTCACACCCCACCCCAGATGTGGTTGCCCAACAAAGATGGTTAAATGTGACTCAGAGAACAGAGATGACTCTCTAATTCTCCTAAAGAAAATACTGTATTTAAATACAGACTGAAACTGCCCAAAAGGGAAGAAAACAGTTTCTT
This sequence comes from Lepidothrix coronata, assembly GCF_001604755.1. Taxonomy (NCBI): domain Eukaryota; kingdom Metazoa; phylum Chordata; class Aves; order Passeriformes; family Pipridae; genus Lepidothrix; species Lepidothrix coronata. The sequence continues at coordinate 1,871,707 of NW_016690231.1, forward strand.
ATTGTTGTTTACAGCCAGGACTGTTTGAACTCCTACACTGACAGTGGAAATCATGAACCTAATCCGAGGATTAGAAGCAGATACATACTCCAGTTTTGAAGCCAATCCATCTTTTCAGCCCTCACATGACACATGGATTAGAAGTAAAGGTGGCCTTGGGTGGCACAGGAATAGGCAGGGGCCTCATCCACACTGACTATTCCCTCTCACACCAAACACACTATGCCATTACAAAACTAACACTGGGAACACTTAACCAAACTGAAGAAGTTAACATTTTCTACTCAGTGGATAGCAAGTCTATAACTGCTCATTTTATACCCTGTTCTCATCTCTGAAGGCTTTTATTCTCCAGAGCAAATTAATCAGGCAGCTTGCATTATATGTTCTTTCTCCAGGCCTGGCTCCCCTCGGCATCTCTATTGATCTTCACTCAGTAAGCCATTAGCAAGAGGTTTTGAAAATTTGCTGGTTTTACAGTTCTCAGAGAAAGCCAAGTCCAATTTAGAGGGATTGCCAGATTCAGGTTTGAGAGTTCAGTCCTTCAGGGGGAAGATCATCATCTCTCAACAACGTTCGGATCCTATTCTGCCATTCCCTCCCAGGTGCCCGTGTTTCTGCTGCTCAGTGCTCCTGTCTGCCCAAGGAGGGCTTTTTCAGATGTCCAAAGAGAACAGAATTGAGAGAATGGACAAGTACCACATACCTACAGTCAGCAAATAAGACAGGGGGAAAGCAATCTACGAGACTGATGCACAAAAACAACAGGAGGAAGACGTGAAGAGAGGGGTAGAAAGGTGACAACTTTTAATACATAACCGTAAGCTTTTGGACAAATCCTTTTTCCTTTGGACTCCACAAGGTCATCTCTCCAATATACCTCCCTCAGGTTCCCATTTCCTTTCTAATCAAATAAAGCCATAGTGGTAAAGAAAAGTGGTGCAACTGCAATGCATTTTTGCCACAGTTTTTGGTGCATGTGCAAGACGACCTTTGTTCCACCTCCTTTTGTAAATTGTTTTCTCTACATATGCACGAAAGCAACTTCGACTAAAATTGATCATCCCTCCTTCCCATAAAATATTCTATTAGATCCTGCACACGTGCTGACTCGACTGAACTGACGTGGACTTGCTGAAGTGTGCCTGACCCCCACCCAGGAGGGCAAGGGCCACACCAGAAGAGGCACAGGCAGGCAGCAGCACTGGCTGTCCCGAGGGCTCCACGCACCACGTGCGTGTGCACACTGCAATTCTGTTGTGTCAAGTCTCCAGCTGACTTTCACACTGTGCAGACATTATCCCCTGGCAAACAATGGTGCTCATTCTCCCCCAGCCAGCAGTACACCGTGTGTCCTGCTGCACCCAGGGAACACAAATGCCAGCCTGGTGTAACGTTACCCCCAAAGCCGGGCTGGCTGCTCAGCCAGGGCCTGTTACACGAGCTGAGCCCAGCTGGGCATTCCCACACTCAGGGAGGGAGCCAAGCAGCGGAATGAGAGAAAAGAAGATTCTGCAGCGAAAGAAATCCTCAGTTTTAGACCTGAACTAGCCCAAAGGCCAGGCATGCAGAGATTTAAACCAACAAGTAAATTTACTTTTAATTATTTGCCCTTAGAGACCGTGCACATCTGGGATTATCACACTGAAGACAACCTGCTACGTTACACCTGTGCCAGCTGCTCCTCTCTTTCCCCTGTATCAGACCCAGTTCTGAGTGCTATTCTGAAAAGTGCACAATTCTAAAACACAGCCTCAAATTTGAGGTTTAATTCCTTTACAGCTGCTGCAACAGCAACAGGAGGGCCAGACCTGTGTACCCCAGCCAGCCAAGCCCAGCAGCACAGCCGTGCCCCCAGCTCAGCCCCGTGGTGCCCACCCACCCCAACTTCTCACACTGAAACTTCTTTGAGGCCACAGCTCCAAGAAACCAGGACACACAGCCAGAGGAGAGACTGACTGACTGACTGCCAGCACTGAGCCACACACTGGAGACAGAACCACTCGCCTACAGCCCAGCCCAGCCCAAGGCACAGTGGCTGAAGGGCCATGGGGTGACCAGCCCTCTCCTTGGCTCACTGGAGCTCGCAGAACTCCAGCTGAACAACTGGCTGGCACCGTGTTCCTGCTGGGAGGGCAGGCCAGAAGCTTCCTTGGAGCACGACCAGCTCCCCTTCTGCTTTTAGCCTGCAGTCGGAATGTTTTATTCAGGCTCCTTCTTCTCCATCCTGCTCCCTGGCAGTGGGAACCAGAGGTGAGTCACTCCTCCTGCAGGCCACTGACCTCAGGGCAAAGGTGGTGACGGTGGGGGGGTCAAGCACAGCTACTTCTCTAGTCTTCCAATATTGGCTCTAGTTCTGCTCCCTGCCCTTGTTTTCAGTCATGGTGGGTCCATGGGTGCCCCAGCACACCCACCCATCTCTGAAGCCACCCCAGCCCCAGGCAGCACAGCCCTGGGGGCGGTGATGGGAAGGTGATGGGGAGGCAGCAGCGGATGGAGGAAGGGCAGCCCTGCCTTTTCCTGCACTTTGCTAACCTGCAGCTGCACAGCCCGGGCTGGGGCACAACCCCACAGCACAGCCTGGCCAGCCCCGGGCTGGGGAGGCAGCACTGCAGCTCCTGCACTCGACACAGGAAATCCCAGCCACGGCTAAACCGTGTTTTTTCCAGCTCTCCTGAGAGCAAATAGCCTGGGCTGTGATGCAAGCCTGGATCAGTCTGGCTGTGCTGCAGGGGTGGTGACTGGCCCTGGCTGGTCAGCTCTGGAGAGGGGCCGAGCAGTGTCACAAGCAATTAATGTGGTCCAGAAACACCTCCACTCTGCACCTACTCTTCCACTGAAAGAAGGGAAAAAGAAATAAATAATAAAGGAAGAAAGAAGTAAAAAGGGAAAATATGCTCCCTGTCCTCACTGCAGGCAGCTCCCCCGGGGCAGTCACGGGTGGGAAGGAAAGGCAGAATCAATCCCCTTCTCAGGGGTATCCAAACTCACTTGACAGCGGAGACAAATCTGTACCCAGGAGGAAATCAAGCTCTCTCCACTACAGACCCAACATAGATTGTGTAATGAGGTGCTTCCTTGCCCACACCACCACAAACACAAGCCGCCTGCATGCAGAAAAATAAGTGCATATAGTTTTCTTTAGAAATCCACCAACCATTTCACCTCCCCCTCACTTCAAGCAGTGAAAACAACTTCTGTCCAACTGTCACGTGAGATTTAAGCAGAAATGACAAGAAAGGCAGCTTTGTACAACTCTCCCTGCAATTTTCCCTTCTATGATGTACATGGAAAGCAGAGAGAGATATGGAGGATTCAACAACATGCAGAGGACAAATAAAATGACCAATAGCAATATACTGCACATATACACACCTTCCCACTGACAGCCATCACTGCTTGCTTCTCTGTATCTGGGCATTCTGCTGCTCTTCGTTGCAATTTATTAAAAAGGTACTGGCAAAATAACAGGAAAAAAGTCCCAAAGAAAGTTTTCCCCCGATGTTCCTCTGCCACTGCAGGATTCCCTGTTCAGGCAGTGATCTGGAGCTCTGGCAGGGTCTAGAGACAGTGCCCTAGCCCAGACTCACCCTGGTTTGATGCAGACATGTTAATACCATGCTAGGGATGTAATTTTCTTATGAGGGATGCAGACCAGCCCTGGCAGCAATTATTATATAGTTCCATGCATAACTCCCCTGGTTATTCCAGCTACAACCCATTAATATGGCCCTCTGCTCTTTTTAAAGTAGCCTTTCACACATCTGCCTAAACTGTAATTTGCTCATTTCGCAAGATCTAAGGCCTGTGCTAGCACAACCTCTCTTATGTGTATTTAACCCACATCATGGGTTAAACACTGCACCAGTGTGAATTCTGGGGAAGCAAACTGCTCACAATCCTAATTACATTCATTACGCAATTTGGGTGGGTTTGGGTGTTATTGGTTTTCTGAACTTTATTTTAAGTTTTGATCCACCACTGAAAAGCTTTCCAGGACATCTGCCCCCAGCAGTCCCACTATTATTAAAAAAATCCCCCAAGCAGGTATGAAAAACTTTTGAGGGCTGGGAACGAAGAGTAACCCACAGACACACATCCAGAAATATCCAAATGTACAGTCTGGAGGAGAAATGGTCTTTGAAGAGACATTTCCAGCTATTAGTTATAATATCATATCCCAAGGCCACCAAGAGCAAATTTCCCCCTCCAAAATCCTTCAGCGTTCACACAAACCTCACCCCCCTCCAATATTCCCAATATTTACGCAATATCCAGACGAGCTGGGGGTGGGAGAAAAGCCAAAGTAAAGCCCTGTGTACGTACAGCAGGGTTTCCACTGCACTTGGCAGAGCTCTGGAAGATGAGAGGCAGAAATCCCAAGGGCAGGATGCACGGGAAGGGACCTGCTCTGGGCAGCTCTGCAGGGCACCCTCACGTGCCTCAGCATTCCCAGCGTGATTCCAGAGCTGCTTGGGAGGAAGGCTGAAATCATGAGCATTTCACAGAACCAAGCAGAGGCAGGGAACAGTTACTGGGGAAATATTATCTTTGAGAGCAACCCACTGCCTTGCTGAGCTGCTGTCTGCACTTTCCAACTGATTAAGCCAAAGGATTGGGGGGAATTTCACCAACTAAATCCTGAGAATATAGAAAAAGGAGGGGGAGGAGAGAACACCAATGGCTGATGGACATCCAGCAGCAAAAGATGCTTTTTCCTATTAGAGTAGCAAAAATTCACAGTCACTAAACAAGTGGAGAGAGGACCCTTTAACAGGAACAGCTGAGAGATTGATTTGAGAATGAGAAAAAGACCGTTTTTACAGAGTGAAAAGCTCTACCCCATGCAGCTATTTGTAGCAGCTAGAATACACTGGATTTCTTGCCTTTATCACCACAAACAAGAGGCTGTTTGTATTGTAAAGCTGCAAGTTACAGGGCCAGTACCAGTGTCTGTTCCTTTATACTTCATCTCCCAATTTTATCATAAACAAACATGCAGCTTACGGTTGCCTATAAATTTCATCCTCAAACTCTTCAGAACAAAACACCGTGTACTTTAATCTTAATGTACTTCCTATCAAAAAGATCCTGCTTGCAGGGTTTACAACTACTAAGCAGTAAAGTACTGTGAGATAAGTTATCCTTATTTTACAGAAGAAACAGAGGGACGGAGATTAAATAACTTATCTAGACAGGGGGAAAAGTGACATGCCCCAATTTTCAACTCTGATTTTTCCAGCCCCACCCCAAGCTGTGCTGAAAGTACTTTGGAGGGGCTCTTGAGCAGTTACTGTGAAGAAAATTATTCGCAAGAATTAAATTTCCCAGCCAGTTTTAATAAAACTTCCACACTGATACATGAAAGAACTCACAGGTTTAAACAGCTCAGAGAACTTAAAACTAGGTGCCTGTGAACCTGTAATTATTTGAACAGAAGGCTTTATGCAAGACCAGGACACTTCACAGGTGCTGCTCTGCTCAAAATAAATATAACAGTGCCATCAGTGCTCAGTCCAAAAGAACAGGCAAAGGAATGAGCAGTTTACAAGAAACCTAAGACAGGTCCAACTATTTTAGGCAGATGGAAAAAACACATATGCTCCCACATGGATGTGCACATACATACACTTTATCCCAGCCAGCATATGCTCAGTATATGATGGAAAACAAGAACCCCCTTCAGCTCCCAATGAAGGGGCTGACACCAGGCAGGTGGATACAGCTGCCTCCCTGGAACCCACCCTCTAATGAACACACTTACCAGTTTAACATGAACCTGTCACAAGAAAATAAACACATAATTTCCTTAAAATACTTCTTAACATACAGTCTTCAATCCCTGAATCCTAAAGGCCGCTGAATGATTGGCAAGGAATTGTTCCACAGACCCTTGAAAAGGTTATGTTTATAAAGACTTCTACCTCTCACCAAAAGAGGAAACACTTCAGCAGTTTAAATTTGGTGTAGCAAGAAACTTGCATACAGATGAGCCAATTTATTTATTATGATGTTGCGAGATACTGTTTTATTAGCTTAATTTGTCTTTAGCAGTGCTGGAGACCAAGGTAACTACAGCTGCATTGCTGGAGCCTGTATGAAGAAAAACCAGCTTTTGAAAAAGTATCTTCTTATTCTGGTACTTGCAACTTGGTTTTGTTTGTTTGTTTTTTTAAAAAGGCTGGCTTATTTGAAGCAAATGAAGCTTTTAAAAAGCTTGCTGGCTGTTGGCAAATACTTTATACCATTTCTCCACTTCAAAGACTGTTCATATCAGAGATTCTGCGAAGTCCACAGCATGCTAAATTGACACAAATCCCTGACAGAAACAGCTTACATGTAACATACCAGCAAAATTCAGCTACTTGAATAATTAATATTCTTCAAATTAAGACTTCACTTAGCTCTCTAGGTGTATAATATTAAACCTATTACCATTTGCTAATATTCAGACTATCAGTGGAGTTAAGATCAAAACTGGAGAGTAGACATGGAAACTTGGAGCCAGAAAGGACAGAGTTTTGCCACTGGCTTCATCGAGGCACCATTTCACCTTTGGTCACTTCTTGCTGCTTCAGTTTACTTTTCCTTGTTTCCTCCAGCTTTTTTTTTTTTTTTTATTTTTCTCCTTTCATGTCTCTTCTGAAATACACTGCAGCTCCAGTGAGTTGCCACCCCTCAAACATTGTGTCCTCAGACTGCACAGCCAAGAACACCAATACAAATGAAATCCGCTGCAGCTTCTGTGGAGCTGAGACCACCTCACATTGTCCTGCCTGATATTAAAAAAAAAATAAAAAGACCACAAGAGTGAGCCACCTTGTTTCCTTCGAGTCTGAAGAGGCTTTGAGAATGAAAAAACACAAAGCAGCTCACAGTAAGCACTTACACAGAATCCCTCATCCGTGCGTTTCGCTTCCAGGGAGCACCAAGAGACAACACAACATCAGATCCACGTGAAATTCTGCACCTAATCTGCAAACCAGTTACCATGACTGCACATGCAAATTGGTCAGATAAAAGCCAGTCAGAGAAATAATTGGCTATTTGGAGGTACAAAATGACTAATTTATCACAGCCACCACATAAGTGTTTTTTTCCTCTGCTTCATAATTGCGCCACTTAATCCTCCGAGTCCAACCTAGCATTTCAGATGCAATATGGTACAGTAAGTACTGAAACAAAGTGAGAAGCAGAGAACCCAGGCTCCATCCAGAGGCCCAGCACTCCTGTGACACGGGTCCAGACTTTCATTTGTGCCCCACAGCTCCTGGCAGGACGTCAAGGCACAGCTTCTAAAGGTGACTGTAAAAACACACCCGTTCCCAGCAGTCTTGAACACATCTCAGTAGGAACTGTGTAACCTCTGAAGAAGTCTCAGAAGCCACCAGCACTGAAAGCCCCAGCGTGGGTTGCATCTCTGTAGTGTGTGTCACCAATGCCACCGGTGAGCCCAAACCTCCTGAACAGAGAACCTTCAACGAGCGACCTTCAGCATCGTTTTCCTGACACTGTTCAGACAGTACTTTCTATAAATCATAACTTCACACAACTCTCACATTTTCCTGACAAGCAAAAACTTAGCACAACTATCAAAACCCATCACCACTTAGTCTTCTAGTAACTACAACCAACTACAGCTTCATTTTAGGTCCTCACAATGAAGGTAGGAGCAAAGCATTAGTCATTTCTCCCCTCATCCAGGAGGCAACAGGCATCAGTGAGAAATGATGTCCCTTATTGGCAAATACAAAGACTAGATAGCTTCAACTTCAATGCCACTTTTGCCTACTAAGATAACAACTGCTGGAAGCATTGATAATTTTCTTTTAATACCTTCTTCGTGGGGTATGAAATTAATTCAACTAAGGCAGAATTGTAGAGGAATACAGGAGGCAAAGCAGAACAGGTCTGTATAAAATCTCACACTCCAGTGCTTAGATTTCCAGGATGCCATGCCAGCAAGCTTTCTAATAAACCCTTTATTCAAGCAGGAAAGCTATCCTTAAATATTCTCTCTTCTAGGCACATGGTATAAAGATCTATTGCTAGTAACTATCTGTTTTTTCTTCCACTCCACACATTACCATCTGTGAAATGGGTCTAGTATCTTCACACAGTAATAGTGAAGCCCTACATAGGAGCTGATATACCAATGCCATCTCATTTCTTCTGAGACTTATAATGTCATCCCCTCTGTCTATTTTCAGCCCAGTAAATAAGCACATCAGCCTCCCTCCTGCACAAAGCTGCACCTGGTCATACCAAACCAACAGCTGTAGGCAGGATGTAAAAGTACATTTGTATGTGAGAAACTGTATGGGAAATGTAGGCAAAAAGACAGTTCTGTGTCTAAAACTATCTAATTATGAGATTACCAAGGGAAGCTGGTATGTTCTTCCAGTGAAATTTGAAGTCCACCTTCTCACTGGAGCTGGGAGTCTACGGTGCAGCCAACTGCTCTTTCTCCTGCAGCTGGGGTCACGAAAGCCCCTGGCTCCAGACAGGTTTATCCCCTGCATTTCTGGCAGGTGCTCTCCCATCTTCTCACTCCTTGTGCTCTCTGATGGGTCCATATGCACTGCTGGAGATGGGATCTGGCATCCATGCTCAGAAGTAAAAACCCTCTGCCCAGATGTGCTAATCCCCTGTGGCAACCCACTTCACCACACATGACCTCCAGTGGCATGATTTGACAAGGTCAATGACTACTGTGCCACAGAGGTTACTTATGCTCACTGAAGTCTCCCATGTGCACACAAGAGAGGGGGCCCTCCCCCTCTTTTAGCACAATTAAATGCTTTTTATTTAGAAATCTGCACAATTTACACACAATTTTCTCCCCACACAACCAGGCTCCATTAAAGCCATTTTCGCACAGCAGAGCCAGCGTTTAGCTGGGCTCAAACACTGATCTTATCCTCCCAACACTTTCTTCAATCCCTCTGTGGGATTACAGCTGGGGAAATGACACTGATGAGAAGAGCTGCTTCTTCCCCCACTCTCTGGATTTAATACCCAACACAGCCTTCTCCTTTATACAACACACGCACAGGATACAGCACAGAAAGAAAGACAGGAGGAGAAAAAACCAACAGGAGGCTAAAAAGAAGGAATTTTTGAGTGAACAGAGCTACAAATGCCATTTACAGACTGAACTGCTTTTAACTTTCTGCCATCAAGAGGGTTAGATACCTCATCCACTCCAAGCACTCAGCCAAGCACAAAAAAGCTTGTCTCTTCTTTCTCCCTGTCACATTGAAACTAATCAGTGAAAACAAGGTAGAAACTGGGTTCTCAGAGCAATTAAATTGCAAGTGAAGTTTTATCTTTCCCAGTAATCCCTCCTACCCTCAGACTACCCCCATTACCCCATATACAACCACATCATCCCAACTTCATGAGCTTAACCAAGACCAGAGTCACTCCAGCACAATCATCATTTTACACCAGGCCCCTCGACTTAGATGACCTAAAACACAAAGAACATGTAGCTCTAATCCTGCTACAAAGGCTCAGGCCATATTTGCAGGGTTTCTTTAATCAATACACATCTGCTCTGCATCCCCCACTCCCCTGCATCCTGCCTCCCCTGTGCCAGAAGGGCATTTGCATGGCTGTGCAGTGAGCCAGATCAGGGAACCAGGGAATTAGTTTTCCTGGCAGCACAAATGCTAGTCCTGGCACAAGGGAGGTAATCAGGACAAGCAGCCAGGGCAGGAAAGGACCATCCCCTTCAGCAAAAACACGTACTTATGTCAGATTAAAGTGGTCACAGCCCCAGCTCCCTGCTCACTCTCTCCCTATTTCTTCAAGCGTGGGAATTACCCAGCAGCACGGAAGATCAAGTTGTTTAGCTTTGCAAAAGGGTGTCCATCTAAACACAGAGCTATTTTCACAGCTTGCTTCTTCTCTCACCAGCTTCCCCTTCCTTTAAAATGAAAAAAAAAATTGACTAGAGGGATTTGGATGCCATCAGTCACAGGGCAGGGAGCGAAGGACACAGTGCTGGGTTGCAAGGGACTGAGGACAGAAGCCCTGGGCTCCTAAATGGAAGGGTGCTAACATTTTCCTCTGGCAAGGTAAACAAACCCGGCAGTACAAAGATTGAATGACTCCACGGAACAAAAGGGAAAATAAGGTCAAACCAGGAAAAAAAAAGAAAAGAAAAGAAAAGAAACAAGAAGCAGCCGAGATGAGAGAGATATGACAGATACAAACACACAGACCAGAACCCCCAAGAGGCTGCTCGTTAGCTCTGAAGCTGAGCACATGGAAAAAGAGAAGAATTTACTTCTTCCTCAACTGGAATGTTTGCATAATTGTCGCTTTCAATTCTACATAATTCCCTTTTCTACACATTTGTTTCGTGCCTAGGCCACCATGCATGAAATAAATCCCTGTCTCGGAGCACGGCCTGTCTGAGTGACTCAGGGTGCTAAGGAGATTGGGTTTCCCGTTTATTCCTGTATTACATTCCAAGAAGGTGTGAACAATGCTTCATCAGACTTAAAATAATATCGACCAAACAGATACCCACCCTGGCCAGGAGGAGTTTGCCCAGGCACATTTTTCTAAAACCACAACTCTTAAGTGTGTGGTATTACTGAAGCACTAATTAAACACCATTTCCCCCCCTTCCCTCCATGGGACACACTAAACACAGGACATGCACTTAACCAACAAATAATTTAGTCTGAAGTTTTAGGGTTGTTTCTTTCCCCATCCCCAATTAAAATTATATGCATTCACTTTGGGGATTGGTTCAATTTTCTTCACATTTAGTGCTGATACCCAGGTGCCCTATTAAAAAAGCTAAGTTATAAGCCCAGATATTGAAATATCAACACTAATTAGGTCTTTTTGAACACGTTTTCAGATGCTGTTTAGAAAATCTACATTTAAAAGAGTAGGGGCAAAGGATGAACTTTCAACATTAAAAGGAGTAGCTGTGGGTAATTAGGCACCCAAATTCTCATTCTTTTTTAACAACAGAGACAAACCATTTCAGTGACCATGGTCTAAAAGAGAACACAAAACTATTTCTTTTTTTCAGGCTGAAGAAAACAGAAAACACAGAGTTTAAATGCTGTTAAACAGAGGTGATACTTAAAGTTCATTAAACTTTACAGCTTCACAAAACATATCATTAGAAGAACTAGAAAGTCTAAAAAAAAAAAAAATTTCTGTCCATCACAGCAAAGGCTTTACTCTGTAATTCAGCTGCTACCCAAATTCTGACCTTCTTGAAAAGGTACCTGCAGCCCCCAGACAAAGACATTGGAGTGTTTCTGGTTTGGCAGTTGCCTGGGAAGCCTGAGCAGTGGGATGGGGATTCACCATCACAGGGGAAACCTTCACAGCCTATTTCTGCTCCTTTCACCAGCATCAGGAATCCACTGCAAGACACCAGAATTTATTCTTTTCGAAAAGGCTCGATCACCATGAAGACACCAAGCCATAGTTTTTCACTTCCAGAAGCACACCAGTTAAACTGCTCTGCTGGGAACTGTCGCTCTCCCCAGACAGAGCTTCCCACAGTGGAAGGGGGACCCCCACACTCTCTCCACCTTCAGCTCCCTGACATCAGAAATGCCAGTCACACACCATGATTAATCTCCTCCTAACCCCAAAGTAAGCACAAGGATGCTCCAGTAAAATCGGTAAAAGAAGCTACACTTTGCAATTTTCCCCCATGTCTGTACTCTTATTGACATGCTTTATGTGTCTGAGTTTGTGCTTTAGGCACAGACTCATTATTCCTACAGTATTCAGCAGAGACTCAGTGAATAATCACATTTTGCTTATGTTTGGAACATCACAAAGGTAATACCAGGAAAAACACCAGTGACTTCATCTGCTAAACATTCATAAACAGGGAATGGGAATTTTAACACACACATGCACAAAAAAAAGGAGAGAGACGTAGAAGAACAAGAAGAATTCACCTACTGCTTGAGACAAAAATCTATTCCCTCTCTCAGCAGCTTCCTCTTTTTGCCCAGGTAATCACACCAGAACAGTGAAAAGTCACTTACTGGTAATTAGCAGAAAATCAGAAGTACATAAAAACCAAGCCAAGGAACACCCTAAGGTGACAAGGGAAGACAAGCTTTATTTGCTTGCAGGAAACACCACCAGAAGCTGCCCATTCAGCAGCCCTAATGCTGACACACACTTCTCAAGACCACCCCACCCTGCTGCCACCCGGGACGGGCGTGACAGGGAGGGAGGTGCCCACCCAGAGGTGGGGTGTCACCCGAGGTGACACAGTGCTGGGGACAGCCAGACCTCCTCAGCAGCACAGTCCTCCAGCAGCCTCCTGATGGTTTTTGCAGCCTGTTTCCATCCAGCCCAGATCCAGCACTTCCTGAAAACCAGACTCGGTTAAGTCTGAGCCCAGCCTGGGAGTTTACTCGTTTCACTGCAGTAACTCCACGTTATTTGATCACTTCCCAGTGCTGCCACACATGAAGGAGTTGTCTTTCTGTCCTGCTGGTACAGTACATGAACCTCTCCTCTCCAAGCAACCACAGCAAGCAGTGGCAATAAAATCTGCCAAGAAAAACCTGTAAGTCTTAAAAAGAAAGGACCCATCTTTCCAGCAACACACACACATTGAGCAAACCAAATTAACTTGATTTTGGATGACCAACACGCTGCACTTAAGACAGATAAACACTTGCAGCTTATACTCTGTCCTTTTTCAGGTCAAAAATATCCTTACAGGTTGTATCAAGCTTACAAAGAAAAGTATCATGAAACATGCCCCTGTTTGGGCCACAGAGCTTTATGTCAAAACTACACCGAAAACAGGTAACCAGATGTGGGGTATGAATGCAAACAACATATCAGCAAACAGCTATTTAGTAGCAGTCACAGCTAGCTGACCTTCAGGCAGAAACTCAGTAACCTGATGATGATGACATTCCTGGCCCTGGATTGTCTGCAGCATTTATTTTGGCAGTGGGAAAGAAAATCCACGGATATGTTTTGACCAGGAAGCGCCGATCAGGAAACCAGAGACCCCACTCCTGTCCAACAGGGAGGCTTGAACACCCTGCCCTGGAAACCCACACACCCCTGCTTCATCTGAGCAACAAACGGAGTCCCATAACCAAGAGAAACAATATTAAGCTCTTACAACCCAGTAGCATGGCTTGCCTCCAAACTGCAGCACAAGAGCAACACCTATTTAGAGACCAGCAACTTTGTAAACCCAGAGATGATAATGCTGAGCTCCTCCTGGGCAGGAGGAGCACAACCCATTTATGTGTTTCTCAGGACGCAACAAAGCTCAAGTTAAGAAGTGAAAGATGCTCTTTCTGGAAACAGCTTGTGTAAGCTGTTTGTTTGTGGGTTTGGCTTTTTGTTTGTTTGTTTTTTTTCTCTAAAAAATAAGATCAACTTCAGAAATAATTCTTGGGAACCTGCCAAGAGAGTAAACTGCATATAGCTGTTTATCTGAGGTATCACCTGGGAGTTTACATCAATTTACAGAAGCCCCAGTGCAGCAGTTCATAACCTCTGGTTTGGAAATGGCATGTCCAACACCTGCCAAAACACAAGGCCATTTTCCAACCAAGCCAATTGAATTTGGTGGTAACACGGGGCTCCAGACAACCTCTACCCAACAGCTGCTAAAAAAATCATCTTTTCTTGCAACATGCCTAAAACTTGCACAAATAACCTAGTAATGAGCATGGGAATCTTTTCTGACCGAGTCCTGCGAGCACTTTTGCCCAGATGCAGCTAAAATTTTAATTTCTAAGTCATATACCCTATGTGACTTAGTGTCACCCAGTGATGTGGAAGAAAAGTCGTGAGCTGTGTGAAATCAAGTTACAGACCATGTGCAGCCCAGAGGCTCTCATTTCTGTTTCATTAACCCTCTTCCCAACACAAACAGCATCGGAAACGCCAGTGCCTGGATCAAAGTCATCTCAAAATGGTTCTCCCCACACAAGTTACATCGACTCCACAGATGCAGCACCTCCACAGCAGTGGACAGGATCTGAGAAAGCAGCTCAACCCATCAAGTTCCTGCAGGGACAGGCTGCAAACAAATCCCCCACTGTCAAACCCATACCAGGGGCTGCCCAGAGGATGATAATAGGGCTTGAAGAGGGTTATCGGTTTGTCTGATGTAATCAACAACATTACCATGTGCACATTATAACAAACACACAGACATCTGCAGAGTTTGATGGATGAGCTGATAGCAGGCGAGTTATAAAATCCATCTGGTTGGAAAACCATTGTCATTTTCAGCTAAAAATCACATTAGCAACTCATATCACAACTTGGTACTATTTAATGTCAAACTACAATACCAGAGTAAATGGTGTTGTTCTTTCCTGGAGAGATCTTGCAAAATATTCAGTAACTCAACACTAACACCACCATGATGGATTTTTTTCCCTTTTTTGTTTTTTTTTTTTTTTTTTTAATGCACCAAGTGCTTTAGTTAAGCCTGAGAAAAAAAAGGAAGGAGGTTTTTGCTTACCTTGCAACAAAACCTCTCTTGAGATACAGGTCTGTTCTGCATCAGGAGAGCTTCCTAATAAGTGCCTGAACGAGTGCTTCTGTGAGAAGCAAGATGTCCCAGGGCTGAGAGTCAGCTCCCTTGTGTCAGAGGGATGACTGAGTTTCCCTGAGAGGCAAATCCAGGCTCCCATCAGGTACCCAAACAATGGCACCGGCAGCTGAGGTGACACAGGCAGCGATGAAAGGACTTGCCAAGAGCTCAGAGAGGAAACTTGTGGCAGAGTCAGAAAGAAAACCCCGTTATCTCAACTTCCGGACCCCTCTGCAAACCGCCAGACCACAAAACACTTTTATTGTAGGATAACATTTCAACAAATAGCTGTTTTCTCTTAGCAGAAAAACCCACTTTGCAGTTCTACTTTTACAAATTCCATTTTTACTCCAGCTCCGTAGGACTGCAAGCCAGCCCTCTGACGCGGCATAAACAATTTCTCCCTCCTTTGCATGCCCCAGTTTTATTAAGTAATCCCCATAAAAGCAATTACCGAGCTTTGGACTGAAAAATAACTAGAGAAAAAAAAAAGAGAGAGAGAGACAGCAAATTCTGCGTATCTTCATTTGCATACGGATTCCCTCCCTCCCCCTTTCTAAGGTTTTTGCCATGAGGTCTTTTATGTCTCTTTCAATAATCATATAATTATATGATTCCTAAAGTACACGCTGGCAACACTTCAGGGGATTTTAGTCATTACAGGTGACAAGACTTTTCTCTCATGTCTAATGCTCGCTAGGATTTCCTTCCACTTCATTCACAGATAAGATGAAGAACCGAGTGACACCCAAAACACTCTCACAGACAGATTTTGGAGGAATCAGCCCTTTTCCTTCTCCATTACAGACACAGGGAAGTGGGCAGAAGTGAACTGCAATGAACTTCAATTGGAACGAAGTACTTTTTCAATTAAGCCACCCATAATTTTTCCCAGGCACCGCGTCCAACTCTTTTAATGGCTTTCACATTTTTTCTTTAATTTTACAGTCTGAAAGAAATGCCAAGGTTCCATCAAGGACCAAGAATGCCATAATTCCATTTCTTCCAATGGCTGCAAGTTATTAACAAGCTGTCAAAACATCATAATTATTTTATATCAAGTTTGACTGATTCCATAAACATCTCTTAGCTGCATATTATCTTGAGTCTCGCTCCCCCTGAGTGCAGGTATGTGCTCAGACTAAGTGGAATAAAGAGGCTGCACGTCCTCTTTGACAGCAGTGCAAGAGACATTTATGAGCCACCAAAACATCAGCAGCAGTAATGCATTCATTATCTGATGCACTTGATGTCATTGTAAGGTTTGAGACACTGCTTCCCCTGCAATTCTTTGGGGATTTTGCTCCTCTGTACAAATAAGAGCTCCCAGGAAAGAAACTGCAGCCTCACCAACCAACAGGAGGGGTTAAAGAAATGAGCTTGGTGCCTGGCAGCAGCCACCCAACAGCCAGAAGCTCTGAATTACCATTTGTTTCCCAACTTGGGCTGCAAACTTCCTCCTAACTTAAGCATCTTGTCACTAAGTACAGGCTAGATCCAGGATACCCTAGCATCAGAGTAAATTCATCTATATTTAAAATTGGGGGGAAAAAAAGAAAACCACCAAACAATTATAGTCATATTTTTATGAAGCTGGAAGGAACATCTGTTGGAGAGGAAAATTATGTGATGATATCCAGCCACAAACACCATAAAGTTCACATTTAGACTACAGGCATTAGTGCATTATACATATTTTCTTGATTCCTTTCTATCACAACCTGCACAGAAGAGAGAGCAAGCAAGGAAAAGGAGAGGAGCCCAAGCACAGCTCCCTTGCCCTGCCAACAATGCACAGCAGTCCTCAAAATAGAACATTTAACTTCAAATTGCCATGTTTGTGTGGCACAACTATAGATAGCCAGCACAAGATTAAAAAAGCTTTGCTCTGAGCACAAAGGGAGAGACAGGAATGGTGCCATAAGCCCATGTTTTGCAGCCAGTAGCGCAGGGAAATAATTTTGATCCCTTCAATCCCCTTATCCATGCCAACCACTGACCTTGCAGATGCAACTTTTTGTTCAACTTCAGCCCCTTTTTGGCTTGAAGCAAGGCTACAAAGGAAACCGTCCCCATTCATCCTGGATTGTGCCAGCGCCGTGCACACGCTGCCCCTGTGCTCCTGTTCACCAGGTACTTCTGAGCTTCACGTCCAGTCACTCTGGACAAAACAATTAAGCTACAAAAATTGACAATACACCTCTCTGCCTGTCAGCAGGGCTCCACACATGTGTGGGCCGGGCTGGAGCAGTGGGGGAGCCCCGCAGTGCCGTCCGTACCTGCCCAGCTTTCACAATCCCTCGCACCAGAGGAACTGGACCGACGACTCCGCGCAGGTCGGTTGTGCCCGGGCGGCTCGGAGGCTGCTCAACCCTCTCCTCCATTTTAAACGTTTCAGATTAATAGCAAAGACTGATTCTTCTTTTCAGCATCAGAGAAGTATTCTTGATAGTTCATTAGTTTTGGAAAAGAGCTTATTTCTCAAGGAGATGGACCGGGGCCGGTAGCACAGTGCTTCAACTCTTTTTTTCGCTATGAAGAGCAAGGCTGGAGCAGTCACAGCCCCCACTGTGCTGAACACAGCAGAGCCAGAAGATATTTAAACAGCAAGAGCCACTTCACCTACATAAAACTCTTTTATACCTTTACAGTGATAAACTGGAGGCATTAAAGTGCAGCGAATTGGAAATTGTTCTCACTTACAACTGGATGTTCACCTACAACTGGTACCAAGACGCACACCCCACGCACTGTATTTCAAATCTTTATTTCTAAAAAAACTTGCATCGAGCAGGAAACAGCGTTTCAGTTCTGCTGATACTGTTTGCTCTCGAGTACTTGCTGCAGCACTGCAGACAAACCACACGATATTCCCACAACCTGCATCACCAGGACAAAGACCAGACGCTGAAGAAGCTGAAGCAATAAGCACATGCCGGGAACACTCGCTCCAGCCAAGGTGCACACAGGTTTGGGATCTATGTGCATGCAAAGCCCAGCAGGTCTAGTTAAGCCTGATGCAAGGGGAGCAGCTGCCCTGGCTGTGCCTGGAGAATTTCACACCTCACCCAAAGAAAGCAGGAGAGCAGGAGGATACCAAAAGGGAAAGAAAACAAAGCACCCCAAAGCATTTGTATTGATGTGTCTCCAGCCTGTAGTGTATCTCTGCACCTATAGGAATTTTTACAGGGGTGCAGTTGTGTGACCATCAGCTCTCCTGCAGAGCAAGCAAGGACCTACCAAAGAAACAACGGGAAATACTTCAGGCTCATCTCCCCCCAGCCAGCTCCCTTCTTCGCTGCTGTTTGCCCAGAAAGTAACACTGTGATAGTTAGTCTCATTCTGTGAAATAACTGAGATAAACAATAAAAAGTGCATCTTGTCAGCACACTGAGAGGACAGTAAGATTTTCTGTTCTTACTAGACAGGAAGTCAAATGCACTACTGCAAGAAAGCATTAATTTGGATACAATATAATTTAATAGCGGGGTGAAATGGAACACTACTTTTATTTTATGCCTTTTATTAAAAAATCTTACCTGTGCAATACAGAGTACCTTATACTTCTTAAATGTTATAGATTATAATTAATTAAAAAATTGAATATATCTTCTGAATTTCTCTGTGGTGGTTGTTCCACTTGACATTTCAGCAAACTTTACCTCATGTTTTACCCCAGGTTTCATAGTGCTGAAGAAAGACTGAGTAGTTATACTACAGGAAACCAGCTTGGAAGAACTGGTAAAATATTAAGAGGTATTTCAAAAAACCCAGACAGACTTGGTCAAGTGCAGTTTGAGTTAAAAATGAGACCTCAGGTGGGGATGAGGGTGACCCCTGAGCTCCTCCCTGTTCCTGGCCCAGCTGAGCAGATACTTTGGGCTTTCCAGAGCTCACCCCTCTGCTTCAGCTCTGCATTAACCATCTCTGATTCCTCAACAACACCAAAAATACTTTAAGTACCTGCTTCAGACAAAATGGGAAAAAAAAAAAAAAATCAACAGCTCAGAGAACAAATCAATGGAGAGTAGCAAGCCTCCAGGAAAACCAGAAGGAATTTAGAGCCTTTAGAGCATCATCCAGAAAATCATTAGCTTTCCTGAGGTTAAAAGCACTTTTTAAAAGGAATAACTGGCCATCAGAAACACTAGCTTGATACACCATCACCTGACAATTAAGTGGAAGGAAAAAAATACTTAAATATCTAGAAACTTGTTTTAAAATGTAAGAATAGCTATAGAAAAAACAAAGCTGCACAGTACATATAGAGAGAGATGATGACAAATCAGAAGTTACATAGCTAGGTCAGTGGAACTAGCACAAAACCTTTGGAGCAGGAAGCTGCAGCTAAATACACTGGTTTTCTTATCAATGAGAGATCAGAGCAACAGTAACAGGACAGTGCACAGCACACATGTGAAAACAGCCTTATCAAGATGACAGCTGGAGAACTTATGGATTTTGTCCAGAAGTCTCCTATCACCAACAGGCTTTCTGAACTCTGCTACACTCAGGCACAAACAGCAGAGAAGGGACTGGGAGTCAGCACTGCCAGAGCCCTGGGTGTGAACACAAGGGAGAGTGGGCAAAGCTTTCATCTCCTCAGGGTCTGCCACCAGGCACAGCTGGGCCCCAGCTCAGCTTGGGAGGGCAGCACCTCCACTTCCCCACCACGTGCACCCAGCCAAGGTCTGACTCCTTCCAGCTTGGGGATCCACTTCTACACAGCACATCACGCACATCCGAGCACGGATCCTCCAATATATTCCATAAATAGGTTAAACGTTGCTAAAAAACCCATACACACATCATGAAAGTTAAAATTTCCATTCAGAGCTCCAAAGCTTTGCTGGAATCTGTAAAAATGATAAACAACCACCAAAAAGAAAACACAACCCCTTGTCTTTTCAACTACTTTGGGAGAACAATTGCTCTCAAAGATCGCATTCATTAACATTCTGATGAAGTTCCCTTTTAGCGCTGTTTTTCATACTTGAAAGGAACAGCTATGATCAGAGAGAGCCCTCAACTACCGACTCACTCATTTAGATTCTCTCGCTCTGATTCACCAATCACCTTCAAGAATAATTAGCAGCTTCATCTGAACGTAATGAATATACACACATGCTCCCATCCATACCATTCATCTCGGGAGGCCGGCAGAAATCCCCCGGGGCTCAGCCCAGCCAGCTTTCCTGACTCCTGGCACAGGGAGGCATCACCATATCCTGCTGGTTTTCCAGGAGCTGCCCATCTCACTGACCACCTCAAGCCAACAGCTCAGAGCAAACCAAGTTCCCAGGTTAAGTCCAAAGTCGTGATCAGCAACTGGATATGAAAAACCTAAAACACCACCACACACACCTCAGCTTTAACCTGTGTGAAACCTGAGCCGGATTTATGCATGAAGATCCAAGGGAAGGAAGGGAAAGGGGAAGTTTTAACTTCTTACGCACAGAAAGAGGCTGTTGCTTGTTTGTCTGTGGGCTTTTTTATTCTTTTTTCCTTAATTTAAAATATATACATAATCAACTCAGTCTTTATTTGGAAGATGGTAGGATCAGAGATACATAAGTCAAGTCACAAGTAAGGCCAAAACAAGAAACATGATTCTCAGATGACAACTGCCAAAGTAAACATTGCCACATGAGTTAAAACAAAATCCAAAATGCTTGAAATTCTCACCAAAGAGCTAACAGAGATCTCAAAGCCATCCCTCAGGCTTAACTGCCCACACTCCCAGGTCAACACAAATGAAGAATATATGTATTTATTCTATAAAGCACCCTTTATTTACAGGAACACCAGCAGTGAGAATTTGCTTCAGTAGGGAAGGGGAATTCACAATATTTTGAGATACAAAGAGAAACAAACCAAAAACCACCTTACCTCTCCCAAATGATTCTACCCTTAAGTTCTACCTAAATATTGACAAATTTAATTTCCAAGGGGAAGCCCAAAGCTTAGTCTATTGCACGTAATCACAGATCACTGTAACATCAAGCAACAAACCAACCTAGAACACCACAATGAACCACCACATATGCAACAAAAGCTCCTTTTAGGATTAAAAAGTTAAATAAAATACTTTCTTCATTCAGTACTGTCCTTAGGTTGTGTACTCACTTTTATACTTTCTCCCCCCTCACGAACACAGAATTCTTATTTATTTTTAAAATATCATTGCAGCAGATTTTAAGTCCTCTTAAAAAACAAATACACACCAAAGTACAGATTTCCTCCAAAGCAGAAGAAAACCACCTGTTGCCCTCAAGTTCACCAGAGAACACAGCTCCACACGACACAAAATGACCTTGCAATTTTGGTTATTTACATGGGCATACACTGCTTTAAAGTAATTCTGCCTTAACAATTCCCTTCCCTTGCTGCTGCATCACACCTGCCAGACATCACCCTTGGTCCAAGGCAGCACTGCATGGACAAATCCACACAACACTAAGCATTTTCTTCTTTTTAGTGTTAGAGGGGTTTAGGGAATGCACACGGTCATTAGGACTTGCCAAGAATACAACAACCTCGAATACAACACACCCAGCTGGTGTGAAACAGGTGAATTCTGCTCACACTTCTCCCTCTGAGGTGCCAACATCGCCCCAGATGCTGAGGTGCACGTGTTCACTTGCATGGTGGCAAATACAGTAGAAATCGGTCAATGGCAGGTGATACTCAAGTATTTTGCAACAGTTGAAAGCAGATTGTTTTGTAAAGATTGTTTTGTGGATTTTTGTTTTTAAAGAAGAAACAGAAGCGCTTCCACAGATGGAAGTACCTCAGGGTGGCAGAAGTTTAAGGTCACAAGGGTAGAAGCCCTTGTGAGCCTTATTATCAAGGTTACGGTTTGGGTGATTCAGTAACAAGGCTCATCCCACTTGAAAAGCCCAGAGTTTTCCCCATCAGCCTGGAGGGACTGCACTATCATTTGAATTCTATTTCCTGATGATGTGCTCATCATGGTAGAAAATTTCTGCAGGAAGATGAATTTTACTTTCTTCACTGACAGCTCAGCAGAGACTCAGGGGTTTAATTGGACTTATCTGCTGATGCATATTTGACTAAGAGCATGCCCAAGAAAAAAAAAATAGCAATATACAGACAGGTCTAGGGCTCGGCTTAGAGGCACATGAAAGCAGATTGGTTGCTCATTATCAGTTCTGCATGGACAAAGTAGTTGGCTTTCCTGTTAGGACAACACCCCACAAATGACGCCGCAAAAAGACAGGGAACAGCCACGGCCAAGCCAACACAAACCACTTCCCCCTCTGGTACCTGCACACCCAGGGCTGCTCAGGGACCACTGGACTAAACACCCCTTCTGAGCAGGTCCTGACACGTCAGCAGATGGCCAAGGCCACCGCCGACACCCCTGTGGGCACACAGGGACCATCTCTGGGACTCTGAGAGGTCAGTTCTACAGGTGAAAAACTCCAGATAACCACGATGCCACCAGAGGCCTGCAGGGCAGGAGGGGTGGGCTGGAGAGCAGCAAAGCCCTCAAACAAAATGGGACTTCAAAGTCTGAGCCAAAGACATTAAAGATCCCAGGGCAAATCTGAGACTATTCATTAGCCTGAGCAGAACTCTTCACCACTGTACCACAGGTTTATAGACACACAAGTGGCAGGAAATCCAAAGTAGGGAGAGCACCCAAAACTTTGCCCACGTTTTTATCACAGTGTGTCAAGGAAAGTGGGCAAAGGCACCAGCATTGCTCATATTGACTGGGAATTCAAGTTATTACACCCACCAAGCAACTTGTTAGATGCTTCCTCTCGACAACTCACTTCTTCCCCTTGTACACAAACAAAACAAAAATCAAAAGCCAAAGTCATAGTTTGTCAATGCCCCTCTGAAAATATTAAATTTCCTGCTCTGCTTAACTTAGCTCAGACAAGGCAGACAGTATTTGCTCAGCAAATATTGTTTGTAATAAGTTAGACAAGCAATATTTTTTGCCAGCCTATTAACACCAGAAAAATATGTACAGTCAACAAGAGATGAAGAATTTGTTCAATTACTTCAAAAATGGGAATTACAACCGAGGGATTATTATCCATTTAAACATCTCTTTTCCACAAAATGTCAAACACTAGCCATTTGCTAACAATCTCCGGAGACAGATAAAGTAACATTTTGGCAACGCAAACACAAACTCCCGAGCTGGAGGAGGGGGGAGCGGGAGGAAGGAGGGCGGGAGGTGGGGGGGAAGCTCCACCATTCACAACAATGCCGGACCATCCCAACACGCCAGGAATATTTTGCAGCCAATTAAAACCCCAAACAAACATTCGACTTGCCCGAAGTGAAGGCGAAACAGCGGCCGGAGCCGGGCAGAGGAGGGGGCCGGGGGAGGGAAGGAGCAAAAGGGAGGGGAGGGGGGCACTAAGTTGCCAGCGGAGCCGCGAGCACCCGGGCCGGCCCGGCAGCCCCGGGATCCCCCCCCGGGGGGCTCGACGCCACGATTAACGCACCTTAATTGCCATTTGCAAAATTCGGCAGCCGCGCGCTCCCTTTCTCAGTTTTATTTTATTTTTATTTTTTCCCTCCTCTCCTCCTTCCATCCCCCCCCACCTCCCCATCCCTCCCTCCCCGCCCCAGCCCCCGCCCCGCGGGGAGGGCAGAGCCCCCCGTGGCCCCCCGCCGCTCTTACCTCCAGCGCTTCCAGGGTGTTGAAGCTGGCGATGGCGAAGCCATCGATCAGATCCTCTTCCTGGGAGCTGGACTCGCGGCGGCGGCGGCGCGGGGGCCGCGCGGCGCGGGCGGCGGGCGGCGGGCCCCGCGGGGCGGTGCAGTTCTGGCCGCCGTTCTCCTTCCCGGGGCTCGGCTCCTTCTCGGAGCCCGACGACGGGCTCTGGTTCCGCGGGTCGCGGGCCGCCGCCTCCCGCCGCCGCACGCGGTCCCGCTGCGACCTCGACCTCCGGCTCTGCCGGATTTTCCCATCCATCGCCGAAGAAGAAGCAAATTAAAAAAAATTTAAAAATAATAATAATAATAATAAAAATAATTAAA
>NW_016690231.1:1895321-1923541 GCF_001604755.1 Lepidothrix coronata
CCCAAAAAAAGCAGCGACGGGAAGAGGAGGGGAGGAAAAAAAAAAAAAAAAAAAAAGAGAGAAGGGGGGGTAGATCTATCTGGATCAGGACGAGGACACCTCGGATTCACTCGGCGCGGAGGAGAGAGGCAGATCCAGGAGGCTCGACCCAGCTCGGGATAATCCAGGCGCGGCGCCCCCTCCCCGGGGGCAGCGCCGCTCCGGGGCCCCGCTCCGGCCGCCGCGCACCGCCGGGGGGGCCGCCGCCGCCGCCGCGCTCGCCGCCCAACTTTCTTGCCGCGGAGCGAGCGAGACAATCCCTGGGCAGCCCCCGCCGCCCGCCGCCGCCGCCGCCGCCGCCGCCGCCGCCCGCCGCCGACCCCTCCTCGCCGGGCGCCGCCGGCGGCTCGCAGCCCCCCGCCGGCGCGGCGCGGCGCCCCCGCCGCCGCCGCCCGCTGCCGGATGGCGCTCGCCCGCCCGCCCCAGCCCGGCCGCCCGCGGCGCGGCGCAGCCCCGGCCCCCAGAAGCCGCTCAGTCGGCGCTGCCCGGATGCCGCCCCATTCTCCCCGAGCTGGGACGCGGCGCTAGCACCGCCCGGCCGGCCGCGCATGAGCAGGGCTGCCAGCTGCGCGTCATTCCCCGGCGCAGGCCCGGCCGTGCCCCCGGCCCCCCCTCCTTCCCCCTCCTTCTCCTCCTCCTCCTTCCCGCCCCGCCGCCGCCTCGCCTCCTCTCAGCCCGGGCCGGGGGCGCAGCCGCCCGCCCTCGCCCTCGGGAAAAGTTTCTCCCGGCCCCGGGACCCCCCTGCCCCGCTCTCGGGCGGCGGGGCCGGGTGAGCCCCGGGGGATGGAGCGGGGGCACCGCCGGCTGCCCCGCGGGGCGGGAGAGGGGCTGGTCCGGGTGGAGGGGCGAGGGCAGGGGCCGGGGGCGAGGAGCGAGCGGTGGGACCAGGGATGAGCTGTGGGATGGGCTGGGATTGAAACGCTGAGCCGAGGGGCGAGGAGTGAGCAGAGGGACAGGCTGGGGGTCAGAGGGTGACCCAAGGACAGGGAACGAGCTGCGGGATGAGGGTTAAACGATGAACTGAGGTGTGAGGGGTGGGCTGAGGGACGAGTTGGGGGTTCAGGGGGAGACAGGAAGAGCTGAGGGACGTAGCAAAAGCTAGGAACGAGCCGGGGAGCAATCTATGGGTCAGGGGCCAAGTTGGGGGACAATCAGGGGATGAGTTGGTGATGAGAGTGCAGAGCAGTGGGGCTGAGCAGCCAGAGCTATAGGTGGGACATGGAGCAGTGTAAGGCAACCAAGGGTTAAGACTCATGGAGGTGGAGGCAGGAGACCCTGTTCAGTACCCCCTGCTCACCATCCATCCATCTCACTGAGGTTTCATTTGGGCTCCCCAATGCAGGAAGGGACTGTAGTTTCCTTCTTGTTTCCCTGCATTTTCAGGCTCTTTCCTCTCTCCAGGGTCACCTCAGCCAATACTTGGTTCCTGGGCACTCACCTGGGACAGGGGCCAGCTTGGTGGCCAGCCAAGTAGCTGTGCAGTGCCCAGTCCCAGGGGCAGCACCGAGGAAGGTGTGCCAGGATCAGGGCCCCAGCACTGAGCACTGACCATCCTACGTATCACAATGGTAGCAGGACTTAATCCTCCCGTTATCATCTTTTATTGCACACAGTCAGATATTGCAGCATGTTACCATCACTTCTGGGTACTCCCTTCCTTGTGTGGGGCTGGCTTTGCTCCATTGGACTAACTTGGCTTAATTTCTTATGTCTTCAGCTGCTCTCTCCTTCCCTGGGGAGTAGCCTCCAGTTCTGGATGTGAGAGACGTTAGAAGGATGTTGTGAAATAAAACCTAAAGAAGTCCACCGAGATTCATCAATAAAGGAAGGAATCCATGGAGGAGGTTCAGTGTTGCTGGGAGCTGTGGAAGTGAGGGAAGCCAAAAAGTCTCCTGCCACCTGCTCCCACACTTATGTTGCAGTTCAGTCCACCAGGGATGGTGGCTTCCTCGGGCTGGTGCCTCCAGCAGTGGCAGGCTGGAGTGGTGTCTAACACACCCGTCAAAGGCTTTGGCATGGGCACTTCAGTGTCCACCTTTCCTCTGTTTTTCCATGTTCCTGATCTAATTGCACCAACAGAGCAGTCAAAAATTAACCTCCTTCCACCTGGCCCAAACAGGCTCTTTTAGAAGAGTTTCTGGTGTCTGGCAGCAGCTTTGCCCTACCTTACATAGACAAGTGCTAAAATAAATATCATCCTCTTAAAATGTAGCATAGAAACGTCATTTAAATTTAAGCCATTTAAAACCAAAGGTAGAAATCCCATGTGTGGTGCAAAGCCTCTTAATGCAAATAGTCAGTCATGCATTGCATGCCTCAATCACACTCGTATCGGTGTCATTTGTGTCCTAATAAAATCCTATAATCTTTTGCGTGCCAATTAAAGAAGGAAGATAGCTAAGTCTAGCTGCTTCCTCGGGTAATTACAGGCTAGCAGGGAGTCAGGCAGTTATCTGCCCTGGGTTTGCTGGACTGGGGATTACCAAAGGGTATTTTCTCTCCTGTTTTTCTAAGGGACAGTACAATGTTTTTTTTAACTGTATGGTGTTTTAAAGGCATAACCAGGATCCAGGCAATGGTTGTTAATGAAAGATCTAGAGTTCAGATACACCCAGTTAAACAATGGATTGAGCTTAACAATTGTATTTGCTTTACCAATATTTTAAGAGTCACTTTTCAGAAAGAAGCGTTTATATTGAGTTCAGTAAGTTATTTTTACATTTGAGCCTGTCCTTTAATTTAAAAGGTAATTTCTATGTTTCTTATAAGTAAATCACAAGGGTAAATCATTAAAAAACTGTGGCGTTTTTAATAATTTCTCTTGGTAATGCTCATCTCGGTCCCATTGTGCTTTAGGCCCTCCATCATTAATATGCATTTCTAGTTCTCTTTTTTTCATTCACTTCCAAATTTGCTGACCAACAAGGACAGTGGAAATTGCCTGTAAAGTGCCTTTCTTTATTTCCCATCAGCAGGGTCATCAAGATTCTCATCCCGCTTAGGTGTTTACGTACAGGACTTTAATGTCACTGTGAACATAAACCAAAGGTGCCTTCTGGGGAAAGTTGTGAATACTATTATTTTTTTGAATCAACTCCACAAATTCATCAGCGCTGTGATTGTCCATAGCTATCCTCATTTTTGTATACATATGTATATTTCATTTCAAGATTCGGCAGAGGGGTCATCCAAAGGAATTAACAAAATCAAGCAGTCCACGTGGGAAAGGATGCCTCTGCTTGGAACAGCATCTCGGAATCAATCATGCCTTTCCTTCCATCGAGGCAATTTCACGTTTTCAATAGAAGGCAGACCTGCAGTGGGTTTTTCCCCCCCCCAGCATCAAATGGCATTCCACACAATGATATTCATCATGTTATAACTCTAGGTGAATGATAATGGATCAGAGGGAATGAAAACAGATGGATGTTAAAACAGACAATTCCCCGCCACAAACCTGGGAGCCCTCCTCTGCTGCCTAGTCCATTCATTCAGTGGATAATTGTATTAGACATTCCAACAATAGAGAGGCCTTCTTCATTAATCCTGAATTTACTGAAAAGAAGCTTTGCAGACTATAGCTCTTTTGGTGCTTAGACAACACCGGGCAAAATTTACCGCAGGCTTAAATGTCTAAAACTCAGCTAGATAGGAACTAGCACAGAAAATTCCAAAAGCAGGAGAGGTGGGTGGGTGAGAGAGCAGGGCACAGGACAGCCCAGCAGCAGCGCTGCAGGTGGGCAGGAGACACTCGAGTGCCTTTGCTGCAGCTCAGGTGACTCCAGGGAAGTGTATCGGAAAGCTCTCCTCTCGCTGGAGTGCAGGCGCAGCTGAACTTATCAATATTGTGCCTGGGTTTGATCTGATTGTCCCTTTCCAGCCTCCAGCTCACCACATGAGCCAGTGAATGCCAATCCCTGCCATGTGATGGGGCACAACCGTTCCCTAACCCTGGTGTGCATCAGGTGACCGGGGCTAAGCAATACAGATCAAGTCTCTTACCAGCTGTCCTGTGAGTCAGACCCTTGATTACAATATTGACATTAACATTTTAATCACATGCATGCTGCTGCAGATTTTAATGACCGAGTTGCTGTGCCTTTGCTTTTTGAGGATCAGAAATTAGACCCTTGTTCGTAGCTGGAGCGAGCGCGGCATCAGAGCAGCAGCTTCCATAGCAGTAAACATGGCACTGCTCTTGCCACGAGCCTGCCCCTGGACATTAACCTTGCTGGCACTGAACACCTCACTGGAATGGGGACTTTGTTCTCCTTTACTGTGTTCCTGTGTCTGGGGCAGGACTGGAAGTTGTGAAAAGAGGAGAAAGGCGGTGCTTTCGTGTTCTCCGTAGCCTGAGGCGATGTGAAAATCTACCCAATCCCTGCGTAACTGTCATTTTCGATTCCCAGGTACTTTAATCAGGGCAGAGTAAGCCAGGGACATTTCCTTCATCCTGTACCTTTCTGTACCTTTTCTGCCCTGTACCATCAGAGATAGGCGAAAACTTCAGGGCAAATGAGAATCAGCCCCTGAATTTGCATTGTTCCTCTCACCCCAAACGTACTCCACAATCTGTTGCAAATGCTGCAAGCTGAGTCTGCAAGGCTTTGCTCTGTTAAAGACTGTCATGTCCAAGGTGGAAGGACAAGCAAAAGGTCAGAATAAATAAACTGAATACAGAATTGCTTAAGGCAATAAAAAGAGACCACAGGCTTTCATTGCAGCTCGGACATGCACCAGAACACACTTTAGGACATTAAATAAGCTGGTTTGTGTGTCACTGAGCTTAGTTGTTTTCTGTTGTTTCTCCCCCTGCTACCCCAATACTTTTCTGAAATGACCAGGCCTTAAATGCTTGGTATCCCTTCCACAAACATGGGCTGCCTTTATCACTTGCTTCATCATGGTCATTTGCACTGAAAATACATAATCACTGTCAGAGTACAAAGAATCATTACGAATAATTAGTTACTTCCAATATGGCAAGTCAGTCTCATAAATCTTGAATATTTGGCTTTGGTTTTGGAAAGAGATTCCTTAATGGCTACACTTGTGAGACTCTGTTAATTGATATAAAATTGTATTCAAAATTAAATTTGTTTTAACAGATCTAAATCACCCCAATAAATCAGCTTCAGCCTATCTGCTCTAAGGGTTCAAGTACACTTTTTTTTTTTTTTTTGCCTTTGGGAGAAAGGGTGCGTTTGCAATCGATGCACGGAGGGCTGGATCTGCCCCTCCCCTCGTTGACTAACTGCTTCCACATGGGGTGATTTTGCTGGTCTGAGAAGTCATAAGGGAGGGGGCAGAGGGTGCAGCCTCCCTCCCCAGCCCAGCAGTGGAGCTCTGGGGCTCTCAGCCCTCCTGCCTGCATCCCAACTCAGCTCACAGCCTCAGCTGTGCTGCAGCCAGGGAGTAAGAAAGGAACTGCCTGTCTCTGTTCCGAGTGGGCAAAGGAGAGGTTATTTTAATGAGAAAGAGAAGGAGTTCAAGTCCATCTGTAATAGTCAGGTATTGAGGGTTTATGTTATTATGGGTAATAGCAGTGTGAATGGTAGTTCTTAGGATGCTTTTTATTTTCTTCAGAGAAACCGTCTTTTTCATCTGATATCACAGGTGAGAGAAGGTGACAGTTAATAACAATAGCTTAATTTTACTTGACTGTGTATACTCAATTTAGCTCCTGAAATTGTTTCAGGACAGGATGTTATTATCTTTATCCTTATTTTAAACCGTAGAAATGGAGCCGCAGAGACAAAAGCCCAGTATTCCTCTCCCATAATGTCTTCAGTAGGCTGTCTTCCTCTCCTAGGCAGTGGTGAGCCCAAATGCTTCCTGAGATTCTGTGTGGTAAAAATCTGTTGGAAGAATTCCCCGTTTTCATCCTGTCTGCTGCTACTGTCTGTTATCTTAAATCTCTCTCTGATTTTTTTTTTCTTCTCCCCCAGAGATTCCTTCTTGCCTACTTCATCTCAGTAAAACTCTCCCCGCCCTTCTCCTGCCTGGGTTGTTGCCTGTATTTTTGCCTGTCTGATCTCCCTCAGGTTCTAGCTGTCGAACTTGTTCCACGTGGGCAGGCTCCGACTCCTGCCTGCAGCCCTGGGAAGTGGGATGCTCCCTGCCCGGGATTTGCATGGCGTGGGGTGGATTTTGGGAGGCTCTGAGCCTCGCAGGGTTTGTGCTGCCTCCTGCTTCCGACTGGTAAAGCCTGAAAACTGCCGTGCCTGTCGTCGGGCCCTGCAGCATAATGATCTCTGGCTGATGCTGTGTCTTGCTTGACTAGGTGTGCTTAAATCCTGTTGGGCTCAGTGATCTATTTAACGATTCTTTTACTTGCTTTTAGAACGTTGCTGGTGCATAGCCTCCATCTCCAGTGCTCAGGGTGTCGTGTGGTGGAGGGTGTTTAGGGGTGAATAAAAGTGAAAATCTTCTCAATCAGCTTTATTAGGTGCAACTGTTACAAATGTTGGAAATTTTCCTTGGATAGAAATTGCTTCTGTTTCCAAGTGTCTTGTAGGCTGTGCTCAATTTACTATTAAATCTGTTAAAGTAACACAGCTCATTTTAATCCCTCAATGTATATTATCAATCAGCTAATACTTCAAAGGAGAAAAATAATTGAAAAAAAAAAAACTAGGCAAACAACAAAATCCTCACCTACCCACTCTGGGAAACCTGAAGATTAGGACTGTAAATATATTTTCTGTTCTAAGTTTGGAAAGTGAGGGAAAAGCTAGTGAAAACTAACTCAGAGAAGATATATTTGGCAGTCTACAACTTGCAGAGCTCTCCTAATAAAGGCTGGCGGGGTGTGCAAATGGAATTTAATACATGGTCATGATAAACAGGTGCTAAAACATTTCTGCAGTGTTTCTTCCATTAATATTTTGTCTCTTTAAAGCAACCATCAGGAAGATGTGTCATCTTAATTACAGTATCTGGAAGCAAGGACTGTACTAGTAGCTGTGTAACTTGCTAATAAAGGCTTGCCTGCAGTGGGGATTTTTGGTCTCTCTGTACCAGCAGCAGGCTGAGCACTAACATAGGCTGCCAAAATCACAGTGATGCATAATTTACACTGGGTCAAGTTACCCTTCATGGCAAGTAGATGAGCTGGACAAGTGTTAAACAGGGCTTCACCCTCACTGCTGTCTATGCTTACAATGGGAAATTTATTCTCAGAATGGACAAGGCTTAACAAATTACTGCATGATTGCATGTCTTAGTGTCTCTGGGTGGTTCGGACCAGCTTTGCACGAGCCAAATCAGAAGTGGATTCAAAGCTAGTTAGGAGACTGTAATAGTCAAAAACGTGACTGCCTGGAATGACTTGGCAAAGAGAAAAGCAGAATGGAAGCTAAATAAAAAGCAAACAGGAAAGGTGGGAATGGATCGCTCTCTGTTAAGAGTGAGTGTGTAATAAGGACTGAATTATTCTTAACACAGAGGATTATTTTTCACATGCACCTCATGCTATTGCTAATCTTTTGTTTTTCTTCATCTGATTCACTGATTTAATTTTGCTTCTGCAAAAGAGGCAAGGAGCCTCAATTAATTGAGGGGGCTGTGAGGGCCTTTGGAAGGGGATGTATTGAATTTCAGAAAGCATTTTACAAGAAGGTACCCGCCACGGTCTTGTGCTATAGGACTTCCTTTGGAAGCATATATTTCTCCCCCATAAGTCTTTTGAACAGTTTTATACCACACATGTTTCAAGAGAATTAAATCAATAACAATCTGTACCTTTCTAACCTGAAATGCAAGCTCTGCACGGCAGGAGATCAAGCTATGCAATTAACTGTTGTCCTTTCAAAGGAATTCTGACAGATATTTATAGTTTACTGTATTCCATTCTCCTGCCATTGGAATATAACAGTACAACTGAATGCAGCTGACTGGAACTATGAAATAATTATAGCAATAACTGTTTCCTTCTCTACTGGGGAAATCTTGTAAAGTGCTGAATGTGGGAACTGCTGATGTTCTTGCCCCTCAAAATCTGGTCCTTACCTTGGGTTTATTGTGCATCCCCAGCTAAGTCACCCAAGAGAGAATTTTTGTTCCATTACCTGCAGCTTTTTTAATATCATGTTCCAAATCTCACGTTCGTCTTGATGTGGAATGAATCAACACTGTACAAATAAATGTACTTTAAAAAGCTTTCTATATTTGGGCACGGACAGTGTATGAAGTAGAAAGACTTCTCTGTAGTAAAATAAGTCATATCTTTGTGTGGGAGTTTGGAGCAGTCTGTTAAGAGGAAACTATGCAATATTACCAGAAGTTAATAGATTGGCATTTGACTGCTAAGCACTTTGCAAATTTCAATATAAAGGCACTTATTTCATACCCTGAGCTGTCACTGTAACTTATGTGCTCATGCTGGTGACTTAGTAGCATAATGACAGGCCACTGTTACTAAGCTAATTAATTTTAAGCAATCTTTCCTAACAGTATACTTGGAAATGACATTCATTTGCTGCAAACTTAGGAGACATTGATACATCAGGAAATAGTGATGCTGAATCTTTGAGCTACCTCTCTTGCTGGCTCAGTACAGGTGTCTTACCAGGGGATAGTTGCTGTGTTGGGCACTTTAGCTGTTTCTTGCTGATAGTAATATCCTCAGCTCCTTAGCTTTAGGGCTGTAAACCTGCAGAGGAACACTGTAGGTTCCAACCACCTGTTAGCTTTGCCACAGGACCATTTTTCATCACTTGGGCTTGAATGCCTGCAGATGCTCACCAGGACCTTGCAAGCTGCAAACCAGGATCAGGTACAGCTGTTGCTCGACTGAGGTGCTTTGAGGAGCAGTGTGGTAGGGGGTTATGGTGTGATTTAAAAAAAAAAATCCAAAAGTTCAGATTAAGCTAAGTAGAAATGCCTTTTGAAATGAAAAAAAAGTACTGGATTATTTTCCTAACAGTGTTCACCAAGGGGTAGAAAAGAAAAAATGTCCAGGTGCCCTCGACCTTTACCCACATGGACTGGGTATGAAGTTAAACCCTTCCTCCAAACATGAAAAGAATGAGAATAGGGAAGAGAAACTATTCTCACTTTATTCTCACAGGTGGTACAGATAGCTTGTGGCTGTTGAGTAATACTGTATTGTGCAGCTGCCTCAGAAAGTGGTGGTACTGAGTCATCCCTAGGTAATAATTTTGTTTTGGAGTCCCCCCAGCTCGTATGAAGACTGGGTGAATAAGTGGTGGTACTGCAACAGGAGGAAAAAGTGAAAAAGCAGCATCTCCCAAGTTTACATTTCCTGGGAGTGTTGTCAGAAATGTCAAGTCCACTAGAAAGAAAGGAGTTAAGGAAATGCAGAATGTCTTCTAAATTACCCAGATCTGGAAACCCCCCATCATCAGTGTTTTTCCATGTGAGGCTCTAGAATGCAGCAGCCTGGCTGCTGGACCCTCTGGTGCAGCAAAGCACCCCAACCTGTGTGACTCAGCTTCTGGGACTTCACTTCTGTGCAGAAAGGGAAGATGTGGGTTTTCTGCGAGCTGGTGTGTGCCTGTGGATCAATAGTGGAGCTGAGAATGCTCCTCCTGAGAGGTCTGCAACAAACAGTACATTATTTATGTGCTCTTCTCGTGTTTCCCTGCGTGTTATGTAAATACTAATCAAGGTGAAATTGGACTCAGCCATGGCTAATTTTGACTTTGGTTTATTTTGGCAATTTCCAAGCAGAAATCAGTCTAATGGTCTTCTAGAGGGGCCCCGAGGTTTTCTAAGGCTTTGCGTGGGTTTAAGGCAGAATCCCTGTGTAGACTCATAACTGACTGCTGGAATCCCAAGAGCTGGTGCTCTGTTGTTCCCAAGCTTTGCCCTCTCCTTTGCTCACAGCAGGAATGTGAAAATACCACGTCCTGTCCAGCCATTGCCCTTTGACCGCAGCTGGTGTTACTCACTCTGATAAGCAGCAGCACGTTTTATTCCATTTATTCAAGGTTTTGTTAGCTCTGCATCCTCTCCCCCCCATCCTTGAGTTTTTCTGCTTTCTGTTTATGACTCTCTCAGTGTGTTTTTATTCCAGTTGAACTGGGAGCAGGGGATTTCTTCGGGAATATTTCATACTTTTCAATTTGTTTTGTGGTTTCAGGAGCCTACTGCTGGTTGTTTTATTTACTTACTTATAACATCGCTATATTTTTTTTTTCACCTGACTGCAGATCTGGGAAAAAAAGTGCTTTGCTGACAGTGTTGCTAACCAAAGTGTCTGGCTCACGTGTGGTGAGAGCTGGTGCCTGGGTGTGCCTGCTGAGCAGGGCGGCTCTGAGCGCTGTGCATGGGGATGGTTTCTGTGATGAGCACGACTTTCCCTGTTGGGAAATGAACTGTGAACACCTACTCGTTTTTCATAGGCCAAATTACAGTGATGTCTCAGCTCTCTGAATTGCCTACACCTCGAAAAGGACGTCCCTAGGACCCTTTAGTGCAATAGTAATGAAATGGCTGGGGCTGAGCAGCTGCTCTTTTAGCAGAAACCACCTCTAGGAATTTAGCCATTTGCTTTCTGCCTGACAGATTTCTGATGGACTAAATGTACTTCTTCAGCCTTTTATTTTTTTTTTATACTTGAGGTTGAGGTAGCCTTTGTGTGCTTGTTGCTCAAGCTTCTTTAACTGTGATTAAACCAAAGGAAGAGGTTTTGGAGTCAGTGAAATTTTGCTTAAACTTCTGTGTTACACTGAGCAGCATGAAGGCAGCAGATTAGAGAAAACAAATTAAAGAAGACATTGCTATGGGAAGGGGAAAAGCATTACCAGTAGCATTACTGCTAAAACAGATAGTAGAAATTCAGACCTTGGAAACAAAGGAGCCCAAACTCTCAAAGAATTTAGTCCAAAGTTGGAATTCAGATGATTCCACACTTGTATCTTTGGATGATCATTAAATTCTGTTTGTGCTTTCTAATCAAAGAGTTCCCCAGTGCTACTTAACAGCTCAATTATTTGTGCCTGAGAATTTTGTTTTCTTTCCCTCTCCTCCAGTTTTGGGGTTATTCCCTATTTGGCCTAGCAGAAAATAAAGATGCTTTAGTGGAGCTTTTGACTCTCAAAATAGCAGGACATGGCCAGTAATAAACTTGTGATGGAGCAGTGCCCAGCAGATGGAGAGGACAGGGCCCTTGATGAAATGGGAGCTGTGGGACCTGTCTCATCAAGCAGCTGTCACAGCTGTCTTCCTCCTCTAGGATGGCCATGGAGGATTCGTGCCAGTGCATTAACTGCTCCCAGTGAATCAGGTGTGTGTCTGCATACAAAGATAACTTCAGTCTATCTCTGATTTTTCCTGACGTGACATCACAGCGTGTGTGTGTACACAGCTGTCTTTTGTTGTCTTCAGGAAATAAAAAATCCATTTTTCCTCAGTGAAGAGCTCTTTATGTCCTGAGATTTGGGCACCGTGGACAAAACAATGAAAGGTTTTCCTTAAAAATCAAGCTTTCCAATGCTGCAGGACAGAAAGAACACTGCCAGACAGTCAATTTGAGCTTCAGAGCTGTGCAGGTACTTAGAAGTGCAATCCATCAGGTCCTCTGATCTACAAGTCTGGCTGAAATCTTGCAGCCGTCAGCACGACATTGCTCCCAGTCACATCGAGTGTGACGGATCGCTGAGAGATGTTTTGAAAGGAGGGCTTAAATTAGCTTCCCAAAATTCACCTCAAGAATACAGGATCTGTCTACAGCTTGGATGTTAAGGTGTGATTTCAGTCCGTTTTTATAAATCACTAATACCTGGGGATTTTGTTTCTTCCCCCCCCCCAGAGCTGCCATTTTAACTTGCATTTGGCTTGGCCGTTAAACAATCCTGTGTTCTGCTGTAGCAAACAGTGTGTTGGCAGGTGACTAAGATCAGAAGGAAAACTAGATACATTTCTTTTTTTCTTGGTGGCTGTGGCTTTCAGTTCAGAGCAAAGGCAGGCGTTTAAAAGCATGTAATGAGGATGCTATAGGATGTGTGTGGGTCTCACGTCAACTCTGATTAACTTCGCTTACACATATAGTTCAAAGTAAACTGCCACGTGACCAGCAAAAGGAACTCAACCATTCAGTCATCCTGAGAAGTAAAAAAGAGTGTGTACTGATTCTGGATTCCTTCTGAGAGTGAAAAGGATGTTCATAACATGTTTCCTCAAAGCAGAAAGAATTCGAGTCGGCATCTGCTGAGTGCAGAGGTTTTCACTGAGACAAACTTTCCGAGCTTTATCCTCAGAAGCCATCCCTGGAAAAAAAAAAAAGAAGAAGAAGAAAAAAAAGTGCTGATAAAAAGGGTGATCCTCCAATAAGTAGAAGGAATATGGAAAAGCATATTACCAGAGAAGGTGGGTGTAGGGATTGAGCTGCATGGCTGTGGTATGTACGTTACTCATGGCCCAGACTTGGGTTCCAAGCAAGTGTGCCCAAAAGTCTGCATGTCCATTATATGTCAGTTGTTTACTCGCCTCAGTTGTCTTTTTCCCCTCATTTGGACTGTCAGTTCAGCAGGGAGCTGCCTTAGGGACAGCAGGACAGAGTGCTGGAACTCGTTGGTAAGTACCTGTTTTATGCTCTGCCAGAGCAGCTGGAGAGAAGGGATAAATTACCATAAATTGCCAGTCTATGCAAAAAGGTGTTTGCATAAATTATTGGAGAGCCCACTTGAACTTGTTGAGCAGTGCTCCCACCAGCATTAAGAGGTCACTTAACCCTCTGTGCGGCCCTGCTGCGGAGCCCAGTCATGCGTCGCAGAATTAAATGAGTTCCACCATTTTTCTTCTGAGCATTGCCCAGAACTGATGCAAAGTGACATCTGACAGCACAGGCAAAGCAGTGACAATGCTCTGAGACACTAATAATAGCTGTAGAGCCGGAGCAGTTTTCCTCTATCCTTATTTTTTATTAGATTCTCCCCCCTTCGGTGAGGAAATGTTGTCATCCCTGGCACACTTTATCCTTGGAAACCACCTTTGCTGAGCCATTTAATCGCAGGGCTGGCTGCACGGTGGAGTCAATGTGCTAGGAATGCTCCCACCATAATCTCTTTAAAGAACAGCTGATACCTCATTGAGAACTTTGGAGAAAAAAAAAAAAAACAACCCACATTCCTCTTGGATGATCCTTGCCAGAAGTTGGGAGCAGCGAGGGGTGCTGACGGGGAGAGGCTGAATCATCTCTGGAACAGCGAGGCAGCAAACACCCCAGCAAGGCAGGCTGCAGATCCTGTACAGACTCCTTCTCTTCCCCCCTCCTTTTCCTTTGTTACTAAGGAGATTTACATTGAAACAAGCTCTGCAGGAATCCTCAGGTTCCTTGCAAGGGGATCTTAATATTTCTACTCCTTTATAATTAGTTAAGGAGAGAAGATATTAGAAAAGGTTCCTGTGAGGGATTCTTGGGGCCAAATTACAGTAAAAAGGGAAAAAACCTCAACTATGTGGCTGTGGTCAATTTGATGGGAACCCAAAGGCAATCTCAGGGTCAGAGCAGTGATGTGATTTGCCTCACTAGGACAGAAGTAGATCAATCTTTGCTATTGTATTTGTATTTTTGTTTCATGATCTCCTGCTGTAGTTGTTTGTTCCTTGCACTGTTGCCTGTTTCTGTAGGTTGTTTATCCTCGTGTGTATTTATCTGTTGTTTGTCTTCTGTTTAACTGTTGGACTCGATCTTAAGGGCCTTTTCCAACCTAAACAATTCTATGATTTTATGATATCACCCTGTTGTATTGGAGTCAGATGTGAGACTGTGAAGAGCAAGTGGGGTTCTAGGATGCCTGGATTTATTCAGATAGTCAGGTATTTTTAACCAGTGCTCCATGGATAGGGAAGAGAAGGAGCAGTGATTTTTTTTTTTTTTTGAGTGCTGGAATTACAGGAAGGAATGGATGCCTAAGGAGGACCTTACAGAAGAACTTAGGCACCTAAATCCTAAAGGATAATCCTCACTGCTCCCGCCTACCTCTGTAAGCAGCTGAGTATCACCATCAAGAGGGTTCCTGAGGTACTCAGAGCCCTTCTCTCTGTGTGTAGAATTATCCAGGTCTTGTTGATGCCGAACTGCTCAAATCTGATCTCTCTCCTAAGCTCTGTCAAGAGCAACAAACTGGAATTTCTCCTGCCTGCCTCCTGAGAGGCCCCGCTGGTAGCACAAGCAGGGCATGACTGTACCACCAAAACACAGAGCATGTATGTCCCAGAGCAGAGGACGAGTCAGGGATGTTCTGTGCTGGAAAATAGCACTGAATATTATATGGTAAGAGAGCAGTGGGGGTTTGTCCAACCTGTGTGCTCCTCCACTGCAGCAACCTCGGCAGACTTCTCATTTTTCCTTTGTGATATCCTCAGCTCCCCCACCTTTCCTACAACTTTTCTGTCACTTCCCTTTGCCTCTGACATGTTTATGCATCTCTGCCACATTCCTGGCCTCTTCCCAGGGCCCCTTTGTTTAGCCATGTC
Source organism: Lepidothrix coronata (assembly GCF_001604755.1). Taxonomy (NCBI): domain Eukaryota; kingdom Metazoa; phylum Chordata; class Aves; order Passeriformes; family Pipridae; genus Lepidothrix; species Lepidothrix coronata. The sequence continues at coordinate 1,909,806 of NW_016690231.1, forward strand.
ATAGCTGCTGCTTTCTCCCCTGTGTTCTGCCCTCTTGCTGGGAGGGATAAAACCCAAAGTGTAAAACCCAGAGGCTCGAGGGGTGGGTTGTTGGGAGCAGTACCTGTGCTGGGCAGTTTGGTATCATGTGTGTGTTAATTAGAGAAATTCTGCAAGAAAGTGAGTGCTGAGCATCTTCCTGAGTCCACCCAGCAATGGAAGGTCTGGAGTTCCTTTACAATTGAGCAGTCTAAAGTAATTTTGATGCCAGGCATAAATTGACAAAATTTAGTGCATATGGTGGACAACATGAAAAATGGTTTGAGAAGGGAACTGTTAGAGATTGTTCAGTGTGAAAGTGAATGGAGAGGAAGCACAGAGAAGGGAGGAATTGGTAGGTTCCTGTAAAAGAGTAGCTGAAACATTAGAAAGATAGTTCCCTCTCATTTCAACCCCCACTTCATCTGCTGGTGTCTTCGTGTGTGTTCAGCAGGCTGACAGCATCAGGTCCTCTTTCACCTTGGCAGCACCACTGGTGATACTATTATACACCTCTATGGTTACTGATTCTTTTTTCCAGCTCTTCCACGCCAGTGTTTTTTTCCCATGTTGATTATGAAGAATCTTCTGACCTTTAGAAATACGGCCCTTCTGGCTGCTGCAGTGGGAACCAGCCTTTCCATTTACATCCCTCCTCAATTCCCAGGGCACTGCTATGAAACACTCCCCCTGCCCCCAATATATTATATTCTTGTGGACTTAACCCTCAGGAAATCAACATCTGGTACCAATTATTGTTCCTTAGCTGAGGTGGTGGAATCTCCTGCCTTACAGGAGTGAGGGTCTAGAATTCCTTTACCCTGGGAGTGCACGGACACCATCAGGAAAGGCAGAAGCTTTTTGTGAGATGAGGATGTTGGTATGCTGCCCAGCACCTGTTGGGAGCACAAAAGTGTGTGTTACAGGCTGGGCTGGACAATCCCATGGTAAAGAAACACTATGAGGCCATTAAACACCCACTTTAAATTGCACCTTTGATCAAATTCCTGACCAAAGGCAGCGTTGCTGTGTAGTCCTGTGTTCCTGCTTTGCAAATTACATCCCCAGATGTATGAGATCTCTGGAGACCAAAGGGGAAGGAATGTCATGCACACAATAGAGCTGGAAAAACCTTCTGTCTAAATGGTGTCCCATCAATTCTTATCTGATAATCTCTCCTTTTGAAGGTATGTGGAAAGCCAAAAATAAGAACAAAGCAAACCATAGATGTAGACTTGCCCTGACCTGTCTTCTAGACTGTATCTCTGTGGAGCTCTACTTGCTTGCTATACTTGTCTTGCTGTGACCTCTCTCTCATCTTGCTATCAAGCTCACTTGCTGGTGTGAGAAGCTCCCCCCCTTCCTCCTTTCCCTCTTTCCAGCCTCTCCTGTTTGTAACAGCCTCCTTGTGCTTGTCTGCCTTATCCACTTTGTCTTATATTTTCAGCAAAGATTAGAAATATCTTTTCTTCCGAGTCTCAAAGTTCTGAATTCCTCTATCTTCCTGCCACTGCTTATCTTGCTGCTGTATTTTTAAACTCTAATACACTCCAGGATATGGTTGTCACCAGGGACACTTGAACAAAGTAAGAGTAGTGCAGCAACCTTCCAAAATTCTCAGCAAAAGTGCTTTGTCAGAAGACGAAAGTTCAAGGCGTAAAAATCTGTATCTATATTTTTTAGTTGTTGAATAGTGACAACATATGATAGCAGAATGCTTTTGGAGCATGTGAACTGCACTCAACCCCCTGTGTGAGATATCTACAGCTGCTTTCATGGTAAAACCCATTTGGCTCTGACCTGTCATGTGTTGTATCACTTCTAGTTCAGGGCCTGCAAGTGGGAAGCTGCAGTAGCCAATTCCAAGCAGTCTGGAAGGCAAAGGATGACTGTTAGCACAGTCCCTCTGGCTGCACAGATGGAATGTCCAGGCAGGTGTGGATCCAAGGAAGTGTGACTCGAAGCTGGTTGCAGACCAGGGAAATGGGCCATCCTTCCTCTCTCCAAATGTGTCTTGGAAGGTGTGAGAACAACTTTGCCTTACCTGGTGAATAGATTTGTATCTAGGGGCTCCAAACCCACTATCAGTGACTCTCTTGAACCCTTTCAGCTTAATGAAACACCCCCATTTTCAGAGCCAAAAGAAGAGAAGTACCAGATTGTGTTGTCCTTCACCTGGGGAGGCTGGAAACAAGCTGTCTGCCAGGCTCTTGGAAACTCTGACCTGAAACCTTGGGCTGACACCCCTGTGGCCCAGGAAGCTCTTCCTGAATGCAACCACAGGTACTCTCCATTTGAAACTTTCTCTTTGGCCTGTAAGACACCTTTGCACACTTTACCTTAAACGAGGGGCTGTCAGGCATTGTGGGGATAGCAACTAACACTTTCCTTTCTTACTGCTGCCCACTTGGGATCACAAATTTCCATATTCTGGACAAGGAGCTGTTTCTCTGTGGTTAAACTTTCTTCTCTTCAGTTTGCTGAATTACACGTGCCCTGAAGGCAACTTTAAGATACATATCTAGCTTTTCAAACGATGCCCTTGCAGTCTCTGACATTCATTATCACTATATTCTATATCACTATACATATTGCAGTGTCCATCTCTGTTTTCAGGGACCCTATTGTTTCCTAGGATTGGAGCATCAGCAGTGTGCAGGACACCATCTCCACTGTGAGTTGTTTACAAGACCATCTTACTGTCCCCTCTATGTCTTGTGCTCTTTGTGGGTTCATCTCTCCCCATTTCAGGAGGCACAATCACCTTCTCTGTGGAAGGAAAACACTCAAAGATATGAAACTTGGCTATCAGAGAATTGCAACAAGGTTGTGGCCTCTGTGGTGTCTGGGCACCCAGAAAGCACTTCCCTTCCTCGGGGGGAGGAAGATGCCCAGAGCCTGCTCCAAAACTGGCAGTTCCTATTCGAGCCAGAGGCAAACTTCCACCTGATGTTAACCCTGTAGCACCAGTGAGATAATTCAACAAATTACATCTAATGCTGCATGGATTTACTAGGAAGTTAATTACATATATTTTTTTTCTAGCTGGTTTTATTTTAAGGACAGTGAGTTGTTGCTTTGCTGTAGGGTAAAAAAAAAAGTCAAAAGAAAAGGCACAAGATTTCTGCTTCTTCTGAAATCTTGGTTTTGTTATGCTGAATAGCTGCAAACCATTTGCATTACAATGTACTGTAAATAAGAGATGCCACCAACTGAAGTGTAAACTGAGCAAAATGTGGGGATCTTTCGGTACAACCTAAGTCAAGTGGTTTGAGGCGAGATGGGACAGAACTCCAAAGTGAGAACACAAGGTGCTGTCCTTTGGGTCTCAGACAAGCCCTGTGGTCAGCAAAAGTCCTAACCCTAAGAAGCCCAGATAATCTTAATTTTCAATATAAGTAACATAATGTATGTGGCATAGATGCCAAAAATGTCAGGATAAGAGGACAGGAGGGTGTATGAAACCCTGCAGAACAGGATTAGGCAGGATTAAAGTCTGAAAGTATCATGCTGCACTGGGTAGCAGATATTGCCACAGCCAACTCAGTAAAACTCAGTGGGACACTTGACATTGCACATTTTCAAGCAGCAAGTCATAAATCTATATTCATGTGAAATCTTCTGCACTCAGCCTGGTGGGAACAGAAACACAGCACAGCTTCAGGTGCTGGCTTAGGGGAATAAAGCACAGGTTGCTGCCTTGCAGGGACACATCTCTGCTAGGAAAAATGGAAAGGAACTTGAATGATGTATGTAATTATGTTTGTTTGCAGGGCTATGTAATTTCTTAAAACCCACTGAGAATCCTTAAAACCTGAGATTAAAACCAGCTATAGATATATTTTTAACAACAGTTGTCTATATATAATTATATGTACGTACATAGCAGTTGGTGTAATAGTTGCCAGTTCAACAGTCCAAAGCACATAAACATTAACTTACCTTTTATAAATGAAACCACGTACTTAAGTGCTTAGCTGGACAGGGATGTGCTTAAGTATTTTGCTTAAATGTTGGGCTGAGTCAGGTCAGAATGAATTCGTGTTCTTCTCGCCCTGGTGTTGGTGTGAACCCACTCACCTCAGGGCTGGCCTGTGCCTCGAAGGCCAGTGTCAAAAGGGTGTGACAGAGGCGTGTTCTTGCCCCAGCGTGGTGTATCATTAACTCCACGGCCATGGTGCACATCCTGCTGGAGCTCTGGCAGCGTGGGAGCACCGGGACACGGGATCCAGGGCTGGCTGCAACCTGGAGCTCTTTGATTAACCCGCTGCACTTCAGGCTTTGGATCAAATAGATCTTTGAACTGCTGCAGACTTCAACCCCACCAGCCCCTAACCATGAGGTAACCCTTTGCTAGGTCCAATGTGAGTCATAGACGGGGAGGATATTTCTGGTTTCCAATTAAAAAAAAAAAATGGTGCAGCTCATAATCATGAGCAAAAGGTCTCTGTGCAGTAATGGGAACCAGCTGGTGCAGCAGGGCCACTGCAGGCTGAAATCTGCCTTTGTTCAAAATGTGGCCCCACCATTATCACGGTTGGAAACAATCCTTGGTGCTGACACAGTAATGACAGCTTCATGTTTTAGACACATCTAATGGCACTAAGTCCTGATCTTAGCCGGCATTTATCAAGATAAGTGAGCCAGTCAGGCAAGAGCATGGTGGGCTGACTGTACTCCTTTAGATAACGACGAGCGTGTTTCCTCTCCTGGAAGAATAATGAACAGAATATGACTGTCAAAATATTTCTCTCTGGAGAGATTCCAAAATAACTGACACTTACATGAGCTCAGTGCCATCAGCACTGTGAGCTTCCTCACAAACCTGGAAGAAGTGGAGCTGTGACCAAGAGATGGGAGGATTTCTCAAAACAAATCAAAGCCTGGGGGAATTGTTTTCTCACAGCTCCCTGCAGTTCTTACCTGCAATTGGACCTCTCCTGGGAGCAGCTTTGCTATTGTGGACACTAAATGAGATGGTACAGTATGTCCTTTAGGTCTTTTGAAGCTGATGGACAGATCCTGGTGATCTCAGTGAGGTTGGTTCTCGTGTAGCATTGTCTTACACTTGTTTTATCTGAAATTCTCACTAGATTTATCCAAACCAGCAGAGAATCAGGCCCTGCACGTTCAACTTTATAATTCTTGTTTTTTCCTCTTGATCTAACTGCAAAATAGCTCAGCTAATGCCTTGTCTGCAAAACAGAGTGCATGCACAGGCTCATGCAGAGCTTAATGCGCTTGCCCGACGTAGCCCCTCTCCAGCTCCCTGCCTTTGAGAGTTCTGGGAGATACATCTCACCAGCAAAGAGGCTGCTTCTGGGAGCTGTTGTTGTTTTAGGGAGGACCCATTAAAAAAGGCAGAGCTGGGAATTTGAAAGGCATTATTGAGAGTGCTGGTGAGCTTCTGTCTAACCAAAGGAGGAGTGTGGTGGAGGTGGCTGGAGGGAGCCAGGGCTGCTTGGAGCGAGCTAATGGCCCGTGCCCGCAGGATCCACTGCTCCTGAGGCAGAGGAGTGAGCTGTAACGGTGGAGTAAACCCCAGCAATGCTGCAGCACAGGTCAGGGCTGGAATGTGTACAGAAAGGGCTTTCCCTGTAGAACAGGTCAGGTCGTGCTGCTGATTAAACGCGTCCTGCAAAGGTGTCATAACAGTCTCCAGTCTGGGCAGCTGGGAATTGTGAGAGCAGGGTTTGCAAGACTGGGTCACTTTTAATTCTTTCAAATGTGGGTTTCTCTCCGTTGAGTTAAGCTGTGATGAACTTAGTTTTTGCTGTCAGCAAAGGGCTGACACTCTGTGCTGATGGAGTGACTCTTGTATTTTTGCTGACCTCTCTTCCATGCTATTCACTGCAGATTTCCTGAATTTTCTGTATGGGCAGCCAAGAAAATGTCTTATTGCTGTGGGTAGTTGTGTGGGGGGATGTGTCTCTGTGTGTCTCTGTCAACTTTTCAGCTGCAAAGATCCCCCTTTTCCTGAGTGTTTCTGGGTTGTCTTGGGGGTGCTGAAGGTGACTGGGACAGAGCATCTCTGCAGGATCTGCTGTTCATTCAGCTTCAAGATGGACAAAAGGATGCCTCCTGTAGATCTTTTGTGAAATCAGGTAGGAAAGGTCTTTTAGTCTCCACAGGAACCCAAACTTATCCCTGTGTTCTTTGACACCAGTGTAAGATGCTGGTACCGGAATTGCTCTTTGTGAAATGTCCCATTCTCACAAAAAGCAGGGAGAGGAGACAGCAGGTGCAGTTGGGAGTGGGTGGGAACAAAACCCCAACATTTCTCAGTGTTTGTTTTTTAACAATTGATATTTGTAGCGAAGTCCCACCTCTCCCTCCAAACAAATGCTTTTACACGAGATGGTTTTACCAAGAAAGCATAGTAAAATTCAGCAGTAAAATAATATTTATAGGGCTACTTGTTTGTGAGAGCGACTCTGGTTTTCTAGGTAAATGGTTGCTGGATTACACAAAATGCTCTGTGTGTCCATCAAAATCCTCGTGTCACGGGGAATATCTCCCACACGGTTTCACAGAGAGCCTCTTTTTAACTGCTGGTGGTAAACCTGTAATGCTACATTAGGTTTGTTTTTTTTTTATAGCTTGCAAAGGTCCCTGATTGATTTTTCACACCTTTATTTCCACAGCAATAAGGTTTTACATACTGAGACGCGGGAAGGAAATAAAGAGAAATATTCACAGGATGGTGAACATGTTTCAAAACCTGTGCCTGAACAGAATAGAAGAGAACACCTGATGGGCCACGAGTGACAGTCATGGCCCAGAACCCACCCTAGGAATTGTCCTGCCAGGTTAAATTTCGAGAACCTGCAGAACCTTCATGAAGCTTGATAGGCTGTAAGTGTTTTGTCATTTGTGCAGCAGACATGGTTATTGGGGATATTTCCTCCCATATTCCACAGCAGCTTGTCCAAAGACTGGAGTCCAGCCTGGCTCTTCCAGAGCTTCTGAGTAAACAAACAAGTAATGCATCCTGCTTAAAAAAAACCAGACTGGCAATTAAAAAAGACATCTCTCATTGTGCAAACAGAAGGGGCTGTAAAACACACTTTGCGGGGAGTTGGTGGAAATGTATTCAGTCTGGTTTATAATCACAGCACAATGAAATACCCCGAACATAAATAGCAAGAAATCAATTTTCTTTAGAAAAAGTAAAATAAAGAACATTAAATGATCATTTGACTAGATAACTGCAGTTTACTCGGTGGTATAACTGTCAGCTTGCCTGTGCACAATAATGGAATTAATGCAGAGGGGGTATGGTTTAGATGTCTCCTTCTTTACAGTGACAATAACTCCCTTGTTTTCTCTAGTGAGTAGATGTTTATATTCTAATTTTGTCTCTGCAGGCTACACAGAGCCTTAAACTTGCAAAAGGGATTTGTGAGCAGCTTGCTTGTCAAGAACAAATACTAGTCAAAAGAAAGGCATGACTTATTGACCTTGGGTTCACTGAACCTTCATCTTGATGCTTCCGCACCGCGAAGGAATCGGCTCCTCCAAAAATTAAAGTTCCCAGATTAGAATAGAAGCCTCAACAAAGGACCTGCATGGCTTTACAAGTACAGTTGATTAGAGGACTTTAAAAGAGCTTTGTTAGAAAAGTGGGATTGTGGAAAGCAAATGTTTGAGAGGTAGAGAAACCAATTGAGGTCAAAGTTGATGAAAACCAGACTTTTGAAAATATGGAATTCCTACTTTGCATTTTGGCTAAAAATCTTTATTCTTTGTCCTTACCTGTTATGTTATTCATTTGGAGATATAGGGACAGTATCTGTCTGCCTCAGTCATCTTGTCAAGATGATGATTTGCTGTGGGAAGAGATGACGACTTTCAGGAATACCCGGTATTTATTTTGTGTTATCTGATTCAAATTGGTTTTTTGCATCTTCCAAGTTTTTGTAAGTTTTTAAGGAAGCTTTCAAATCCATACTCTTACTATCTGTGTTTAATAACTACATAGCCATGGCTTCTTTTTTTTTTTTTTTTTTTTTGTTCCTGTAGAAACATCTCTCCAAAAATCAGCCCAAAGATTTCTATGCAGGGTTAGGACTAAATGAAACTTTAATGGTTTTAACTTGGTACTCAAACTTCTGGAAGTTTCAGAACTGCACCTCTTTCCGAGGCACCAATATGAGTCTTTATGCTGAGATGAAATTTAGGACAGATGAGTAGTTCCTATACAGAACCACACAGAGGAAGTGCATTCTTGCACTGCAGAACAGTGTATTTGTGCACATGTGTGACCGTGATGTGGATGTGTGAAATACTTCTGTTATGTGTGTACATGTCCACAAAATCAGAAAGAATTTTATTTAAAAGCGTATAGATAATAAAATTGCACATGCTTTTCATGTGCTCAGGAAACATCTTCTGTGTGGACAGTAGTTAGATTTTAAAAAATAATTTACTACGTTGGTTCCAACGTTTTAACTCCTCTCTAGTTTACCTGTCTAACTACAAAGATATTTGTGTGATGAGAAAACTCGGAAAACTGAGAACTTGTTTTGCTTACCCTATAATCTGCAGTTTGCTTTGATGATAGTATGTCATAATTCCTCCTGGGTGCCAGTCAAAACAAAGACTTTGCCCTGTACACAAGCAGTTCTTGTTTGGATAGTTCTGGTATTTTGAAATGTGGAGTAAAATCCAAGACAGATTATTTCCCTTCCCACAGCTGAATGAGGATAAGGCTGAAAGTGTGAAGAATCTCTAAGCTTAAAGTAACAGAGGATTCAATCCCCTTAACACAGTGCCACTGTGACACTGTGCTGTATCATGGACACTTTAGAAGCAAAAGTAGGAGGAAAGAAAATCTTGAAGCTTTTCAAACTGTCAACTTTTGCTGAAAGGGGATTTTTCAAATGCTGTTATCAATGAAACTGGATGGAAAAAAATATTTCTTTAATATTTTGAAGTTTCCAGAGTTAGAGCACATTTTAGAAGCACTCATACTTTCTACAATATTTTCATATTTCTTTTTCTACTACCTTACCCCACTGACCTGAATTAATAGGGTACTGCTTTTGGCCAGCTATCAGGGGTTTGCTGTGATGGCACTGTTGGATTATGTGACTTAAGTTACAGTTGTTGAACTTACGTGTGCTCACTGATATTTTTCTGCCTAGAGGAAAGCTCGAATTTTACTTTTGAAACTTAGAGAGATGGACAAAACAAAGCATTCCATGAAATCCTGTGTAACAAAACCCAACAGTCAGTACTGTGGAACACCACACCGCTTCCATGCCTTGTCCGTGGCTCTGGCTCCCTGCTGGAGCTGGATCCTGCCTGGCTTTCTGTTCCTGCTGCAGGATCAGTTGGCTGAGCCTGAGATTATGCTCGTGTTTAAAGACAAGCTCAAGGCTTCTGATTTGGGATATCAATTAGAAGCCAGGGAGCAGGGAAACGTGTTTAGCTGCAAACTTGGAGAGCAGCCACTTGCTGCCTGCCCGTGTTTGCAGAGCTCTGCAGGGCAGGGGCAGCTCCAGCCCTGCCCAGGGTGGGTCACAGAAGGGCAACCAGACCCGGGTCTTTATGCTGTGGTCTTTCTCCTTTGTCTTATTGCAGATTCCCTCAGCCAGCAGCTGAAGGTTCTGTGTCATTCCTCAAAAATCAGGCACTTTGGTTGTCTTTTCCCGTCCGGAAAATTGGAACAACTTCTCAGTTCTGGAATTTGTTGAAAAGGCTTCGTAGTTACTGCCATTAGCAACCCTTTTAGTGAGTCTGGTTTTGGTGTTACTGAACCAAAACCATTCAGGCTCTTGCTTTGCTCTTGAGTTCAGAAATTGCTGAGAATTAATTTTTAGGCTGAGAGAGAATTTTACAGCTATCTACTAATCTGAACTAAGGCAATCTACTGTCTCAAGTAGAAAATAACAAGGAGAATAGTGAATGGTCTCACACAAAACACACAATGAAGCTTCCAGCAAAGTTCCTGAGGTACCTTGGGAGAGTTCATCATATCCCTGCAGCACCTCTTGGTGTCAAACTCCTGTTTGCCATGCATTGATGGAGGGACTGCACCCACCACAGAGGTGATAAACAGGGCAGAGCATCAGCTCCCCTGATGACCAGCAACCCCTGCTGTACCCAGGGCTGTGCAGGGCTTTTGTAATGCAGGTTGTTCCAGCTGGAGGTTCAAAATGTGTCAAAAGCAATGCAAGTGCAATCTCATTGAATAATCCAAGTGGAGGGCAAATCCCAGGAGCTGTTAAAAATACCAGCGCAGAAGAAACTTCTGTTAATCCTTTTCCTTTGGGACCACTGTCATTCCCAGACTATATATTTTTTTTTCCCCAGGTTGGATTTCAAGCAGAGAACAGCTCTGTTTTAAAGATGGCACAGTGTCTGGTTGAATGCTGGTGGGCACACAGAGAAATCAGCTGCAGTTTGAGCTGCCCGAGGTACCCAGGAACTGCACTGGCTGTGAATCTTGCAACCAGGCAGGGGTGAAAAAAGGTCAAGAAGAATCTTGCTGTTCCCAGTGTCTGTCAGTAAGTAATCATGCAGATAAAAATCACACCACACCCTCAGCTCAACAAAAAATTTCTTTCTCTATCTGTATATCCATATAACATTACAATACAAGCCTCAGGGCATCTTTTGTCCTTATCTAAACAAAAGTCTTCTCTGAAAACCTTAGTCATGCAAGTTATGGCATGAAATCACCCTTTCAGCAGAAAAATGGTAATTTTACATCTGGAGTCAAAGGAGGACTGGCTTGGTGTACAAAGCTATTATGTTTCTCAGATCCAATCACCCTTAGTAATTTGGGAGCAATCCACAGATCAGTCTGTGAGGGTTTTGTTCAGCACAGGTACACATCCCCCTGTGTACCTGGGTTTTTCTTGGGGTCCTTCTGACACAGGATTTCTATGTAGTGCTATCTGCCTTGGGTGCAGAAGGCATAAGAAAAATGACAGATGAAAGAAATTAAAATTGAATGACCTGGTGACTAAATGCAGGCCCACAACACTGGATCGTTGTGCTGTGACTTAAAGTGAGGAGAAGAGAAGGGGTTTTTTAGGGAAAAGCAGGAGTTTGCACATGGTGCAGTTTTTGTGAAAGCCCTGCCAGTTGTCACGGTGGGTAACCTAAAAATGAAAAACCCTGTTGTATGGGATTATCCATTGCCACTTTTTTGTTTTCCAGATTTGGTGCAAAGTAACAGATGTATCCTCTGTCTGTGCTGTGTTGGGTGACTCCTGCTCCATGATCCCAGTTGTCTGTGGGCAAACACACCAAACCACCAAGAGGAGGAGGGAGCTGTTGCCCTGTCTGGGTGGTGTGTGCACAGTTCTGGGTGGGCTGTGGAGGATGCAGGTGGGTAACCAGACACAGCTATCTCCTGGGAAACAAATCTCTCTGCAAGAATCCTTTTCCAGACAGAGAAACCTCTGTGGGTTCCTCACTTTGTGTAGCATTAACTCGCACGGTTCACGCTGAAAAGGATGTTAAAACAGTTCTTAAAAATAATTACACATAATGATCCTTTTCTCTGTCTTCGTGCTTTAAAAATAATTTATTTGCCCTGATTAGTTCATGTACAACTCAGAACTGAGCTGAGTCTTCCTTTAAATAATCCTGCTCCCAGGTGGATGCATTGTTCACCCCAGTCTGTGTGACAGGCACTTTAAAGGCTTGGTTTTCCTTCCTGATATAATTTAAATGAAGCCTGGAGCCTCTCCCCATGCTGGGGGTGAGATGCTGGGCAGAGGTGGCCAGCCGTGGGGAGGGGGCTGTGCCCAGGGCTTGCTCCCAGGAGAGAAGGAGTAAACCCTTGTGACTTGGCTGGAAAAGGGAAGGAGAACAGAGCATGACCCATGGGGTGGATGTTGTTGTCTGCAATGGCTCTTTTACTTTTTTTTTTTCCTTCCTGATACTTCTGCAGTGTGCATTACTCTGTGGAAGAGATCCTATAGCATTGGCTCCCTCCCTGCTCCAGACAGATGGTAACTGGTAAGCTTTGATTTCTTTCCTTAATTATAGTGTCTCAGTGCAAAACTTCAAGAAGATCTTTAAAACACTGCTGATTATTAAGAACTGCACTCCCTGCTTGCAACGTCATTTCTTGACATTACTCTGACTTGCCTTTTTTCCTGCCTGGAGAGGTGAATAAAGCAAGCTTTTGTAGTTTTCCTCTTTAGACTTTAAATAATCCTGTGTTGTTCCTGCTTTGGTTTTACGTGTTTGCTTTTCCTCTCACTGGAGACCTGGTCTCCCACCCCCTCCTGCGGTCCCCAAATGCAGTGGGGGTTTGGAAAGTGCTGTTTGTTCTTCTCACTTCACTGTTTATGATGCTGGGCAGTGATGCATTCAGATTATCACAGCACGGGTAAAATAATACCCACTTCTTCACTTACATCCTATTACTGCCCCTCAGAGAGCCCTGTCACTTAGATTTCTCAGGGGAGAGCCAATGACATACGGTCTTCTGATTTCAAATACAAACTCTTGTGTGGAGATTTAAAAGATACCCTAATTTATTTTGAAATGGCCTGTAATGTGCTGGTACTTTTCTGATTGGTTTATTAGGCTGTGATTTTTCCATCTAGCTCCTATTCCCAAAGCCAACCAAATGATCATGATTTACTTAGGACATCTGTTAAATGCTGGGCTGTCTTGGGAACAAAGCAAGGGAGCTGCAGTCCTGATGGGAATATTGAAGGAAAGCAGTGAAACCAACTGTGATCTCCCAACAATAGGGAGGTTTGAGCCACAGCCTCAGTGTATTTCTTCTGGCTTGCATGGCTTTTGCACATAAATGTGTACATCTCTGAAAATGCTATGATTAACTGCTGTTATTTAACGTATTTATCTCAAGGCTGCCTCAAGCCTTTTAGATCTATTGCTTTGATTTTTATTTTTTTTTTCTCTAACAGGAGCAAATCTGGAGCACAAGCAGGAGCACTGACAGGATGCTGGGACCTGTTTGATTCCCCCACCCACAAATGGTGGGATATTTCTGTTTTCAGCTGTCACTATTAGTGTACTCTCAGTTCTCCTCCCCTCCACCCCCAGTTGAGACCAGTGCTAAGAAGGTTTTTTGATTCTTTCCTAGCAGTTGAAGCAAACCCTGCTGCACTTCAGCTTCCTCCTGCAGGACAGATTTACTCTCTGTGGTTACCCTGTGGTTGCCACATGTTAGTTACATTAAAGGCCGTGCTTCCATATCTAATGAAACAGAAATCCATGAGATGTATGAAAACCTTCTACTGTTTTCAAGAACATTTCCTGTTCTCCCCTCTCTGCCCCCCCTAGTTTCATGAATATGGGTTCAGTCTGTTGGAAGGGAGCTTTCAGTGTCGGGCTAAGTTGTTAAAATATATCCTCCTCGTTTGGCTTCTGGCAGTTGCAATAAGCAGGAGAACAGAGGTGATATTCCTATTTGAAGAAGTGTGATGGGTATTTCTCTGTGAAATATGAGCCACTATCCAGGGTTCTTAATTGTTTGATGGCATTGCAAAAAGCACACTGAGAGTCAATAGGAGTTCTACCTGTGCAAAGATGATTGAAATCCATACAGAGATGTGCTCTGAAGGGGATGAGGTTTGATACCATTAAATACGTGGCCAGAGACAGTGAAATCTGCTCTGTTTGTCTGTTTGTATCTGAAGAACAAACTATAACCTGAATAGAGGGTTAGAAAAAAGTATTCAAAACAATTTCTAGGTGTGTTAAAACACCAATTCTCATGAAGT